>NC_134708.1:106645822-106973322 GCF_043290135.1 Rhipicephalus microplus | reverse complement strand
AACACATCTGATGCGGGAACTAGAAAGAGAAAGGCATTCCATCTTGGTCGTCTCAGAGTCACTGCCAGTCAACCTCGAGAAGCACAAAAAGTGGAAATGGATACTATAGTACATGAGGGGTCACAGACTTGCTTAGACTACTAAAGGGTTTCTAGAGAGAGAGGAAAAAAAAAAGTTGAACTGGACCAGTTCAGGCTATCAAGGATGTTTCTAATTGGGGAACAAAGACAAAACACATTGAGTCTTTGCAGGCTGGATTTCTTGCCTGTACCTGTTCGACCTGTACCTCTGAACAACAATTTTAGGCACACAATGCAAAGCATTGTTGGAGTTGAACCTCGTTATAACAAACTGCAATAAAGATTATTTTCACAATACTATAACAACCCATTTTATAACTCCCTCAGCATAAAGGGCAATGTAGTTTTAACACCAGCATGATGATGAGTTCTAGGCCCACTGTAATGAAGTGACCATAACGTAATGAAGTTTTACTGCTACTGCAAAGGAAAAGAAGGCAATTGATTGCAGCTGCTCTTGTTGCCATAAGTAAAATGCTAGCAATCACATTTTTAAAACTCCCGCCTTGTGCAACATACAGAAAGTGGTCATTGAAGCACAGCCGTGCCTTTTCAACAGTGGTTAAGGGCAAAACCAGAGTCCTATCCTCCTCGAAACCAGTACAGAGAGCATGCGATCACTACTGCGCGTCAAACAGTGGGCTCTACGCTACAGTGCACTTCCGCGATTAGAGACTTTGCTGAATTCGAGGTTTACCGTATTTACTCGATTCTACCGCGCCCTCGATTGTAACGCGCACCCGATTTCCACCGCGAAAAAAAAAAAAAAAAAACGTAAGACATCGATTGCAACGTGCACCCATTTTTCTCGCTGGCCCGCACGATCACACCACTCGGAAAAAAAAAAAAAAAAAAAAACCGACTCCTTTCGGGAGCGTCTTCCATTTAAATATGAGGTACGGGTGAAGCTTGTGCCCATCTGACGTGTAACACAGCATTGTCGTCACTGTAGTTTTACCGTGGACCGATGTCAGCACGCGAACTTGCTTCGCTCTCTTCTCGACGGTTGTGGTACCAGGCATATCGAAGTAAAGAGGCGTCTGATCGGCATTCCCGATTTGCCCAAGCAGGTAGCCGTTGTTGCGCCGCAAGTTTAGGACGAACCTCTGAAAACTGTGAAGCTTTTCATCGTACTCCTCCGCAAAAGTTTTCGCATATGCATGTTCCCCTTCGGAGGGAAAAGCCTTTCCTCTTCATAAAGTTAGTTAGCCAGCACCTGCTCGCTTTAAACTGGCTCCGCATTAGACCTTTTTCTAAGACTAATTGCATAGCCCACACTTGGAGCAGTTCTGTCGTCATGGGCCGCTGTGCCGCTCGCTGCTCAAGCACATACTCGCCGAGCAGCTCTTTAATTTGCGGAAACCGACCCTGCTGTGGTCCACTGAAGCCTTTGCATGAAGCTTTGCTGTCGACAATCTTCTGCTTTTGTTTCCGCCGGTCCCGCACGCACGTTTCGGGAACTCCGATCGACCGCGATGAGGCCCGATTTCCGTCCGTTTCTGCACACGCGATGACTTTTCTTTTAAAAGCGGCATCGTGGTGCACTCGAGTATTTGGAGTCGGCCCTTCCACGCCGTCAATGCTAATGCACTACTAGATGACGAACTCCTCAGCACACGTACGAAGTGCCGCACATGAAAACACATAGGCAGATATGGCCGACGTGCCATGTCGACGCACGTAGGGGGCGGCCATTTTGGATTTGCCAATGGCAATAGATTGACCGTAATTTTTTTGTTCGTACTCGATTCTAACGCGCATGCGATTTATGAGCTCGTTTAACCGGAAAAAAGGTGCGCGTTAGATTCGAGTAATTACGGTAACTGCACCAAACTGTGAGCCCTGGAGGGCACTTCCACACTGGTGTCAGTCAACATTTGTTTGAACATGATCTCTGAAACCAGAAACGTGCATTTCAAGAATCATTTGCTACAAAAGCCAAGCTCTGCCTAAGGAAAATAAAAAAATGCATCATAAAAACAACATCACACTAACAAACCATCAGGTGCACATTAATCATTTTTACCCATGTACAAGCGAATATACAAAACCATTATAAAGGTATAAATGTATAAATACCTATGAAGCAATGTGAGTTTAGGATACAAACAACAGAACAACATGCTACAGAAAAACAATGCAGAGATTTCAAACACATAAACATAGATGAAGAAATGGTCACAAAAACTATTGTGTAGCACTCCAGACAAAAAATGAATGAAAATAAAGAAGGATGCCCACCTGTGTCCTTGCGCTTCATAAGTCTGATGTCCTTCGGCTCAAGGCCGTAGCGAACCACTTCATTTCGCAGCTGCAGACACAAAAGAATGGATTAGCACAGGTTGTCCATCGGCCATGGCCAATGAGAGCTCATCTACCCTCATGGCCATATAAGGACAATACAATAGCCTCCCTGAATGTTAGTAACTAATGATAGAAGTGTTAATTAACGAAGAAAAATTTTGGAGCCCTACTTTACAGATTTACTCGTCGTATTACAAGAATTAGTTTGCCACACAGCAAGAAATGCTAATGGGAGAGACATGACTCACTTTATATGTACTGCATTACTGTTTTTTTCTTTACATATTCAAAACTGCAATACATACTGCTCAATATTTACCCCACCTATTAAGCCCACAACCCATGCTTACAAGAAATGAGATATTTGTGCAGCTTTTACCCAAGATAACGTTCCACGGAAAAACTGCGCTGTTCTTATTTTAGATACCAATGCTTCTTTAAGCTTAGAGACCTTATTGTAGACCAGTGGTTCTCAAATGGGGGTCCACGAAGCCATTTTTATGATCCGCGAAACCCTCACCCAAATTTTTCTTTAAGCGTGACTGCGCCACGTGTTGATGAACTGTTCAAAGTGAAGTGATGTGGCACATTTGTTTAATGTTTTTGGTAGCAACAAGAGACACCCGTTTCACGCTCCAGTTGTGTTCATTTACCTACGTACCACCCCTCCCTCCCCTTCGCTGCAAGGGGACCCCGACACATTCATGGCCGAGAACCACTGTTGTAGACTATTCCAGAGAGAAACTTTATTTCCAAGGCCGAGATATTTAAATTACAGATTTGCTTTCCATGCTTAGCCAAATTTCCCTCTCCGTGGTATCATAGACTATTTCAGAGCATCCGTATTATGCAAAAGAACTTGATGTGCTGCGGCTACTAAATCTGCTCATGATTTGATTGATTTGATATGTGGGGTTTAACGTCCCAAAACCACCATATGATTGATAGAAGCCGTAGTGGAGAGCTCCAGAAATTTTGACCGCCTGGGGTTCTTCAACATGCACCCAAATCTGAGCACACGGGCCAACAACATTTTCGCTTCCCTCGAAAATGCAGCCGGCATTCAATCACGCGACCTGCGGGTCAACAGCAGAGTACCTTAGCCACTAGGCTACTGCGGCAGGGCACCAAGTCTGCTCAGATGATGCCATTACTAGTGCGTCTACGATCACACAGCGACCTGATCCTAGAGGCCGCAGCATAACTTTTATTGTCCCAATGCTGTCTCTAACAAAATAATTGGCAAGCAATGTTCTTGCTATGTCAAAAAAGCATTATGCATTTTGTAATTCATATATCTGTAAAATTAAATGCCCTAGTTGCTTCCTCAGTACTCTGATTATGACATGAATGTAAACGATGATTATGGAAGACATGGTAACAACAGTCACAGGCAAACCTTTCGGAGTTAAAACAGCCGTAAAATGCAAGGACTTGGTACCTTTCTTAGTGCTAGCAATATCATAAGATAGATTCCACATTGTATCTAAAAATTGGCCGCTTATCTCTGTGCTTCACTGCAAAGGACGTCGAAACACGAGTCTTTTGTTTGGGAAAAGGATGGATGTGGCTGTACCCCCTTTAGATCGGGCGGCGGCTAACACCACCTAGCCGCAATACTTAGTGAACTAACCACTAGATGTATCTTTTTTTTTTCCTTTAAATAGTAAAGTTGGACGGGTACTTTGCAGTGAAGGGTTCAATTTTCACTCGTGCCTTGACTTTAGCCACCAATCAGATAACCTCCTTCTAGTTAGGTCTACCCGCTTAAAGTCTATTTTGCCCTCCCTGTCCCTAAACCCCAGTGCTTTGAAAAACTCTGTGCCATCATCCTGAACTATAGGGTGAAGCCCTTTACAGAACATTATCAAGTGTTCGGCAGTTTTTCTTCCTCTCCACGCGCACTGCATACTGTGTCTACCCCTTCGTATTTGGCCCGATATGTCTTGGTTCGCAATACTCCCGTCCTGGCCTCAAACAGTAGAGAACTACCCCAAGTATTATCATAGATCCTGTGAGATAAGGCGCCACCTGGCAGCAATGTGAAGAAACAAAAGTTTTTTAGAACGCAGTGACATTGGTAGGTGGCAGCACTGGGTTCTTTTTAGTCAAAGCCCTTGACTGTTTTAGCAAAGCGTAGGAAACTGCCGCTTTTTCATTCATAGTGTCGCATTGTCAGCGCAGCATAATAAACACTTCAGTCTTTAGAATTACGTATCTATGCACTTTATAAATAAAAAGACACACTGCCTAACACTAAAGTATTGATGTTGCGCCTCAAATACACATAATATTTGCTTTTTGATTGAAAATGCTAACAAGTATGAATGCAACCACCAGACCAAGATGCGTGGGCATTGAACAAGGGGCTCAAATGAACCATTCAACAGGCAGACCGAAATTTGTACGTTTAAGTATCCCAAGAAAGACTATCATCCTTAAAAATTATTAGAGTGTCGCACATCGATGTCACGTACATCACACACTGTAGTCGAAATCTCCCTAATGTGGTGTTATAAGTGCTACAGAACAAGCTTTCTCGGGAGCATTGCTCTTTTAATCTCACATTGAATCATACGACACACACCTGACTCTTTCCGTCACACGTGACGCAATATTCAGGTTGTGAATGCTCAAGTGACAAGACTCTCCCAAGCATTGCCTGCTGGTGGGAAATGCACCAAATCTGGCCGCAACCCGTACATAAAATCCAAAGAGCTGCCATTTTGTAGGTAAACACAAATTTACCTCCAAATTGCACATATCAACTGAGTGTAGTACCCTTTAATCATGCACACCACAGACAAGAAGACAGATCAACACTTGGTATATGCACTGTGGACAGTGACGAGTTCAGAATGCAGCAGCAAATGGCCTCTCACACTGCCGCACCTGTGGCTGTTCAAGTTGCGATTTTAACACGATAGAGTTAAGGAGCTCATTTCGCAGAAATACCGGCGTCAATGTCACTGTTTGCAAGTGAAAAATCAGTGTTGCCTGTGAGTGAAAAATCATAACGGGCGAAAATAAGTAAACAATAACAAAATGTTCCTTTTAAGTGGGAATCGAACTCAGGCTTCCTGGCAGGTGTTTCACCACAAAGCTACGACTATGCTTGAAATTATTTAAAAAAAACAAAACAAAAAACACTACTTTAATGTTAAGTATCACGAGGAGCGCCATTAGCACAAGTAATATTGCTTGGAATATGTGTGGAATCCTCTTGGCATGAAAATACGGTTTAGACTGCTTATAACGCAAGTCATGGGAGTCATGAATATCCGCACTGAATCAAAACAACCTTTTGCAAGGGCCACACTAGCGCAAAATGTGTTTAGAGTTCAGCCTCGGGTGTCCGAAAGCCAAAGCATGCCATGAATGGTGCTTACAAGCATATAAATTTCCAAATGTTTAAATGTAAAGTCCAAAGATACGATTTGCCAACGGAATGAACACGAAAGGGAGGGACGGGGGTTTTATCAAAAGAAAGCACCATCGCAGAAATTCGTGGACTACTTCTCGGACTACCTCGATTATTCGCATTACACAGAAACTATGTCGAATTGCATCCGAATTTTCACGCGCTGTAAGGCAATCGTTCGATTTCACGGGTGTACACTCGATTTCGAGGCGTGGCAATCCAATTGCAAATCACCACTCCAGCGTCACACGTGCCACCCTCGTTTTCATTAACGATAAGTATTCCTTACTGTCAAGTCAGCCACCACAAAGTTCATAGATTCCGTACCAAACCACAGCTTATAAATAGCACACGACCACGAATGAAATGCATCCAACACCGATTAGCCCTAGCCTGCCATTCGGTATGTTGTTGCGGAAAGTTTGTCCAAGACATGAAGATCGGGCATCAAAAAGATCGCACTCAAGCACTGAACCAAGAACAGCATACGCGATACGAAGTTTGCGTTTGCAGCCGGGAGATCAAAAAAGACAAAAACCCGCCAAGCTTACGTAAGACCACTCACTGGCAGCAAAGGCAAAAGCTCGCGTGATAAAACGTACAAGTTTTAAAATTTACAGACGAGGTGGCAAACGCGTTATCTGTAGCAAGCTTGATAATGACAACTCTCTTCTTGAAAGGAAACTTAAGAGCAGTTGATAAAGACGGGACTGCACGTGCCCTGTTCAGCTGCGCGCGACCTGAGCCACGCTAGCAACGCGTACACTGTAGCCCCGTCGGCGTCGATGCAAAGGCGGTGAGCCCACGCATTGGACGGGATCTTTCTTTACCTTTCTTCCGTCCTCCCTTCATTCATTCACTCCACGTGGCCTCCGTAATGACCTCATCCCTCACTCCCCGGTGGTGCACCCAGCGCACACCGCATTTGTCACAAAGACTTTCTGGCAATCGCATTATATATATTACAACCGGTCTTTCAACTTGGCGGACTGCACAATAAGTGGTAAATGGGGTTCTATGGGAGGGTAACAGGAGTCAAAAAAGACCGCATTGTAAATACCTCCTGCACTATAAACGGTTATGTTATGAGTGGTCTACAATGTATATGAGTTGCGCTACTAGTGGGCGAATTCAAGCTTTACCCATAACAAAGCATTCAGCCATAATGAATCGTCATAATCAGAACTAGCATCAACAAAGTGCAGAAGTGCACATGTTGCCTTACGGACGCAGTGGGCACTTTGCCAACCGGTAAAAGGAAGAATTATGGCATAGTCAGGGGTGGTACAGGGTACATGTGTTTGGGAGCAGTCCTAGGAGCATGCAAAATGTGCCTTTCGCAGCAGGCTTAAAGCAGCCAGAAAGGCTTTTTTGGGCAAGTTTGGAGCAGCCAACGTGAAGATGTCACCCAGTTTTACAGTTCTTGTGAGACAACAACATTCGTTTAATGCTGAACTTTTTCAATCACAAAGCTAAATTGTGCAATAGCCTTACACCCTCCAGAGTCGTCCCCACTGTGTCATACAAAGTCGAAATTCATAACATACCCCCGCCCACCGTACATTCTCATCATCATCAGCCTGACCACGTCCACTGGAGAACGAAGGCCTCTCCTATGATTAACCTGTTAACCCAGTCTTGTGCTAGCTGCTGCCACTTTACACCTGCAAACTTCCTAATCTCATCTGCCCACCTAACTTTCTGTCTCCCCCTAATCTGCTTGCCTTCTCTGGGAATCCAGTCAGCTACCCTTAATGACCAGTGGTTATCCTGCCTAAGTGCTATATACCCGGCCCATGTCCATTTCTTCTTGATTTCAACTATGATATCCTTAACCCCAGTTTGTTCCCAGATCCACTCTACTCTCTTTTTGTCTCTTAAGGTTACACCTACCATTATTTTTTCCATTGCTCGCTATATCGTCCTCAATTTAATCTCAACCCTCTTTTTAAGTCTCCAGGTTTCTGCCCAGTAGCTAAGTACCGGCAAGATGCTGTTGTTATATACGTTCCTCTTGAAGGTTAGTTGCAGATTACCATTCAAGATTTGAGAATGGTTGTCAAATGTGATCTACCCCATCCTTAATCTTCTAGTTATTTCACTCTCATGGTTTGGCTCCGCGTTTACTACCTGTCCTAAGTAGACTCATCGCGAAGTGCTGTTTTCTGCAGAGACTGTTCCGCATTACTTAAGTTTTGTGCATATTAATTTGAGGCCTCCTTTTGTGCTTTCCAGGTTTATTTCCGTTATCAAGAGTTGCAATTCGTCCCCAGAGTTACTCGTCAAGGCAATGTCATCAGCGGATCACAGGTTACTAAGATACTCTCCATTAACTCTTATTACTAACTCTTTCCAATCTAGGGTCCTAAAAACCTTCTTTAAACACACGGTGAATAGTATCAGAGAGATTGTGTCTACCTGCTTTAGACCCTTCTTTATTGGGATTCAGTCCCATTCTTTAGTAAGCACTTATTCATAATATAACAAAATGTATTCACGTGTGTTGCTGCTTATTTGCGACAAAACGTACTTCCCAAATGAGTGCAGCACATCATTTGCACGTTTATTTCAGAACAGAGAAATAAGGCTTTGCGCACAGGTCCTCTCAATAGTTTTAGCTTATATTTCCCAACACGACTGTACTTTTGCACTTCACATCTTCACACAATAGAAAAACTGGCACCATTGCTTACCATGCTCGTTAAAACATTCAATTGCCAAAATGCAAAAAAAGACACCCCTCCCCCCTACATATTAGATTCTTTTTATGCCTAGCAATACCCATCATCAAAGCTTAGAAGGCGAAGTGTTAACATCGCCAAGCTTGAGGTCACGCGTTCAATTCGCAGTCACATTTTGACAGGGGCGAAATGCAGGAACACACATGAACTTAAATTAAGAGGCATAAGTGATCCCAAATTTCTACACTCATAAATAATTGTGAGGGGATCTACAACAGTGATGAAAATAAGCAGCATGAAGCCCTGAAGTGCGAAGTAGAGGAAATGAGGATTTGGGAAGCGAAAGAATTACAATCAGCTGTTACTCATTTTCATTTCATGGAACTTAATCCCCATTTTTCAATCCCGCTTAAACATGTACACTCATACAAGTTCATTAAGCTACACAAGCATACATCAAATGTCAAGTTTTTTTTTGTTTTTTTTTTTTTTAATGAAGTAAAACACAATGTTGAGTGCTTCAATAGACCACATGGGTTGAAAGTGCCCCACTACAGTCAACTCTCATTAATTCAACTTCGAAGGGACCTCTGAATTCTGTTTGAATTATCAAGAAGTAACAATTATTAGAAGTTTTCAAATAGAAGACTCTGGGTAACGTGACATCACACATTATGATTAGGTATTGATTTTATCACATTTAAAATTTTTAAAGTGTTTTTTAAGCCCTTTGTGGATGCAGTGAACAGAAAACAGAGGAGTTAAGTCCACAAGTTTACTGTCCATTTACTGCTGATCAAACCTTTTAAAGAAATCGTGAATTACCAACTGCTTCTTGGCTGTAGATATGTGCCCTCAGCACAAAGCACACCAGTTGAGAAGCATCACGGTTTACCATGCATGTGCTTTGTTTCAAACATTTGTTTTCGTGCAAAGCTTTTTTTTCCTTGAAGGCATCAGGTGCTTATTTTTTGTATTTAGACTGTTAGGATTATATAAGCACAAAAATTTTTAAATAGCAGTGGGAAAGCAGCTGCTATTTTCTGGTATAGACCTGCAAAAATTATTAATTATCCAGATGATGGAGTTTGAATTAAGAAGCTTTTAAATACATTGAAAAAATAAAACGCCAACCAAAAAATTGAATTTTGCTTGAATTAACCGAAAGTATGAATCATTGCGAGTCTACTATACTCGGAAAGCGCGGATGACAATGAAGCTTGCATATACCGGATGTTAATAGCATTCTGTCTTGAAAGCGATGCAACAGGGCTAAGCCCACTTTTCGCACAGATGCCTTTGCTGCTCTCTCAAGACTCGTCACTGACCACAGAAATTGTGTGCACCATTTACATTTTTCAGACAATGGTCTTTGAATGTTTACTCCATTCACGATCTTGCTGAAATCTGCATAGGAAGCATCCAAACTCCGACTCCAACTGACGTCGCTTGTGCTGCAGAAACGAAATTTGCAACACATTCGTAACGTTAGTGACGTAATTACCCACGCATCACTGTCTACCATGCGTGGCTTTCGGAACGTGCCCTTGTGCCGTGAAGAAAAAAGATACTCACAGTTTTGCGAATGCAACCTTGTTTACCTACACCTGTGCAGCATACTAGACATGTTGAAAAGATACTTTGCAAATGCATAACTAACTACATCGCAGGGGCCTTTCACAGCTACACATGCGAAGCTGCCGAAGTTGCAAAGCTTCAAAGGGGGCATACAGTTTGTATTAGCTAGATCCCCTAGTGGCTGAACTGCACATAATTCAGGAGCTGCTTTCGATGCCGAGCTGCGACTGAATATGCAGCGTACCCTAGCAATAGCAGCCACTGAGGCCTCATAATCATTACCAACTATGATACCCCCACTTTAATACACCTCAAAAGCATAGCGCATGCTTTTAAACTACATCATTGTCATCATGAGTGAAACAGTCTGAACCTTTTTGGGTAATCAAAAGCAAATGAAAAGCACCTGATCATTAAGGGCGCTGCTTGTTGGGAGAGATAGAATTGCTTGCAAGTATGGCTGCACTAGGAAGAACGATTTAACCAATTCAGTAAAATACAGAATAGCTGTTAGTTTTCGACAAATTGTTGGTTGAAATGCTCCCGCTATTGTTCTCTATCCCTCACTTTACCCTTACCTTCAAAAGAACTGCCTTAGCAGTGCTAAAGCTCAATCTTGCCAGAGTCATATCCAGCTCAACGGGTGTTGTACCTGAAGTCAAGCATGCAGAGCGCACGGGGATGCAGCACTCACATCGGCGTCCGTTGTGTCCACCGGCATGCCCCGAACCATAATGGTGCTGTTTGGAATCTCATCGCGGCGATCCAACATGCGATCACGGTCCCGACTGCGGTCCCGGTCTCGATCCCTGTCGCGGTCTCGGTCCCGTCCGCGGTCCCGGTCCCACGAGTGGTCACGGTAGGGCCGGTCCCGGTCACGATCGCGGCGCCTCGGCCGGTCGCGGTCTATGTCGTCGTATTCTCTCCTCCGGGGGTATCGGTCTGGTGGCTCGTCCAGGCCACGGTAGTCCACATCTCGAGCTGCCACATCGCGAGCTGCCATCTCGCGGCCAACCGGTGACTGTGGAATCAGGTGAGGAGAAAATAAGAGAGACCAGATGGTTTAAATGCAGGGTGCACCCAGATGGCGCTGAACAAGGTGTCCGGAGTCATGGTGTTCAACGAGGAAGCTCATGTAGCACCAATAAGGATACAACAGGAAGCCATACCATTAGTAAATAAGTACAAATACTTGGGGATCTGGCTTAATGAAGGAAAAGGCTACCTGAATGCTCATGAAGAACACCTCAAACTGAAAGGGAGACGAAATGCAGCAGTAATGAAACATAGAGCACTTTGGGGACACAATAAGTACGAGGTAGTACGAGGCATCTCGAAAGGGGTAATGGTGCCGGCGCTCACGTTCTCTAACGCCGTATTATGTTTAAAGTCAGATATCCTGTCGGGGCTGGAGGTTAACCAAAAGGCAGTCGGCAGGTTAGCTCTGGGAGCTCACAGTAAGACTACAAACGAGGCTGTACAAGGCGATATGGGTTGGGCTTCATTTGAGGCGAGGGAAGCACAAAGTAAAATACGGTTTGAGGAGCGACTTAGACATTTAGATGAGAAGAACTGGGCAGCCAGAGTGCACAGATACCTGTACCTGAAAAGTGTGGACACCCAATGGCGGAAGAGGACGCGAAAGCTGGCGACTAAATATAACTTGACCGGGGCAAATAAGCAAAGGGGGCCAGTTAAAAAGCAAGTGAGGGAAACAGAGACGCTCATGTGGAAAGAGAGGATGGAAAAGAAGGAATCGCTGGGAATCTACAAGGCAAGCAAACAAGAGATCCGGAAAGAGAACTTTTATGACAACAATAAAGGTAGTGCGTTGCTCTTTGAGGCGCGGGCTGGCTGCTTGAGAACTCTAACTTACAGGAGCAAATATTCGTCACAGGATGAGACATGTGTTGGATGTGGCATAAATAAAGAAACAATCGACCACATAGTCATGGAATGCCAAAAGATTCAGCCGGATAGAAATGGGGGGAAGGTCACACTTCCTGAGGCGCTGGGCTTCGCGGTTGATGGAAGCATTAACTGGTCAGCAGTAGGTATTACTAAGCAGCGGCTAGAGTATTGGTGGAGGAAAAGCAGAGAAGTCGATAAAATAACATCCCAGCCAAGAGTAGCGGCTGGGCAAAATTAAAAAGACATCCGAGTTGAGGGACAGAATTTAAACTCGAACTATTAAGGTAGGCTAGATGGCGCATGCCGTCTCCCCGATTCAAAGGGGAGGCCTTTAATCATCATCATCATCACCACCAATTACCTTTTCCGAATTACCGAACTTCTCTGGGCCTTCCATGACTAACTACTCTAGGCATATCCTCTAACCGGTGCAAGCCTCCGTGGAAAAAAAGACAGTGTAATGGAAACAAGCTATCAAGTGGTAAAAAAATAAAAAATGAAGAAAGAAATTAAGCATTTGCATGAACTGAGTGTAGAACTGAGGATGCCTGCTATTGCATCAGCACTCAATAAGATTGACTCGGCCTAATGAGCCGATACTCGCCAGTGTTTTGGCTAAACCAGATGGCCAAATCAGACAAGCAATAATTTATCAGCGTGAGTATTCTCGTGCCTTGGAACTGAGATATTCTGTGTTATCTGTAAAAGCAACAGTCATGTCCTGCCCATTCTTTTTTATGCATCTGCTTAGCCGTTTACTTTGGCTGCAGAAAAATTAGCATCATCTTATACGCCTTCATTACAAAAAACGATTATTTTCGTGATGGTCCCAAAAAATGTCATTAGTAAATTCCCATGCCCCCCCCCCCCCCCCAGCCTGGCTTTTTATACAAAATTCCAAGACGATTCCTCGACTTTACCAGAATCTTTTCGTAATAAAGCCCCTAGATGTTGGAAAGTAGCGACGCTCCTTTATCCACGCCGGCACTCTCTCGGCGCGCCGGCAACCTCCTCTTTTTTCACCCCCTCTTTCGCGGAGCCCGCGCATCCCAAGCGCTGAATGGCTGCGGCGGGCGATACCGCCCAGTCAGATGACCCTGACGTCACGAAAAGCGCGCGCAAGCAAACTTCGCGCGCTTTTCGTCAATCACGCACGCCATGAACCCTCCAGGCGCCACGCCAGCCCTGCCGCTCTGAACGTGTTTTTTTTTGTTTTTTTTTTTGCGTAGAATTGTGAGCTTCGTTTTTCGTGGCAATGCCTGGCTGTTGCGCGTATCAGTGCAGCAGCAGGTCAGAGAAAGGAGTAAGATTATTTTATATCCCCCGAGGAGATAGGAACAGGAATGCCGTGCGCAGAAAGCAGTGGATCCACAACATCGGGAGAAAGGACTTCGCCCCTTCTAAACACGTCGTTCTTTGCGAGGTTAGTGTTACCGATTTCGTTAAATCTCTAGATAAAGTCGTACGAAGATATTAATGCTCTTTGCATCGCTGGACTCTCCGTTCAGTTTAATAGCGAGCACATATAAATATGGATATAGCTGGGTCTGAATGAGTCGCTGAGCTTTTTTTGTAATTCTCTGTGCCCTGAGATAGTTTTCTTGTGTTTTAGCGCGTGCGTTAGTTTTCTTAATGTGTGTAATTTGTAAATTAATGTGTGTAATTCCTACGCATGTGTGTGTGTGTGCGGGTGTGCGTTTATGTGTGTGCATGTGTGCGCCTGTGTGTTCGCGCGTTTCTGTACGTCTGTATTCGCGCGTGTGTATGTGCTTGTGCGGACGTGTGTGCGTGCGTTTGTCTATGTATTCGCGCCGGTGCGTGTGTGTGTGTTCCGCGTTTGATGAGGCAGCTAAGGCTTTCGTCTTAATAAGTCAATTAACAACCGCTCAATGATATCTTGGCAGCAGCCGTAAAGTAAATAGCCATACGCACGGAAGCAAAGTTACGTATCTGGTATATGTATGTATTATGCGTGTATGCTCATATAAAGAAAGAGCCACGTACGCGCTTTTCGTAATGGCTCTCTTCTGATAAACTTTACATCCTGAATTCTGTGAGTTAATTATAGCGTAACATAGTCTTAGAAGCTTCCATCTGAGCGGTGGGTTTTGCTTTTTTTTTTAACAGACTGAGGTAAGTCCCAAAGTTAATGGAATGCAATATCTCGTCGTTTCATCGTGACGGAAGCCAGGCACGCACTGTGACTTCTATGCTTGCTTTTCGCCAACACAACATGAATTTTACAAAGCGACACTGCAGCACTTATCAAGTTCTCGTCTATACAATGTGCTGCCTACATTACATGCGCTTAATACACATCCGCGTTACAGACAGCCGAAGCGGCGACGGAGAGGTAAACCGCTAAGCCGCCAGCTGGTATGCTCATTTTTTCGAAGCGCTTCCGCTCGTATTTATCGAATCGTCTTGAAAAATATGTCTGCCATAATGTTCTATGGGAAGCCTACTTTCGTCACGACTCTTTCTTAAGGGACATATTCTCGTATAATGCTTCAAGGAGCCGATTAAACAAGCGCGCGCATTGAATCTAATGCGGCTGCAGCGAGCCAGTGGAGGGTTCAGCGTGCCGTGCGCACCGCGCCGGCCGGGAGAGGGGAGAAATCCGAGGAGAATTGAGGAGGAAAACGCGCGCGCGGAGGAGAGTGTCGCTACTTTCTAGATCTAGGGGCTTTATTTCGTAACCCGCAAGTGCGCCCCCTACGTTGCATACTCGCCTAACTAAAGGCGGCACATATAGAGTTCTAGAGGAGACAACATCCCAGTTTCATCTGCTGGGGTTTGTCTCTTATGCGCACTTATGCGAGCGAGACCCGAGTTTACAGTTGCCGCGCCACAGCGCATGCAAAATTCACTTGAACCCACTGTTTGCCATGCGCCAACTGCCTCGCAGGAAAGTTCAATTGTGCAAATGGTCTTTTCCACGTTTCTAGGCACGCTGGCTGAATGAGAGGCTCTACTCACCGTATCGTAGTCACGACGATCGTAGAAGTTGCGATCCAACAGGCGCTCACGTTCCATCAGACGCTCCCGGTCCACCAGACGCTCGCGGTCCATCAAACGCTCGCGTTCGAGCATGCGCTCACGCTCCAACATCCGCTCCCGCTCCAGCATGCGGTCGCGCTCCCGGTCTCGACCGCGGTATTCCCGACCTCGGTTGCGTTCGCCCCTTCGGCCCCTGTGAATCAACCAAGCACAACATCACAGATCGGCGGTTCAGAAGTGCCGCACGTTTGTGCAGATTGTAATTTTGAAAAGTATTCACCTGTCGCGGTCCCTCTGACGCTCATCCCGGGCCGGTGGCGGGGGGCCAGGCATGGCGGTGCCGTCGTAGTCGCCCGGCTCCATGAGGTCTCCGTACTCGCGCAGGTACTCGATGCTCATCGTTGTGCCGCTGGCGGGCTGAGCTCCTCCTTAAAGCACTGAAGATGACGACGGGCCACGGTTGAGACAAACATAATAGACCGCGCAAAGTACACAGCCCCGCATCGGACCAGCTCGACGATCAGTGCCTATGTAAACGTCTCCTACGCCACCGCCGCCTCGGCTCCTGGGTCGCGGTATGCCTCACCTTGGTGCCGGTTCCTTCTTGCGCGGGACTCGTCTTGTAGCTTTTGGACGTGCAACGCCTTTAACCTCTAAAGAAAGGTAAACGCCACAGCATTGATCAAAATGGCGAATACGCAGAAAAGCCACCGGTAGGGTGGCTAGAATATGAGGTGTGAAAAGCGGCCGCAGAAACCGGTCCCCAAGGCGCGCCGATGCCGCTTGGGGCGCTGCACGCACCGGCGCGGGTAGCCTTTCGCAGGCGATGTACGAATGAGCGCGCGCTGCTCGCCGCAGCGCGCTGCTCGCCGCAGAAAAACGAAGCAGTTTTAGCTGCCTATAGGCAGCTAAAACTCATCTGAGTTAATGTATACATTAACTCAGATGAGTCACGCATTAAGAGCGCCAAAATTTACCTATACCGCTAAGCGTGTGACTTGAGAATTGTTCCCAGCAGCATAAATTTAGCAGACACTTTTTCACAAAAACACAACTTTATTTCCACGCATGCCATTCATGCACTGCCACTAGAGTACGCATGGCTTTACTCTCCGCCCTTTCTTTTCGTCTTCCTTTTGGTTCATCCCTTTCAAAAAAAAGTGGACACGAGTGAGGCAATAAAATCGCACCACACTTTTCGTCAAAAAAGCAGCATGCTTTGCGCAACCAATTTGTTGCGTCTCGCCTATCCCCTTCATCATCTCAACGGCCGATTTGGCATGAAGACGTGATGTGCTCAAGAAGCGAGTGATTTTGTTCTCAAGGGATAATATCAGGTTATAGAAGGAATTCGACGGATACAAAAGTCCTCCGAGATCCCACAGCTTGCTTGCCTGGGCTGGGAGATTTCCTGGCACATTTTCTTTAGAAGCAAGGCAGGCGTTCTTGCAATCATCACAATTACTACGAAGTACACGCTTTCTTGCGACATAACCTGCGACATAATACACAAGGCGGGCGTCACTTCGCTCAACAGTGTATGACGCATGATCTACAGACACTTCTAGCACGTCAGATGAAAGTCTTTCGTTGTCTTCGTTGTGATCTTCCACCTCGTGCAGCATTTCTTCCAGAGAGAGAAGAGATTCCACCACTCCGTCAGCTACATTGCCACTCTTCGGACTCTTTGCCAGGCTATAGAAGCTGAGGCATCTATAAATAAACAATGCATATTTTACTCACAACAGCAGTCAAACATAATCAGATGCGTAACAAGTTTATACGACATGCAACATAAGGCGTAAAATTTGATAATAAAATACCTCGTGATAACAACAAACTGTGCAGGGGTTGGGTGATCATTGCCACCACCTGCCTGCCGCACGATTCCGAAACAGCGCTCAAGGCAGTCTTGGCTTAGGCGAGCCGTCATGAGATACTTGAAATGTACTTCCTCACACAGGTACTCCAGGAGGTGCTTCGTACTTTTCAACGTCACACGCAAACCCACTGCGGTACTTTTGCTTAGAAAGCCAAGTCCTCTTGCGTGAGCTTCCCACAAATCGAGGAACTTTAGTGCCTGGTCAAGCACAGCTTCCTTTCGGCTGTGAAGCCTGAAATAATGTTTATGTATGAAGCGTAGAAACTTTGTCTGGACTAATTATCGACAGGGTAAATATTTCACTCTTACCGTAAAGCTTCTGCTGGAAACCTGGATGTCATCACCTCGATTAGTTCCGCCATGAGACCAATAACGAGTCTTGTTGGCTCAACATTTGTGTATTGCTCCTCGATCTGATCTTTGTAAAAATCTAAGCACCGAGTCACTTGGGCACTGAAAACATGAAATGTTAAGTCCACACGCATTTTCTCGAATCCATTTGGAAAGATATGTGATCGAGTCAGCTTTGGTGCCACTTTCAAGGTGATGGCACTGCTGTCAAGTTTCCACATGGTTGACACATGATCCCAGTGGGCCTGTAAAATTTCCACATTGCATCAGGAACTGTTAAGGATTCAAATTAGCATTGAGAAGTACGCATTATGCATAAAAATTCCACAGAAATATTAGAGCCAACTTGCCCTTCCGTTGTGGGTGTTGAAGCCCTGCTTCATCATTGTGTTTCTCACGCACTTCATGAGGTGAGGGAAGTCCGATATAAAGTACAAAAATCGGTGTTTGTTGCACGGATGAACAACTCTGCACTGAATGTCATTGAGGGTGGCGCGTATCCCCAGGATGTTCCACATAGATCTGTTCCAGGGCGCACCATCACAGCAAATGTAATCCACGTAGAGGCCGGCTTGCTCACACAAAATTGTAGCTTCTACCAAAAGTTTTG
The DNA here is from genome assembly GCF_043290135.1 of Rhipicephalus microplus. Taxonomy (NCBI): domain Eukaryota; kingdom Metazoa; phylum Arthropoda; class Arachnida; order Ixodida; family Ixodidae; genus Rhipicephalus; species Rhipicephalus microplus. Next base: position 106,955,504 of record NC_134708.1, on the reverse strand, counting down.
TCAACAGCCTGGCTTTTACGTTCCCGCTGGATGAAAACACACCTGAAGAGAAATAGAGCATTACAAAACGCTTCGGCATATGTGCCTTAACAGTGCAAAAAATATATTACCAATGATTTGTGTCCATTTCCCCACAAATGGTTGGAACATTATGACAAGCCCATGGTCAGCTTTGCGGTGTCTTTCATTGGCATCGGTAAACTTGCCGAGGTCGACAAAGCCTTCAATATTGCTGGACGACTGCAAGTCCAGATGAGCAGAGAGTTTCATTTCATCCACTACTATGCCCCCATGCCTCTCCATTTCATCCATGTCTTTAACTTTTTTCTTCAGACAGCTCAGGAGTTTGGTATTAAACCCATAAGCAGCAGCGAATCCCTGTAGATAAAAACATTAGGAACCATCTCTATACTGCACACCATATGCAATCACATACCTTGATGTATTTTTGAAGGCAAGCACGGCTTGGCAGGACAAGAATTCTGTGTGCTCTAAGATGCTCATACAGTCGTGCACTTTTCATTCTGAGGATGATGCACTCAAGGAGCCATTCTTTATTGTAGTTATATCCGCGCAAGGACCTTCGTTTGGCAGCGTCAAAACAAGCCTGCACCGCAGCCCGTTGCTTTTTTGGAAGAAGTTTCAGCTGAAATAATTAAGAAGCTATTAGTAATGAATCTATAACAACTTAATGGGACAGTGTACCTTTTCCTCTAACACAGATGCAATGATTTGTGAAGTCTTTTCTCGCATCTTCTTCAGGGCATCCTGCAAGGTAAGCAGCTTCATTTTCTTTTTCTTCAACGTACGAACAGCCCATTTCAGTCGTTGTGCAGCTGTTCTTGCAAGTGGCCGCTTAGTCTTTTTTTTTTTTAGACGGAGCAGACGAGCCTTCAGAAGGTTTCTGCATTTTCTGCAGGCAGTACAACGTCCAGATGAGCCATCTGTAAAGTGTACCATAATCGGTGGATAAGTCTAACCAAAGCAGGGACAGGTATCTACAGGCTCAAATAAAATATTTTAGGCAGGGTTTGCGCAACTGCGATATCTCATAATACCTTGTAGCGAAATCGATGAGGAACCATCGCAAGAAAGGGAGAAGACACGATTTTGAGATAGCTTCGCCTTGCTTTCCAAATTCAGTGGTTGGAACTCTTCCATTGTCCCAATTCCTACGCAGGGTGTCAATGTGTCTGCATACTTGAGAAGATCCTGTGCTTGGCTCACTGTCTGACAGCCACTTTTTTTGAATAGGAACCCGTTCAGAAAGATGCTGCACTGAGCAGCTGCTCCTTCCTCAGCTTCAAACAACACTATCTTGTTGTGAATAACAGGAGGTGTTAAATCTCTGTCCAATTTAGCGGTCTGGTAGCATAATGCATTCGTTTGCTCGAACTTCTGCATCGACCACAACTCGCTAGGACGGTGAAGCATAGCACTTAAGGAATGCAGCTGTTCGGTCAACATGACGTTCTGTTCTGAAACGATCACGTCATGGTCAATCGCTGAGCCTTCTTCGACATTGTCGTGGTTCACACTAATTCTTTTACTCGAAACAGCACTTTCAGCCACGCTTTTCCGTCTCTTTCTCTCCTTGGGCAGAGCTTTCGTCAAGTATTTAGGCAAATTAGGAAAAATCGTCGGCACGGCGTCATTTGTTAAGGTCGGCACAGCGCGCGGCATGTATACATCTTCACCATTAATCCTATGTTTGAACGTACGCACGACAAATCTGTGAAAAAGAAAAGAGAAAAGGACAGCCAATTGGTTATGTTGCAATGCAGCATGTGACACGTGGAACGCAAGTAAGCAAAATTGGTCTCTTGCTCGGGTGTGCGAACACCGTGCCTTCTATTTTTTGTACATACCTTGGGTCGAAGTGCTTCTCGCACACTGCGGAGTTCTCGTCAAGCTGTTTGTCCGCTCTTGGAATAGCACGAATCCATTTGTCGAACAGCACACTACACGTGGGAGCTCGGAAAAGGGAAACTTTCTCTCCTGAAGAATTATAATATCCAGTGTTGCAGCCAGGCACAAAGCACCAACGTTGCGTCTTCTTTTTTGTCGTTGACATCTTCGGACATTTCAGAGAGACTCAACGCAATCACCGATCGACGACATACTTGTAAGACAGTGCGACTGCTAACGAAAAAAATTATGGCGCGACTGAAGCAAACCCAGCGAAGTGCGCCGCTCACTACCCGCGCCGCTGCCATCAGCGCCCCTAGCGGCATCGGCGCGCCGAAGGACCCTCTCCGCCAAGCGAAAGGCGCCCCGCTCATCACACCTCCCCATTCTAGCCACCCTACCACCGGAGGGGGGAAACCGCCAGTCGCGCACGAGCCAACAACAGCTACTTGCGTTCAACGCTCGCTTTGTGCTTCGCCTGTTGAGTGGCGCTACTAGCCAACCAGCACCGTGCTTTGCAACGTGCTAAAGAGCTCACTTCAACCGCGTTTTTAATTGCTTTGTTTGGAAAACTAAATGTTTATTTTTTTTCCAAGTACTCAATTATGAATTAGTGAACGCTTTGATAGTTTCTTTGACGCCCATCACATACGTACAAACACATGCACGAACCCATACCAGTCGCCAATCACGCGCTTGAATGTATATTATTTTTTTTCAACTTTTTCATCTGGCATGCATCATACTCGTGGTATTATATTGAAAGTGACATTTGTGTATGCTGCTACATTTGGTACTCCTTCTACACCTCTACTTTACATGTTGTTGTAAACATTTTAGTTACGCTTTCGGTGTAATTTCGGTTCAGCGTGCTCGGCCAGGCTCGGCGTTCGGCCACACAACACCTATCAATCACGCTGACACAAACGAATAGCTTCACAGTCGTCGCAAGTAATACATGCATATATAGCATCATTGACGTGACGTCTAGTGAAAGTACCTACTGCGCCTACAAACTTTCGAGCAAACCGAAATGAACTCTGAGAAGGAATGAGACGTGAAAATAATAACAAACCCACCAGAGCTAATCTATTCAGACGGCCGCCTGCGAACACGAGTTTTTGCGCCGGAGAAGTCATGCCGAAGTTCGTATGAATTCCACACGAAACTACTACGGAATGTCTTGACGTGAAGCTGTTCTTGGTGTACTATACGGGAGCCGCTTGGATTGCTCCGTGGTCAGCATTACCGTAGGGCCGACGCTAGGCTGGAGTTGTGCTCACCGATTGTGAGTTTCGCGGTTGAGCAGTCGACCCGACGTATCAAGCAATCGCGATGCAACTTCAAGATGAATCGAAAATTAGCCGCGCCCCTGAGGGCCTCCGGAGCGAGATGTTTCGGCCGGAGGATTTTCGAGAAAGCAGAATTATGGCGAACGAAACTGGCATGGACCGTGTAAAGATTATGTTCGATCTCAGGTAAGTTTCATATACATTGAAACGGTTGTCTTCCTGTTTAAACTCGGGCCGAAAAATCACCGAGTGTGAGAGACCGATGGAATGTCGACAGTGGGTCCACTGCAGTAGTGTGTTTCGTACACACCAATACCACGAACTAGCTGGCACAAATTCTTGGTGCTCTATCAGCTCTGGTTTTACACTGTGTACTTTCAATCGCGATCAAGTCAGATAGGTGTCTAATTTCTCGCCCCTTCCCTCAGTTAGCGTTAAACGAGCCAATCGCGACAGAGAAATTCAATCTAGATCAAGGATCGGTCCCGGTCGAAACGGTGTGACAAGCTCGTAGTAACGCAGTACGGGAGTATGACGTAGTCTGGAGATGACAGTGTGCCCTCGGGCCTCTAAGTAACTTCAAGTAGTACATCGATGAAAGCTAAGCACCTATTCAGTGCAACAAATTTGAGTGCACGTTAAAGAGCCCCGGGTGGTCGAAATTTACGGAGCCCTCCATTCCGTCGTCTCTCATAATCATATGGTGGTTTTGAGACGTTAAACCCCACATATTGCCACAAGGCAGTAGTGAGATTGGGGCATGAAGCGGTAGAGGGTCTATGCTCGGAAAAAAAGACTACGAAGTGGATAAGTCTCAGCCCGCCAGTGTGTCAGCCATTGCCATCGCAAGTAAACATCGTAAATATCCGCAATTATACGTTTCCTTGTAAGATTATTGGTAGAGGTGTGGGGTAGGTTTACCTGGCTCTCCCGGCAAACCGACACGGAACTTCAGAGTGGTCGCCACCTTCATTTTCCTGCAATGGCTCGACAGGCCTACCCACAAGAGCAGCAGCAGCTGCCTCCTCTGATACTCCTGCCTCCACGAGACCCCGGAACCTTCTCGGGCACAGACAAGGACAACGTGAATGTTGAAGATTGGGTCGCATTGTACGAGCGCGTGAGCGAATACTATAGGTGGGACCCCACGTTGATGCTGGCCAACGTTGTATTTTACTTGCGGGATACGGCACTCACCTGGTATGAGATGCATGAGTCAGAGTTGACCAGCTGGGACATTTGCAAAATGAAGCTTGTCGAGTTGTTCAGCAGGCCATTTGGGTGGCAGCAGGCTGTGAGGAAAGTCTTGGAAGGTTGCGTGCAGACATCGACGGAATCGTACGTACCTTATATACAGGAGGTATTGGGCCTCTGTCGAAAGGTGGACAAGAACATGAACGAAACTGACAAAATTGCCTACATATTAAAAGGAATTACCGACGATGCCTTTAACCTGTTGATCGTTAAAGATTGTGCCACCGTCGACGCGGTGGTGAAGGAATGTCAGCGCTTCGAGCACGCCAAGAACCGTCGTATAACCCACCAGTTTGCGCGCCTGCCTAATACTGCAGCCACTTCGACCTGCGAAGGCTGCCCCAGGTTCACGCAAGCTACATCATCCGAAAATGTCACCCGGATTATTCACCGCGAACTCGAAGCAATGGCTCCTGCAGCCATCGCTTCCAACGGTCCTCAAGATAGCGCATCCACCGTCTCCCTTCCTCATCCAAGCCATCGTTCGCCAAGAAATAGCAAATCTCGGCATCGCACCTGTTTGCGCTGTTCGCACTACCGAGAGTTCAGCTTCGGTTAACCAGATCCCGGTGTACCCTTCACACTACCTTTCCCACTACCGGAACCCTGCTGAATGGAGGACACCGGATAATCGACCGATCTGCTTTCACTGCTCTCGCGCCGGACACATTGCGCGCTACTGTCGCAATAGTTGGACGTCCAATTCATCCGGGAACACTGGGACATGGCGCCGCTTTGAAGACAACTCTCGTTGGTTTTATACTCGGCGTGATGCCCAGCCTACTGCTACTAACGTTCAGGGCCGGAGGTTCAGCCGGCCACCATCACCCCAAGGCCACCGGTCTCTCCCGCCGATGACTCCTCGATCCAAGTCCCCTGCTCGACCTGGGTCCTCAACCTCAGGAAACTAGACCATGCAGCTCCCAGAGGTGATGCTGCATTAACGACCAAATCTGCAAATCCTCTGTTGACGATTCCTACACGCCACAATATTTTGGACCTTTTGGTGGATGACGTAACCGTTACAGCCCTCATAGACACTGGCGCACAAATTTCAGTCATGAGCGCTGTTCTCTGTATTAAACTGCAAAAAGTGATCACGCCTCCTCTTTAGGGTGCAGTAATGCTTGCCGATGGGAGCACATATACCGCTCTCGGCATGTGCACCTCTCGCGTGTGTATTGCTGGCCGTCAGACCGTCGTATTGTTCACCGTGCTTGAGCAGTGCCCACATGACGTGGTTCTCGGTCTCGACTTTCTCTCTGCACACTCCGCTCTTACCTACTGCTCGACGGGCCTTCTTCAGTTGGAACTACCTTTTGACGCCGCTGTTGCCCCTGATGCTCAAAGTCGCCTTTGTGCCACCGAGTTCCTGCATCTTCCGCCTCAAGCCGCGACTTACGTGCAGCTCGTGTGTGATCCGCCTGTGAGCGATGGTGAATATGTCGTTTCACCCATTACGGACGTGCTAAAGCATTCCATTGGTGTTCCGCACACCATCGTGAGAGTACGCCACAACCAGACCTATTTGTCTCTTTTGAACTTTGGTTTCTCTGCGCACGTGCTGCCTGTTGGTATTAAACTAGGCGTCGTGTCATCGTTGAAAGAGTGTTATATCTATGAACTATCAGCTGAGCAACCTACTCCTCACGTCAACTTGCTCACTGCGCCTCACCTCTCAAGCATTTACATTGCCAAAATGATAGCGCCAGATCTTTCGCCCTCCGAAGCACAAGACCTCCACCGTCTCTTGACATCCTATGCGAACATATTCGATCTAGACAACCGCCCTTTAGGCCAGACATCAGTTGTGACCCATCACATCAACACCGGCGATGCCAACCCAATTCATCGCCGCCCTTAACGCGTCTCCGCTGCCGAACTCTCTGTCATCCAGAAAGAGGTCGAGAAAATGCTCGCCAAAGGCGTCGTCGAACACTCATTTAGTTCGTGGGCATCCCCAGTCATGCTTGTCAAGAAGAAGGACAACACATGGCGGTTTTGCGTCGATTATAGACATTTCAACAAGGTCACTAAAAAGGACGTTTATCCCTTACCAAGAATAGATGACGCCCTTGACTGCCTTCATGGCGCGAAGTTTTTCTCGTCCATTGACCTTCGATCTGCTTATTGGCAGATCGCTATTGACCCGTGAGACTGAGAAAAAACAGCATTTGTAACCCCCGATGGGTTATATCAATTTAAAGTAATGCCATTTGGGCTTTGCAATGCGCCGGCTACCTTTGAGCGCATGATAGATTCCCTTCTGCCCGGCTTCAAATGGTCTACTTGCTTGTGCTACTTGGATGATATAATTGTTTTTTCACCGACGTTCGCGAGCCATCTTGAGCGACTGTCCAGTATTCTCCAAGTATTCTGCAACGCTGGTCTCCAGCTGAACTTCTCCAAATGCCGTTTCGGCTGTCGCGAAATAACTGTACTTGGTCACCTCATTAACGCATCTGGGGTACAGCCCGACCCGGACAAAATTCGCGCAGTGACTCAATTTCCCGTACACTCTTCTGCTAAGGATGTCCGGACCTTCCTTGGTTTGTGCTCATATTTACGCCGCTTGATCCGGAATTTTGCCGATATTGTGCGGCCTCTCACCGAGCTTCTTAAAAAAGACGTCCCATTTACTTGGAATTCGCCTCAACGTGCTGCATTTTCGGCGCTCATTGCAGCCCTCACGACCACGCCAATATTAGCCCACTTTGATTAAACTGCACCGACAGAAGTTCGTACTGATGCAAGTGGCCACGGAACTGGTGCTGTTTTAGCTCAGCGTCAGTATGGACGTGACTGCATCGCCTACACCAGCCACCTTTTGTCCCCTGCCGAGAGGAACTATTCCATCATCGAAAGAGAGTGTCTTGCTCTTGTTTGGGCTGTCACTAAATTTCGCCCGTACCTGTTCGGCCGCAGTTTTACTGTTGTAACCGATCAATATGCGCTCTGCTGGCTTTCGTCGCTCAAGCATCCCACGGGACGTCTCGGTCGTTAGTCTCTTCGCCTCTAAGAATACACCTACTCGGTCGTGTATAAATCTGGTCAACTCCATCAGGATGCCGACTGCCTGTCACGGTATCCAGTGGATCCGCCAAACGCCACAGAGAGAGCTACTGAGGCTTGCGTCTTATCAATATCAGACTTTCATGATATCGCTTCTGAGCAACGCCGCGACCCTGATTTACTTCCCATCATAGAAGGCCTGAGTTACGCTACTCCACCCACTTCTCTGAACTTGTATTTCCTTTATGAAGGGGTTTCTCTACCGCCCCAACATGCGCCCTAATGGTCCTAATCGCCTTCTCGTGGTGCCTTCCCATTTGCGTGTAGATGTTCTCCGACAGCTTCACGATCAACCTGCCGCTGGTCACCTGGGAGTCACCCGCACTTATGATCGCATCCGGCGCCCTTTTTTCTGGCCACGTCTATATCGCTCTGTATAAAAGTATGTCGTCAGCTGCGGCCTTTGTCAACGTCGAAAATGACCAACATCGCTTCCAGCTGGCCTCCTTCACCCTATTGAGATCTCTGTTGAACCATTCTGCCGTAGGGCTCGACCTTCTCGGGCCATTTCCCGCTTCTGCATCCGGGAACAAATGGGTTGCCATGGCGACCGACTACGCGACACGTCACGCAATCACCCGCGCTCTCCCAGCCACCTGCGCTACCCATGTCGCCGACTTTCTACTGCACGACATCATTTCGCATCACGGTGCTCCTCGACAGCTCATTACTGACCAAGGCTGATACTTTTTATCTCGCATTGTCCAGGATCTTGTATGTTCTTGTTCCACGAACCACAAGTTCACAACGGCATACCATCCATAAACTAATGGACTTACAGAGCGTCTGAATCGCACTATCACCGACATGTTGTCAATGTATGTTTCTCCAGACCACCGCGACTGAGACGCAACGTTAACCTATGTCACATTTGCTTACAACTCATCCAGACATAACACCGTAGGCTATTCCCCGTTCTACCTTTTTTATGGACGTTAATCCTCTCTGCCTCTCAATACACTCCTTCCCGCTGGGTCAAGCTCCCCTGTCACATACGTCTGCGGTGCCATAGAACAAGCTGACGCAGCATGACAGATTGCCCGAGAACGACTCACACTTTCTCAAGCCTTTCAGAAAGATCGGTACGATCGTCACCACCGCGAAGTTTCGTATGCACCAGGTTCACTAGTGCTCTTGTGGACTCCCTGTCGTCACATCGGCCTCTCAGCAAAGCTCTTATTTCGCTATGACGGACCATACAAAGTTCTACGCAAGGTCACTAACTTCACCTACGAGATACAGCGAGTCGTTGATGAAGCGCACTCAACGCCACCACCATCTACTGTTGTGCACGTCGTAAGACTGAAGCCCTATATGTCGCCCAACACTCCGCTTTCGTGACGAGCGCCGGGTCGCCGCTTTAATGCCGCCAAGTAGTGCCACAAGGCAGTTGTGGGATTGGGGCATGAAGCGGTAGAGGGTCTATGCTTGGAAGAAAAGACTACGAAGTGGATAAAGACTGGTCCCAGCCCACCAGTGTGTCAGCCATTGCCATCGCAAGTAAACATCGTAAATATCCGCACTTATACGTTTCCTTGTAAGATTATCAATCTTCAATCAGTGCTACAAAGTACTAGACCTTTTCCCGTGTCACGAGTCATCTAAGTACTAAGAAAAATGTAGAGGCTTACTAGGGCTGACAACCGTAAATCTAAGGACTGCTTATTGTTGCTTGTTATTCTTGCCATCTTTAAGCTTCGCATTAACATTACCTCCTTTAGTATGCCCACTTGGTATTCCCACTTGGTACCAAGAATACCAAGAAATGCCCACTTGGTATTCTGCTTCTACAAGCCAATTGTTTAAAACTAAACAGGCGAGACAAGCAGACGCCATTTAAACAAAATTCAAAGTGCTAAAGAGCGAGTTATATGGAACAGTATTTTATTGAAGCAGAGGACACATTAGTGATCAACGATCATTTGCTTGAAAGTTGTACAGTCATCAGCAAACTTAACTATAAAGTGCCACAGCGTGACCTGGGCCAGTTCGACTGATGCCAGCCACAAAATGCTGGGTGCTGTTGAGGAAATAATACATTGGTACGCTCAAATATGTTGGCATGTACTGGTAGCATCTCGGCAAGAGAACCCAGAGGCGCGGCGATGGCATCAATGAAATCATTTCAGGATATGCTGGGGAACATTTGAGTTGAGCTTACCAAGGACTATACAAGTGTTTTGACGTTACTGTGGTGAAGTAACAAACAGATGACTTACATGTCCTAGGCTTCTGGTACTGAAGCCTCTTTTGTGCAATGCGTGAAGATTTTCCAATAGCCCTTTGGTTTGCTTCCATTCGGAAGAACCACGCACACATTCAACTGATGTGTAATCATAAATACGGCTGTAACAGCAACACCTGTTTCAATCTATCTACAGATTTGCTACGAACCTCGTTGATACTAATATTTCAAATGTTCCTCACAGAGCAGGCACCAAGGGCTTTATTACCTCTATTATTCCTGGTGATGTGAACAGAGCACTGGTATGAGCGTGACTGCAAGATTCTAATCACTACATAGCATTTTCTTTCCGCTTGGAGATTACTAGTTTTGTCCTTGCAAAATTCTTGCTGCTATAACTTCTATATCCTTAATTTGACCATTAACTTTTTCAAAACTGCCAAATAAATTCGATTTGCTTCTTCGTTGTGCAGCCATTTGACACCTTGGTCGTAATTTTCTTTGAAGGTGTAATTTTCTTTGAAGGTGACCTGTATTGCTTTCTTGCTCATAGCAATGAGCACACTATGTAAGCTTTGTGATTATCTAACCACGAAACCATTGTCCGGTCCTGCATCTGAGGTGCTAAACTTTTGTTGAAAGATCAAGATGTCTAAATATAGGCTTGCTATGCTTGCGAAAAAGATGTTGGCCCTTCTACCTACCAGTGTAACTATTAAACGGATTTCAGTTTGGTGGGGTGTGCGATGTAATGGCGTTGCACTGCACTGAAGCCCAAATCATTGAAAAGTTTATTATTTTTAAACGAAAACTTGTAATCAGTCTGTATAGTGCCTGTGATGTGTCGTTTGCTTATGTTTCCATTTGATATGTTGACTAAAATGCCACATTATTGATTATCGAAAAACTTTATTATGTCTTCACAACAAACCATGCAAATGTCGAGCCGGAATGGTGCCAGGCTTGGGCTTTTGTTTTTGTATGTCGGGCCGGGTGGGCTCGCATTCTTCTAGCGTCAAGCTTGGGTGGGCCTTTGATGGAAATGCACAGCTTTACTTGTCATTTGCGCTGGCCATTAGAGTAGGTGGTACTTGCGGTCAAAGTTCTGTTTAAGTGCACACCATGCCTGAATCATTTTTGTTAACAAGGTGCCTTTTAGTGGCTAAGTTTATCACAAGTGTTTCATTTCTCTGAGATTCCTGTTTGAGTGAGTTGCGCTTTATCTGATGCCAGTTAACTGCATCATATTTAAAATTTTTTTGTTCATAATACATACATTAATGGCAGCTTGTATTGTATTGTAACCTGTGTTACCTTGGTGTCAAACACAAGATGAAATGCGCGTGTTCGGCTTTTTCTACCTGATTCCATCAAAACTTTAGACCCAAACCTGTAGCCAGGAGACCCCCCCCCCCCCCCCAGAATTCTGATTGAGGGAGTTGTTTGTTGTTTTACCAAAAATAAACAGTTATTTTTCAGAAATAGTGAAGACCTTCTGCAAGTGCCCCCCCCCCCCCCTCTTTCGTCTTGGGAACAATTTTTGCCTACAGGTCTGTGATGACCGTATGCTTATACAAGCAGTGATTGCTACTCAAAAGGATGCATGAAAACAATATAAACTAAATTACAAAAGAAAATTCTTGTGTGTTTATTAAAAGTAAAATTACAACAAATTTCACAAGCAATCACTCTGCACTCAATTGTTTCTTGTTTCACGCTAACGTGAATGCTCACATTGAACCCGTTATCACGATGCAACTTTCACAGTTCTCTATGCTTCATTTAATATTTCAGATAGTGTCCTACATATGCTACCTGAGCAATGTGGTCACACAAACTGTGTTCAACAAAGTTTGGTACCCTATACATAGTGTTCATGTGACGTCACTTCTGCCGTTGTCGCCATCTCCCGCCATGCCTGGGTACATCACTGGGTACCTACAGCAGTTTGCGTGCTGCAGCATGGTTTGTTGAGGGCTCGTCATCTGTTGCTGATGATGGAGACCGTTTTAGGGAATCAATCGATCAATTTTTAAAAAACCTGACCACTCAACTCAAACCGAACGGCTATACTTCAAATTGTGAGTGAACAAATAGCATTTCACATCCATTTTACAATTTGTTTGAATGCAATACCCGAATTCCCATGATCGCCTTCAAAATTTTAACCGCCTCCCTGACACGCTGATTGTGCACGCAGCGGTTGCGGACAAGTTTATATATACAGTACCTATCTCTGTTTGCAGGTACGTGCATGGATAAAGCACTTACCCGTAATGAAGTTACACCTGAAGACGCCAATACCACCGGTTCTTCAAGTCGCATTTGTTAATCTTCGCCAGCCAAACATGCCGGTGCTTTTCGAAAAATCACAATGTGCGTTTTCAATTTTAGGTAATAACTTTAGGCAAACAGAACACCCTGACGCTCTGCTCCCTCTTCGTGGACTGCTATATTGTCACGGGGTCGTCACGTGGCCGAAGACAGGAGACTTTATGTTGGGATTTAGCTGTTTATTTCTGCGAACCTTTGCCCGGTATACGGAAAGTTCGATTACAGCAGCAGTCTTGCACAGATAGCAGTGAACGGAGCGTCGGCCGTCGATCAACTACTGACAAGCGGCGAAGCGCGTCGGCATTTATACTCTTGCCGTCGAATGTTCTAGCGTTATCGCTGGCAGTGGCGTAGGTTCCAGAATAATCTGTACAGTTCACAGAGTAGGCGTGATCTTATCGAAATGATCTACTACAGTCCGGAAGCTTCTCGAAAACTGCAGGCGCGGTTTGCGCTGAGTATTGAGTAGTATTGAGTATTGAGTACCTTAAACTCGAAGAGGCCGTCCGGTGTTATAAACGCCGTCTTCTCTCGGTCTCTTTCGTCGACTTTGATTTGCCAATAGCCAGTCACGAGGTCTGATGAAAAGTACTTGGCGTTATGGAGCCGATCAAGTGCGTCGTCTATTCGTGGGAGAGGATACACGTCCTTTCTTGTGATTTTGTTCAGGCGGCGATAATCGACGCAGAAACGTAGGGTTCCATCTTTTTTCTTCACTAACACCACGGGGGATGCCCATGGACTCTTGAACGGCTGGATAATGTCATCCCGCAGCATTTCATCAACTTGTCTCTTCATGGCCTCACGTTCTCGCGTCGAAACCCTGTACAGACTCTGACGGAGTGGTCTGGCATTTTCTTCGGTTACGATTCGATGTTTCGCGATTGGGGTTTGCCGAATTTTCGATGACGACGAAAAGCAATCTTTGTATTGCAGGAGCAGGGCCTTGAGCTGTTCTTGCTTATGGTTCGGAAGTCTGGGATTGACATCGAAAGCTATGGGAGGGGCTTGGTTCCTCTGAGCAGGTTCCGCAGAATCGGCGAGGGCGAAAGCGCTGGTGGCTTCGACAATTTCTTTGATGTATGCGACCGTTGTTCCTTTGTACTCATTGCTGAAATTCGTGAGCATAAGCGTTGCTTTGCCTCCCCGCAGCTCTGCGATTCTTCTTGCGACGCAAATATTTTGGGTGACCAACAGATGCTGACTGCCTTCAACGACGCCTTCCAAGTCAGGTGATTTAGGAGCGCTGACTGAAATAATGACGCTTGAGCGAGGCGGAATGGTGACTTGTTCTTCCAGCACATTCAAGGCATGGTTTCCTGACGGCGTGCGTGGCGGTAGTGCTTCTTGTGTGGATAACACTATGGACTTTGTTTTTAGGTTGATGACAGCACCATGGAGGCATAAGAAGTCCATGCCAAGGATGACATCTCTCGAGCAACGCTGTAGGACTACGAAGTCTGTAGGATAAATACGGCCGTTAATGGTGACTCTCGCTGTACAGATTCCTGCAGGCATTAAGAGATGGCCTCTGGCTGTGCGGATTTCAGGGCCTTTCCAAGCTGTCCTAACTTTCTTTAACTTCGCGGCGAACGACCCACTGATGACAGAGTAGTCGGCTCCAGTATCGACGAGAGTGGTCACACTGTGGCCGTCGATAAGAACATCGAGGTCGCTAGTTCGCCGTCTTGCATTACAGTTAGGGCGTGGCGTCGGGTCACGGCTGCGTCGGCTTGTTCCGCTGCTTCCATGTTGCGTCGTCAGGTCACCTTCGGTAAGTGAGGTATCGCCGTCAGGGCTTTGCCTGGTTGGCATTGTGTTCGGAAAGCTTCGTGGCGGCGGCGTCGTCGGAGGAGGATCTTCGGTAGTTCGTCGCACAGCAACCGCACCTCCATCGGTTGCTGCCCTTAGTTTCCCGGATACGGGCTAAGAGACCGGCCCCGTGTTGGGCCAGAGTACTGCCGGTGGTGCGGTGACGTGCGGCGGCTGGGCGACGGCGAACGCGAAGGGCTTCGTGGTGTCCACTCAGTTCCTGTCAGGTAGTCGGCGATGCGACGTTCTCCTGGCTGTGGACGCGGTGCATTGACGGCTAAGCCATGCAGTCCCATCTGTCGGTACTGGCAATGGCGGTATGTGTGTCCGGCCTCGCCGCAGTGGTAGCAGAGCGGGCGGTGGTCAGAGGTGCGCCAGACGACAGTCTTCCTCGGCGCACTGCGCTGGGCCGCTGGCGAACGGTATGACGACGGTGGGGGTGGTGGCGGCGGTGGCGTCTGTCGAAGGAAGTGCGATGGGGCGGCGTTTTGGCGTGGACGGGGAGGAGCGTTGTGGCGCACTGCAGCGGCGTAGCTCATAGCTTCCGGCTCGGGCAGCAGTGCTTGAGGAATTCGAAGCGATTGCCGAACTTCTTCTCGCACAATGTCGGCGATCGAATCCACTTGAGGCTGCGCCGAAGGCAACAGCTTGCGCAGCTCTTCCCGCATGATCGCTCGGATCGTTTCACGCAGGTCTTCAGAGTTGCTGGCTTAAGCAGCAGCGCATTCTGGTGTCAGGCGACGATTATACTGTCGGGTGCGCATGTCCAGGGTCTTTTCGATAGTGGTCGCTTCAGCTACAAATTCTTGGACGGTGTTCGGTGGATTTCTCATCAGTCCCGCGAAGAGCTCCTGTTTGACCCCTCGCATGAGGAAACAAACTTTTTTCTCCTCAGGCATGTCTGGGTCAGCGTGACGGAGTAGGCGGGTCATTTCTTCTGTGAAAATGGCGACATTTTCATTTGGTAGCTGAACTCGGGTCTCTAATAAAGCGGCGGCCCTCTCTTTGCGAGCGGCGCTCGCGAATGTTTGCAGGAATGTGCTGCAGAAAACATCCCAGGTTTGGAGCGTGGACTCCCGATTTTCGAGCCAGGTCCTTGCGGTGTCTTCCAAATAGAAGAACACACGACGCAGCTTTTCGTCATGGTCCCAGTGGTTGAGGGCGGCCACACGGTCGTATGTTTCTAGCCAGGACTCTGGGTCTTCGAACGATGACCCATGGAAAATTGGTGGTTCCCTGGGTTGATGCATGACCATCGTGGGCTGGGACGCTGCGGTTGTCATTGTCGTTGTAGTTGCGGTCATGGCCTTGGTCTTCCGCGCCTTGTCTTGTAGAAGCCCGTACTCCGATGGTAGCCCTTGCTGTCGGCGATGTCATGTACCGCCTATAGTTTTTAAGAAGCTTCCGGACTGTAGTAGATCATTTTGATAAGATTACGCCTACTCTGCGAACTGTACAGATTATTCTGGAACCTACGCCACTGTCAGCGATAACGCTAAAACATTCGACGGCAAGAGTATAAATGCCGACGCACTTCGCCGCTTGTCAGTAGTTGATCGACGGCCGACGCTCCGTTCACTGCTATCTGTGCAAGACTGCTGCTGTAATCGAACTTTCCGTTTACCGGGCACAGGTTTGCCCAAATAAACAGTTGAATCCCAACATAAAGTCTCCTGTTTTCGGCCACGTCACGACCCGTGACAATATCAACTTGTCTCACCAGCAGCTGATAATTGCTCAAACTTGCATCGTTAGGCAAAACTGAACCGGCGCATGCACGAGGAAACAACACGGTAGCGGTCGGCCACAGAGTCAGTAGTAGGTACCCGGGCATATCGGTGGCGCATTTCAGAAGTGACGAATCGGCGCTGCGTGACGCACGTGCACACTATGTATTAAAGAGAAAGCGATTGACGGTTCACTCATTCTTTACAGTCGCGGTCTCGGACCTGAGCTAATGCTGGTGCAGAACGCATCTCTATTCAGCGGGGTCTGTGGGGCCCTTGCCGGCGGATGGAACTACGCCAGAACAGCCAGGGCCAATTACATTCGCAAGAACCAAGGAAGCACTTTTCTCAACCCTAAACAAGCAATGGTGGGTACACCTTTGGTTGCATTCTCTGCCAGGTTGGTAGATGTCCACACACAAGGCGCAAAATGTACTGCGGGTGTCGTCTTACCTCCTTCTGTCCTTGTCTTTATTGTGCAGTCAAGATGTTGAAACAAGAGGCGCAAAAATATGGCTCCTTTCACATGCCGAAATAAGGAAGGAAGAGGTCTAGAGGAGTGCAACCCCTTGACCCATTCCCTTGTTATTTGGCCTGCAAGAACAGCCATGTTTTTGTAGCCTATACATGAACTGACCATCCCAACAAAATGTGCTTCTAGACTACGGGTAAGTACAGCTGTGCCACTCACACCAAAGTGCTACATTGAAGTCACCATGATTCCCGGAAATTGTTATATGCTGCTGCAAAGCACAGAAACTGGTTTGTGTGGGTTCGTTTCGATTCCATCCAGTTTTAGCAGAAACCCTTAGCCGTGTAATGAACTAGGATTCTGCGTCATTTGCGATTTCGTACAGAACGTTCAATATGAAACTGACGTCATCGGCAAGAGTACGCCTAGTGTCTTGCTGTGCAGTGCTGACTTACATGATGGTATGCAGATACGTTGCACAGGTGACACCAAGAGGGTCATAAATTTGCCTAGTTAAGTTGATTGCATGGCCTCTGTGTTTTCGCCATGCAGTTGTCTTGCACACATTCCTCGCTCATCTACAGCTCAGCATAGTGCCTGTGCGTGCATGATTTTCCCTCGACATGAGCAACATAGGGAAACAGCGTTGCTTCGTTGTCAGCTGCAAATCGAACGACTAGGCAGCAGAGAAGCATCGGCACTGGCACTGTGGTGTTACGTTGCCTAAGTGGGTGGAGTCACGTTGACAGGCTACGCGTCCCCTTTCATGTGAGGAAGTAGAATGGCGAGACCTCAAGAAAATTTGAAACCAGCTAATACCGATGTCATAACTTCTGTAACTGCCTTAATATAGCGTCTATTCACAAAATTCTTGCAGCAGCATGTTTGCAAAGTAAAAGTGCGCGTATTTCTCTTGATTACAATTTTTGAACCTTGGAAGGAAGGAAGGAAAATAGGAGGAAAAGAACGGCTGGGAGGTTAACCAGCCTGTAGGCAGCCAGTTCGCTACCCTACTCATGGGAGGGGGATGGGGGAGATGAAAGATAGAGAGCAGAGAGGGAAGAGAGATCAACACAGCACATTCGGCAGCACACGCGTGCACACTCAGTCATAGTCCAGTCTTGTCTTTGGCAGTGTGTGACATTGCTGTTACAGCCGCTTGTTCAAGTCCGTGTCGCGTAGGAATTTCAACAGAGCTTTTGTCGCCTTCTGTTGCAATGTCTTCTCTCGGGCACTTGAATTGTTCGTGCTTCATAGGATCATTTGGACCTTGGGGTTGTTTACTGGCCCTTTAACCTTGTAGTAGCCACTCATCATAAAGCGTACTAACACAAAATTTGCACTGTTTTTTTTTGTTGTTGCAATAAGTACTTAACGACTCAGTTATAACATCTGCAAACTTCGTCTGCTTGAGTGCATGACAGTGAGCCCTCTTGCTACCTCTGATGATTATAGTCATGAGATTTCGTTGCAAAATGATTGATCACAACTGTGCTTGTCATCAACAAAATTGGTCCCACACAGAACAAATGAAGACAGTACCCATTGTACTCGTCTTTCCTGGCACTAGATGGCCACACTATTCCATGTTTGGCCATCTGTGTCTCGGTTTGCATTATATTGCCATTTCTTGTAGTCTTTCCATGTGGTGAAGCCGTCTAGAGTTATTTTTCTTTACGCGATCAGTGATATAAGGGAACCCCTTTGAATTGAAAGAGTGGTAGTGTCTCATTCAGAAAAAAGTCAACAAATTTTGTGCAAAATTTTTTTTCAGTAATTATGGCTTGTTTTTCTTCTTTCATACTGGTAGCAAAAGGATTAAATATTTGAAGGCATTTTTCTAGCACCCAGGCACAGTTTAGGTTTCAGAGAACGCTGAGAGAGGTGGGACCCTGTGGGGTTTTCGTGTAATTGCAGCTGGCCATGTGTGCGCACAATACAGTGACGTGCTTTCAGTGCACGCGGCACTGCACTCACAAGAGAGCATACACAAGGAGCATGGCAGCCTACATAAACTCGTATTGTTGGTGATTGTTAGTTAGTATTGAAACCAAGCTAATGTTGCTAGGTGGTCCATTTCACATGCAATTGCATGGCGTGAACGTTAAGGGGGCAGACAGATGTTAGACATTTTAAATGCGAAGCATTTTCTAGCAAACTTTGGTGACATTGAGCCTATCTATCTATCTAGCCGCTTACATTTGGGTGCTTCCGTGGTCACCCCCTTAACTTGGCGAGAACCAAAATTAGCATGGGAGGGTGAGATGGTTTGATGAATATGACGCGCTGGTCAAGACAAGAATTATGTCACAATGCCGTCCCGCATGTCGTCAAACAAACCACGCGCGGGTATGTGCCTTTGGTATGCGGGTATGTGCTACGGGTGATTGACACTTAGTATCTACCCAGGAAAGATGAGAACATGCACAGACAATTTTTATGCGTGAGCTTTAGACAATACCCAATATCGGTAGCGTCGACCCAATGAAGGCATAGAATAAATGTCAGTGTTAAGAAAAACCTGACATAGGCAGCGTTAACCTCCGACAAATGCAAATAATAAATTTCAGGGTCCCAGCAGGAATCGAACCCAAGCCTTCTGCTTGGCAGTCAAACATTCTACCAGATACCAGAGAGCTACCCCAGGTCTTGGAACTACTTTTCAAACGGATGCTAATCTTCGTGAAACGTCAATAGCGTTCCCAGTGCTGCCTACCTAATTTTATAAACATAACATATGTACTGATTTGATACAGCCGTTACTTTGGGTTAACCTCGATTGTGGTTAGGTTTCATGTGATTTATGTAGCAGTGTTCAGG
This sequence comes from Rhipicephalus microplus, assembly GCF_043290135.1. Lineage (NCBI taxonomy): Eukaryota > Metazoa > Arthropoda > Arachnida > Ixodida > Ixodidae > Rhipicephalus > Rhipicephalus microplus. Next base: position 106,936,628 of record NC_134708.1, on the reverse strand, counting down.
TCCAGCATCTTTGCGAGTATCAGCACTTCATATCAGCTTCTCGTGTTGCTAACATGCACGTTCCAATTGACATCGTTTGGCATGTGCAAATAACTGGTTATATAAACATCTGCAACTCTTCAAAATATGCCCATGCGTGCAAAATTTGTACATATATATAGCGTCCTTTCATGACATGTCGCTCAATAAAAAAAAAAAATCAACACGGTCACCTTCTCTCCACATGCTTCGCATAACATTGATTCCCAGGTACGTGGGATCTGCCGAATTTTTTTTTTATTTCTTCAGTGATCTTGATCAAACTGCACAGGATTATGCAGTTTTTTCTTCTGATTTCAAATATTGAATTAGTTTTCCTGTAACTCGATCATCTTGTTCTTGAGATAACTTAAGTTCATTTTTTAATATTTAAGGCCGCCATAGAAAAACAAGTGCTTAATTTAAAGTGATATTTAAGATATGCCAACATAGACTAATGACAATAGATTGAAAGCATGCAAGAGTTTTTTTGTTTTTAGGCTTTTCTTGATTATTTTACAGTAAAATGAACTATATATATTCAAAAGCACTTGGACTTGTGTTACAATTTTCATTAGTAATAATTAAAAAGGCTTGTGCTCTAAATTCGGTTCCCATACTTGCATTCTATGCACGTACAGGTTTCCATTGCAAAAAGAATTAACCTGCCTTAGCTGCAGAGATATTGAGGCCTATAACAGTCGTAAATTTACTTCTCTGAGAAAAATGGATAAAACTGAAAACACGCAGTTTTTTCAAAAAGCAGCAATCATGGTGGACATGTTTTGCAATTCTCATAACGGTCCTCATAAATTCATAGCAGAGTTCCTAACACAGCTGCCGGCAAATCATAAAGAAGCCTTGAAGTCTGTTCCTCATTTTTTTGCAGGTTCTGCACGGTAACAGCACCAAGAATCTGGACAGTTAGAATGACATTACAAAAAAATTACCACTTTCTCGTGTGTGAAAATTTGCAGAGAAGCTGAAAAATACTAGCAGGAACGAAATTTCCCACTTTTAAAAAATAAATTTTTTTGTCACTTTTTGGTTCCAAAGACCAGTTTGCCCCCTTAAGATTGGTGTTAAATATGTTGTAGGGGTGTGTGAATACGAAATTTTTCGAATATGAATCGAATATGAATATTCATGTTCGAATATTGAATCGAATATCAAAGGACAAATGCCTCTACAGTAACAATAATTTAAGAAGATGTATTTATCTAAAAAAATACACAACAGCCTGTCTGTTAACACAACATACACTGTTATATGGAACACAATGCAAGTAATGACTAGCTGTTATCATGAAACATAATGACTACACGTTATCATGGAGGAATATGAGTTGCTCCACATGATCAGGCAGGAGGCGCTCCCTCCGAACAGAAAAAACCTCCACTGCCACTGAAAAGGCATGCTCGCTTCGAACTGAAGTAGCTGGTATGGGCAAGTACTTGGGGCAAAGCTTTGCCAGACTGGGGTATATGAAGGTGCCCACAGTCCGCCACCAGTCACATGGGTCACTGTCTTTCTTCAGTAGGGCTTCTTCAGAATACGCTTTAATTTCCCATTCTGAAGTAGACAGTGGTGTACTTGCTACTTGACTATTTGCAAGATTATCAAATGTACTCCAAACATCAGAGGATGGCTACACACACTGTTGTGGCTCCTGCGCTTTTGCTGCTGGCTGCACGACTTTCACAGCAGGGCATAGGACAACATCCTGAAGCACCAAATGTTTCAGCCACACCAACTTTTGTTTGTTGTTTCTGAATACCGTTGACTTGAAGCGTGGGTCCAAAAACATAGCCAAGCATGCTTCTTTGTCCTCAGTATATAAAGGTAATCTGGTATTGAGAGACCTTGCCAGTTCCTTATGAAAGCCTGTTGTGCCGCTAAAGTTGCTGAGGGAACTTAGCATGGTATCTGAGTGGAAAGTGATGGGTATTTGTCCGCACTAGTTATCACAGTTGCATCATATAAGGGCCTCAGTGCGTCCAGATATTCAAGAGCCTCTTTCCATTCTGCTGATCAGAGACCATCAATGCTGCTACTTGACGTTGCCAGCTCAACAGAGACAGCCTCCTTCAAGTCCAAGAGGCGGGACATCATTAGGTATTGGCTGTTCCACCTCGTATCTACATCTTGCACCAGACGAAGTGGATCCTTGCCGATCTTCTTCTGGTACTCATATAATCTCTTTTGCGCAGACGAGCTATGCTTATAGTGGCCCACGATGTGCCTCGCTTTCTTGCACAGATGGTCAATTGACGATGTGTTGGAGATTGCATCGTGAATTGCTAGCTGCAGGGTGTGGGCGAAACACACACGCTCAGTCCACGGGAGCCTTCTGACCGCGGCACGAATGTTGCGTCTGTTGTCTGTGACGATGTATTTGCGGCAGCCATCCGGTATTTCCCATTCTGCGCACATCTCGACAAGCATTTGCACAATGTTTTTGGCGGAGTGGCTAACAACCATGTGGTGAGTGTTAAGCGTGAACCGCTTTATCCTAAATCTTGTGTGAGAAGGTGGCAAGTGAAGCTCACATAACTCTCGTTGGCGCGTGATGTCCACATGTCGCTGGTAAAGGTCTCTGCAGATGTTCCCCCTTCAAAAGCACTGCTGAGCTCGTCCTTCACTTTCTTCCGTGTGTCATCAAACAAGCGCGGAACAAGGGTACGTGAAAGCATGGTGCGCGACGGTAGGCGATAGTTAGGCACAGCCTCTGCCATGAGTTCCTTAAATCCGCGGTCTTCAACAAAACTATATGGTTGCAAATCAAGCGCTACCATGGCAGCCACCTTGGCATTGAGTGCTTGAGTTTTCTTTTCCGACAAAGGGTCAGTACGGTGCACAAAATCAAATATCATTGACTGGTCTTTCTCTGGCGCACCTGCTGCAGTCATCCGGTACACCTTCATCGCGGTTGGGTGCTGTTTTAGATGGTTAACAAGAGGACTAGTCGTACCCGTCGGCGTTTTAAGTGTTTAAGTGTTGTAAACATTCAATATGTTTAGAATGCAGTCCAAGTTATTTAACGCATACTTGCCGGAAATACGACATAACTTAGAAATAAAATCCCGAGTTGGGACTAACCACTTTCGAGCATGCTGTATAACTGTGCGAGTGCTCACATGCGGAACTTCCTCAAAAAAGGAAATAAATGCGACGTCATGGTACAAATTACCACTAGAACTCTTTTTGTCACTTATTATGTTTTCTAACCGAAGCGTTTGCCGACGGTGACGAAGTTTCTGCTTTAGCACGCGCGTGCACTGTCGTGCGTTATCAAGCGATGGTTTGATGAGACAACGCAACAACGGTTAAGCTTCGTTCCTGCACACGAGGTCCCGCATAGTGAACGTCTGGTAGTGCAGCACGTTACGGCGGCATACGAAAAGCGTGCAATACGTTTACACGAACGTCAACTTTGCTACTGATTGTTAAACGTCGCTGGCCGACATAGTGCCTCCGTGCACTTGTGACGCTTATTGCCCCTCTGGGCAACGTTTTAATATCTCTGATCCCAGTAGAAATATTAAAGAAGAGTTATTTTCCGCATGATAATCCAATCAAATATTCGATATTGTCGAATATTCGAAGTGATTCGAATATTCGAACTTTTCGAATACACTTTTTTCGAATCGAATACGAATAGTGCGAATTTAATATTCGACGAATATTCGAAACTTTCGAATATTCGCACACCCCTAGTTCTAGGCTATATTATCTATAAATGTTTTAGAGATGATGTGTGTGTGTCCACGCAAATTCATATTACTAGTTATCTTACATTCAAAATTTTGTATTGGTACTGCTTTAATACCTCAGCTGAAAAGTAAAGTTCTACTGACTCACTAACTGCAAACAGTGCTTTGGCGCTTTTCAGTAACATAATGAAAGAGTGTTTTTTTTTTTGCTCGCTTCTGCAAAAGTGCTCGCTTCTGCACAGCTATGCACTTTTCCTTCACCGGAATTTCGTGTTTTCTTCTGCACGAAATTCTCCCAAAGCCATCGGAGCTGTCACACTCCCTGCCACTGTGAAAATCTCTACAGTACTATGGCATAATCGAGACAAGCTTTAAAGCCCTGCAGGGCAGCTTTTCTGCACTGCGAAGCTTGTTGGACATTGATGGCATGGTTTATTTTCATTGCACTTGTGATGTACAGTGAAGAGTCCTATGTGTTCAGACAGTGTGGTTTGCTTTGTGAAAGTGTGCACTGCTTTCTTCAAAAAAGAAGTATGCTGAAGGGCTGCCCCATAAAATACTAATAGAATGTGAGGTGCACAGAAGTGCCAGTTTGGGAGCTACAAAAAAAACCTGTCTTGTTATGCAGCTGTCATCAGAAGTGAAACTCGTACACATCAGTGCGCACTACACAGTGCATCTAACAATCCCAGCACCGAAAGTGTTGCACCAATTTTTGCAGTGTGCAAAAAAGCTTTCTTGCCTTTATTTTTTTATTCTTCAATCGCAATAGTATTATGGATTCTTTAAGCGGGCCAGTACCCGGTGCTGCCGATATGTTGCGGTGCTAACAGGCATCTACTGTTTGTGTGTGAAGCATTTGTAAGATCTCCAGGAGCAGAAAGTGCTTTTGGCTGTTAAGCATAGTTTGTGAGTGCATAGATGTATTAAAGAACAACACATCTGCCAAAAAAAAGCAGTTTGTGCGTCCTTCTTTTACATGCCTTCATTGACACCCACTAGCTATGCGCAACAATATGCACTCAAGAAGGTATCTTCTTAGTTCCATCGCTTCTGCAGCCAGAGTATAGTCCTTAAGAACAACCTTTTGTGCTTTGTTAAAAATCACTTGTGGATGCATGCCAAGGTGCAGGAAAAAAGGAAATCATTTTAGTTTCTTCGTTTAGATGTAGTATTTGGACTGTTCCTTGTGGGCTGTTTGATAATACATTTGTATTGAAGTTTAATGAGGAATGCGTATCAGAATAATTCTTTTGTTTGAAGATATCAATGTTAGACTCGTACTTATGTAAAATTCATTTGATTACAAATTAAGTTTGGGGATATTGAAATAGGTCGTGTGTGCTCAGATGTAGCACTGCCTGATGGTTGAAGATACACTTTTACAATGCACACACTGCAATAATGCTGCAGTGGCACTGTGCCAGTATTAAGGAAAATTGAATGGCAATGAGATTACATGTGATGCTGAAGAATACTTTACATTTTCATGTTCGTTTTCATTTCTTCCTTACAGAGGGAGCTCCAAGATACAATGTTTTTACAATTTCTCAGAGGTGCCTGGAAACTTGGCTGGAGGATGACGGCCTTTTCAGCGATCTACATGTTAGTGAAATGTGACTCCAGACATCATTGTGTGGTAGTCATTAAAGAGACCTTGCAGCACTTTTTCAAGTAATGATCTAATTGATTCATCAAAAGAGTCGGTTGTCTATGAAGTCGGCAGCCACAGAAATTTTTTGAATCCGTCAAGTTCAAGCTGAGTTACAGGGATTTGCGTCACGGTTCAAGCGCTTTCTCTCTCTACTTGCACCAGCGAGTGTGCTAAAATCTATGCGGGGAGGGGAATGACAGAAGGGAAAGAAGGTGCGTTCCTTTGTCTGCACATGGCATGACCTTGAGCTCTTTCTCTTTATTTTTTCTCCGAACATGCAACTTAATTCCAGTGCGATAGCTTGTGTGCTTGCAGGGAGGCATGTGATACCTGCAGCAGCCATGGTAACAATGTCAGGCAAGATGCTTAAGTCAGCCAACAATTGTGGACTTTGGGTATATGGTGTGGTAGTTTGGCTATTGGCGACGCTCGAAGTGCCGACGACGCCACTGCCACCACGGGTCAGAAGCGTTGACGGGCTCAGGTGAGCAGTGTTCCCAGGAGCGTGTAGGTGGGTGCAGGGAAGCATGTGTATTTCATCGTTATTTGGTGATTCTATCGCCCTTCACCAATGTCAAGGAATAACTGCTACATTGTTGGCTGCTTGAAAACATAGTACAAAAGCTCACCAGGAACATACTTTTACAACTTTCCAGTGTTGTTTCATGAGCAGAAGCAACTGCGGCGATGGACTGCGGCAATGTAGTTGCCAGTTAGCTCAAGAAATAGCTGACACTGTTACTGTACCTGAGACACCCATCCCTGCATGCTTCGCTCCTTGTAGTTAATTTCTTTCTTTTTTTTTCTTTTCGTAGGACCGTTGCTGTGGCAGGATTTACGTACAGAAATAAGTTTGGCATCGCCGAGAATGTTGCCGCAGGAGGTAAGCAGGATTGCTTTTCACTGCATTTGTACAGGAAGCTATAGTAACCGCAGTTCACTTTAATATAGTAGTAGCATTTTAACACTTCACTGTGCCAGTTCTTGTTAATTAGCTAGTTCTATTAGTAGTGTGAATTGATCAGCACATTAGTGTGTCACATGTCCCTTTGTGACATTGATGTATTTTTTTAGTGGTCATAAGACTCGAGCAAGAATTCTATCCTTACAAGTGCTTTGATTGAATAGTATCACATAGTTGTGACGATGAAAAAAAATGCAGCCAGTAAAGATGAAACTCTTTATTGGGCAAACTAGTACCCAGCTAAGGATGTATACTCAAAGTGTAAACAAGCAAGACGCTCAAACGTCATTCATCAGTAATCTGATCATCAGCAGAATGTATCGTCTTTTATGCATAGGTCACGTATGCAGACTAATTAGAATAGTCTAAAGTAATCCAGAAGTTTCTCAAGCATTGCAGTGCGGTCTCTGCTAAGCAGCGATTTCAATGTTTATTTAGCACAAGACATTTATGTGTATATTAACATATATATGACAGTTTTGTTGGTGAAACCTAATTTCATCAAAAATAAAATAGGCACACACAGCAATAGGATTTAAAAAGCTTGCACTTCATAATTAAGGGAAGTATCGGAGGCTCTCAAAGTTATCTAGATTGTTTTTTTTCTGCAATGATGCTCTGTTGTTCCTTATAGGCAAACCACTTTAGTGGTGAAAGGTTTCCTGCAGGATTTTCAGTAATGTTAGGCTTCAAAATAAAAATGTAAATTAATTGTTCTTAATTTATTCTAAGCTTGTAAAATATGATGATTGCTACTGTGCAAACTCAGGACTAGGACGTGGAGACACGAGGATGAATGATACCTTCCTACTAGGTTCGTTGCACAGAACATAAAAATACAGGGCCTGTTAGAAAAGTATCCGCCCTTCGATAGAAGAAAAAAAAAACTAGCATAATTAGAGCGTTGGAAACGTAATCGCCTTCATAGTAGTCCCCTTGGAACTCCACACACTTCTCTCAGCGGTGCTGCCATTGTTGGAAGAATTCTGAGGCCTCTTTGGGAATGGAGTTTAACTCAGCAGTCGTTGCAGCCATTAATGTCCTGCCTTGTCTAAAATTGCTCTCCTTTCAATGTCCTCTTGAGTTTGGAAAACAGCCAGAAGTCGCAGGGGGCCGTCTTAAAAGAGAAAGGAGCCTGTTGAACTACAAGAGTCAGACTTCTCAGCGAAAAAGTCTGAACCAAGTGTGAGGAATGTGCAGGAGCTTTGTCGTGATGGATGTGCCAGTTTTCTGTTGACCATAACTCGGGTCTCTTGCGCCGCACAGCATCACGCAGGCGACGGAAGACATTCCTGTAGTGCTTTTTGGTGATTGTTTGTCCATGTGGAGTGTACTCATGGTCTACAATTTATTTATTATTTAATTATTTATCAATACTGTAACCCTCATAGAGGGATTTAGCTGAGTGGGTATACATTTATTAAGTTTACAAATTGGCAAACAACAAAAATAAAACGGAAAGTATGTACAGGCCTTCAGACAAAACACAAAAAAAGACACTACGGGAGTCAAATAAAGCATTCATCATCACTCTGACATTGCTGCGCACTTGGTTGGCCTTCGTAACATGGATTGCTTCCATTGTGACGACTGGGATTTGGTTTTCGCGTCATGCTCGTACACCCAAGACTCGTCACCAGTGATAATGATGTTCACGAAGTTAGGGTCACTGCTTGTGAAATCCAGAATGTCCTGTGAGACTTCAACACAAAGGTGCTTTTGCTCCACCGTGAGCAGTTTCAGAACGAATTTTGCCACAGCTCTCCTCATGGCTAAATCTTCTGTCATAATGAAATGTGCAGACAAAGTGCTGATGCCCACCTCTTCCACAATTTCTCGGGTAGTCACACGGCGGTCCCGCATCACCACAGAGTTCACTTTGGCAATGACCTGGTCATTTTGGCATGTTGATGGCTGACCCAAGCGTGGCTCGCTCTCCGCCGATGTGCGGCTGTCTTTAAAGTGGTTGTGCCACTCCTTATCCTGTGTGCAGCTCGTAGCGTCCTCACCGAAAGCCATCTTGATCTTCCCAGTGGTTTCCAGTTGGCTATCGCCCAGCCTCTGACAAAATTTGAGGCAGTAGCACTGCTCCAGGCGCTCCGTCGTTTTCTTTATAATGAAAAACCGATAAGCACTGTGCACTACTTCATTCAAACACTGCGTCTCAGCGACTGACACTGTTGGCAGGCGAGAAAAAATTCACACATGCGCAGGAAGGTTCAAGTTTGGCTGATGCAAGCGTGCTTGTTTCAAATCCACCAGGTGCTCGCAAAAAAAGTAAGGTCAGATACTTTTCTAACAGACCTCGTATATGGACGACAAAAGCATGTGACAAAGGATGAGCAATGTAAAGTAGAGCAATGCAATAAATTCAAATAACAGAAACCAAAGAAAAACAACAAAATTAAAAACTACCACTTCGTGCTTGTGCCAAGTGACATTTTCTTTGCATTTCTCAACTTTTTTGCATTGCTCACCTTTTGTACCATGTCTTTTGTCACCTACTATATATTTTCGCAGTCTGCAGAATAAACTCAGTTGGAAGTTAGTGCTTGTATGAGTTTGTCTCTGAGTTATGGTCTTCAGTTTGCGCTATAGCAATCAACATAACATACCAACCACCCCCAGCCGTCACCATTGTACATCATTTTTAGTGATATTTTAACGAATATCCAAAAGTGTACAAAGAAATGTGTTTTGCTATCAGCTGGAAACGTGTTCTGAAGTAGTTTATATGAATTGAAATGGCCAAAGAAAGGTACTGACAACAATCATCACTGAAGCAAAATGTGTTGAATCATTGCATGTTGCCTCTTCTAGCTTAGAGGCCAAAAAGTCAGGGAATAACAAAAAAAACTCAAAAAGAAGTTACAAAGCACATGGTGTGCGAGTGAACAAGAAGTAACAGTAGTAATACTAACTGATAAGAAGACAGCAGAGTGCAGCAGAGTAAACTACAACCAGGTTCAGCTGACATCTTAGTAGTAGTAGTTACCATCAACTCTTTCACAACTGAAAGAAAGAAAAAAGTTGTGCCAAAATTACTGAAAAAATCTTTTTGGCTCATTTTGTAGAACATTTTTTCTGAATAAAATGGTACCATTCTGTTGGGTTCCTTTATTTCACTAATCATGCAGATGAAAAAATATTGAAGGTTGCTTCAATACATGGCAATACAATGAAAAATGGTTATAAAATGAAAGCCAAGACACAAAAGTCTCAACATGGACAAGTGTGGTCATCTAGCATGAAAAAAAGAAGTGTACATTTAAGGGCTCATTCTCCTTTGTTAGACACAATAATAATAAGATCTAACAGACAATCATGCCAAAGAAAGTACAGGGGAATTTATTAGAAGTAATCGTGATATAAATGTGAAGAAAAGTGGACAAAAAGATAACTTACTGTGGGCAGGGATCGAACATGCGACCTTGGAATAACGCATCAGATAATAGAGCATGCGACGCTAAAGGGTTTAAGAGGCCATACAGCACTTTTAAAACATTAGTCGTAAAATGCTGCAGGTCACCAGCAGGGGCCGCGGTGGCAATGCAGTTCGCAATGCTCAAATCAGCCAATGGGGAGGTAGAGAGAGACACTAAAATGAAAGGCAGATCACAACCCCTTCTGCTCATCATACTATGAAGCCAACAATTGTAAGGTTTGTGCTTATGGAATCACTTGTCAAAGAAAGAACGAGCAACATCCAGCTGACTTTTAAACCTAATTGTAAATTTCATGCCACGCAATGTGCTATTACTGTTTGACTCGCATGTTTAGGGGAGCCTACGATGCAATGAAGCCATTTAGGTGGGTTACATGTGATAGAATGCACCTATACAATCACTTTAAACAATTTCAAATTTTGTTAACCTTTGAATTCGATTTGGAGTGTTTGCGAATGCCTTAATAGTCACCCTAGTGTTCACGCAGGCCCAGCTGTGAATCTCGTCGTGTTTGTAATTCATGAGTTTTTTTTGCCATTTTTTCGTCCAGCACTGTCGGGCTTCTTCTTCAAACTCAACATGGGCGTTCGTGGCTCACTCGTGGGCGCTGGGCTTGGGAGCTTACTTGGGTGAGTTGTGTTTGTTGTGCGGTCATTTTTTCTAGACACGGGAAGCTCTCACATGTATTCTTACTAGTTCGCGTACTGGTTTATTGATACACTTGATCCTTTTAATAAAAGACATGCACTGGGCCTTGCGTAAAGTGTCTTTCATAGCATTCTCATTTTCTGATAAACTTCTGTGTGAATGTCAGCACACTTGTGTCCACCGGTTGGCAATATAAACTGAGGTAACTCAGACTCAGAAGAAATTATTATTATTATTATTATTATTGCTTAGGGCTCAGCCTCACCAAAAATTTCAAAGAAGTGAAGTCACTCAGATTCGCGAAACTGTTCCTCGGCAATATTCACTTGAACTTAGACTGGCAAAATTTTGCTCAAGTGGACTCTCTTGGACTCAGACTCGCAGCTCTCTCTATATGTATATATGAGTGAGTTCGCCAATCATTGCTTCTGTCTTTTATGTCCAACTGATTCGTAGCTCTCATAAAAGGGCTCAACTGTATTTATTTATTTTGTGGGCACTTGTCGTCCTTCCTGGTGTGTTTTTTTTTAGAAGCTTATGTTTGAATTCTGTGAAGCAGGATTGCAAACAAAAGCACATGCAGAAGTGGGTGTGGGGACCGCACCAGAATCCTCCGTACATGAATTATGGAGGCCCATTACGAAATAGACTGGCAGACCTAGTAAAACAGTTGGAAACCAATAACAAAAAAAATGCATTCATAACTAAATTACAAACATAATACTCTGCATCAGAATAAAATATCTATAGCTGAAGTTTCTCAGTTCGTAAAAAATAATTTCATGAATGAAGCATTTAATAAGGAACTACAAATTGAATCTAGTACAGTAATATGCAAAAAAGTATGAACAGATGTGCATCATCATGGTATAATATTGCATAATTACAAAATATAGAACATAACCAATGAAAATAGAATGCGTTTGATAAAGAATTTATTTAACAGATATTTTTAGGTATCTTTTTTAAATGCATTTATTATACACTACGTGACCTTTTACTATTAGTATTGAACTGTGTTCACCTTTTTTACATTATGTTTGCTTGTTATTGCTTTTTTTTGTCATGCCTGTTTCTTCCTTATTACACTGTACTATGTAATGTATTTCCCCCTACGTAACACCCACTCTTGGGCCCTTGGGGTCAATAAATTAAATGAATAAAAAAAGTTCCAATGTTCTATAGTACAAAGGCTCTCATGAGAAACAGCTTGCTGTACTGATAATTTTAGTGAGTGCTGTACAGGAAGATTACCTGATTGTCAAACCAGAGTTTGTTGCAGACATTCTGCATAATAAAGTGCAGATATATACAGTTTCTCTAGGTTGCATAGCATTGCAATTGCCATAGTTCTCACACCTTGGCAATAGCAATGTAAACTGTAGTGTTCTACGATACATATGTGGTGCGCCATTGTTATACATATGTGCACAGAGGCATGAACAGTTCTAATACGTGAATTGCGTTTCCTGCAGTGCATTGTATGCACTCGCGAATCATGCATAGAAAGCTTCACTTTAAATAATGCCACATTTTCGCTGCAGGGATGAAGCAGCGAATGCGGCCAGATAGAATGATCTAAAAGTAAGGCTAGCAGCTAACTTTTTCAAAGAGATCCTACAACACTTTTTGAGCATGGTCAGAAAATGCTGGCGACAGCTAGTCGATGCTCCCGAGAAAACGGTGAGCCAAATATTATAGCGTAGCGCACTGCCTGGAATTCACAATAAATGATCAAAGTGGGCTATACATTGCTTCATCCTTTCTTCAGGAATGACACGATACAGGCTCAAAAATCACTCATCACAGCCATTGACTGATTTCAGCAGGGCGCGCTTGGTTGTCACTTAAGTTGCTGCGGGAGGCTGCGACTGTACACTATTGTACTGAAAAGCTGCGTACTCAAAAAAAAAAAAAAAAAGCGAGAAAAAGTGCTCAAGGTCGCGAGGCGAGCATGATGTATCTTCTGTCGCTGCGCCATCCTTCCTTGCTTAGTTTCCAGCACTTTCGTCGGGACGAGAGAAAAGAAAATGCAATCGTAGCATACGACGTAGCTTAGAAACTCCGCTCTTACTGGGTGGATTCCAAAAATTTTTGCAACGGTGAATTCGTGATGCAATAAGCTCCTTTAGTGAATCAATTCCATGGATACTTCAAAAAGTGTTGCAGGGCTCTCTCAAGATTCAGTCTGGCATAACTCTACAATGTAAGGGAACATGGCTGCAGCAGCGAGAAAAAGCAGCTTTAGTTCGCTCTATCCCTTCAACGCAATATTAGGGGTGAAAACACAGTGCGTACTGGGGCATGAGCCATCAGCTGATGATGTTCATCGACACAGCTTGTGCGCAACTGCGCTTATTTGATCAAATTTTGCAGTTCCTCCTAAATGATGTAGTCCACTCCCCCCTTGCCAGTACCTTTCCATCCTCCTTCGCCCGATCGAGCCGGCCGGCACGTTCCCTCTCTGCTTCACTTGTGTTCGTCAGCAGGGGTGCAACAGGCAAAATAGAATTCGGAGCAGTTTTAGAAGCAGCAAAATTTTTCTTCTGGAGCACAAAAATTCAAATTTGGAGCAGTATAAAAAATAAGTGTTACATGTAGAAAAAAAATATGTACAATCATTCAACTTGCCCTAAATTGTGCAGTGTGAATAAGAGAAGGGCTTTTTCAATAAAATTAGTATTATGAACCACCTCACTGAGCAAATAGTAATAATATCCTCATTTGCATTTGCCGTTTCTGACTCTGCAAATTCAAATGTGGAACTGCCAAGCTGGCGAGCTTGAAATTCAGAGATTCGTAAGTGTGGCGAAAAAGTAAAAACAGGCTCACAGTTTTTTTTAGGGCCTCAAAAATGTCATACACTGCTCCAAATAATTGCCAGTAACATTTTCAGACATCATCGGTTCTACTAGTACTCACAATTATGCCCTGTATAGACCCATTAGTAGTTGAACAAAATGTGCTGTGTCCCGTGATTAGTGCTAACAGCCCCTTCAAAATGGAAACGAATTTTTCCGCAAAACACTAATGTACTGCGGCGAAGCTGGATTAAGCTGCGTTCTGCACAAGTTGGAAAAAGTTGGCACAACTTCTTGTCTTGCTTCAAAGGTGTGTTCGACCAGATAAAGTAGCAACAGTGCGCGCTTGTTGGGCCGTCGACGACATCGGATATTCATCGTTGGGACGACGAAACTTCAATACAGAAAAATGTTTTATGTGCCGTTGCTGTGGCAAACAACGTGGTCGCCGGCAACGCTCATTATCGCAGCACGTTGAATCTCTGTTTGCGCATGGGAAATGCGGCATACGCTTTCAGCTTTAGTTGCTAACATGCCATAGACACGTTTGCCGACTAGGAAGGTCACATTTTTCGCGAAGTGTTGGTGGTTACACAACGCTTTCTTGTTTTCAAGTTGCGTCGCCTCACCAATAGGTATCCACAGCAGTAAGCGAACCAATGACGCGCAACTTTGTTACTTTATGTGGTCAATCGCGTGTGGCTAGTGCCACACGCGATACCTAATCGGAATATTTCTTGCACCATGGTTTAGGGTGCAGGGCCTGCAGACTTGGATTGATTAATGACGCAAGCTACAAGCAGATAGCCAATGTGGCTGCCATTGCTCGCTGAAATTAGCACAACTGAGAAAACTTCGAGGCTGGTCGGGTATTTTGGTGCATTGTGGCGTAATTTCAGCAAATTTCATGGTTTTGGCACAGCTTGGCTCAAAAATGTGGAATTGTACCAAATTGGCGCAGATGGTGCACCTCTGTCGTCGGCAGCCTTTGCATGCTATTGCTCACACGCATAGCATATAGCACACAAGGTGATGTTATCGAATAGGACATTAGAAGGAACATGATCATAATGGTAAGAGCCTTTTGGGTCCGCATATTGGTTATGAAAATTGAAAAATTCACCTCTTCATAGTGCAGCAAACAAATAGTGTGCTATTAGAGATTCACTGAGGCTTCTAAAGCTCTGTCAACAATTCATAACATGGTATATTTATTTGATATATGTACAATATCGATTGGTGTTGCAATTTATACTGTCAAAATAATAACTGTTGGGGCGCAATATTCCAAAACCATGATATTATTTTGAGGTGTGCCAAAGTGAAGGACGCTGTAAATTTTGACCACCTGGTGTTTTTTCAACGGGCACCTAAAGCTCAGTACACTGGACTCGAGCGTTTTCACCTCCACCGAAAATGTGGCCGCCACGGTTGGGTTTCGAATCGATGCTGTCATGGTGGCCATGTTTCACCCAATAGATTGGACAGTAGGCGGCCAGTCACAGGGCTGCAAATTTGTGATTTTTGAGGCATGCAGGTCTTCGACAGCAACAACACTGTTTAACAGTTCAGTCGTTTTGTTTCCACAGACTTGCATCAGGATCAGCGCTGACAGTAGGCACCAAGGCATTGGGGGTGACGGTGAAGGAATTTAGGTACTGGCAGCATGACTACTGGATGCAGGAGTACAGGTAGGACCCAGAGGGCTATGTTTGGTGGTATCAGTGTGAACTTTGTGCGCGCTGTTCTTCCAAAATGCAAAAAGTGAAATTTCCAAGTAGCGTGTTTGCTTGCTATCAAATACAGTGAGGTTTATTGAGATTACGTAGCTTTCTTTAGGTAAGTGTGATCGTGAAAGTTGATCGAGTTGCATAAAATTATGAAAATAATCAGTTAAGATAACGTGCTGCAAAGATGATTTGGCCTTTGCCCTTTCTTTGTTTCATAAAGACACTCAAGGTGCACATAATGTCTAGGACCCCTGAATCACCATCCTCAAGAAGTCAAGTTTTTTCGCTGTTTGTAGTTGTTGAATATGTCTGCTATGTATGAAGTATAATAAAAAATGTTGGCCGTTTGAGCTGATTTGCCGTTTTGGAAAATAGATGCAAGCAACAGTTGATATGCTTTGTCACTTCATGTGTTATATTAGAACATAGGTCCACCGTAAAAACTTAGCTTAACTTGTGAGCTCACAGCACAGCCACTTCATGGGTCTTTCGTGTTGAGAAGTGTTTCTTGTGCACAGGCAAGGATGCGCATTGGTCGCTACACGAGCACACTCACTAGTGTAACCTTTCTTTTGTACTTTTTTTGACCCTCTGATCTTGCACAGTCAATCGATGATGACTTGCAGTGTTGATTGCAGTGTTGAATGTGTGTTGAGATACTTATCTTTTCCAACTTTTTCAGTGAAAAGAAGGCCTTGTGGCTAAAGGAGAAAGCGGAGAGAGATTTGAAGTCATCATAACGTCAGTGCAGAAAGCTTCAATCTGAAGACCTTGTATAGTTGTTTAGCTGAAACCATGTATTAAATGCATTTGGCAATGCAGACTTGTTAATATTGTATATTGATAAATTTAGTTGCAGCATGAACACAACAAAAGGTACACAAAAAAACGTGCATGCGGCACTAATAGCAACAAAAGTATTTGTTTTCAAAACCCCACCAGACTTCATGCGCCATTGCCATTCGGATTGTGACGAATAACCAAGATGCAGTTGCGAGGAAGAAAAGGTTGCATTATTGCCGCAAGGTCTAATGATTTTGCTATCAAATAACTGAAATGTTATACGAACTAAAGCTAGCAGTTCCCTCCTTTGGAGTAAGACCTGGCATAACCAAAATGAAATACGGCGCCCCTAGCGAGAGATGCGATCCTTGTTTTGTTTATGGTTTCAATGTAAATTTTGTGATGCTAACACAAACAGTTCTCATACAAAGCTGTAATTCATCTGCTGATTAGTACTTGCAAAGATATGGCTAGGGCTGGTCAAAGAGTGCATTTTCATATTTTACATCCACATACAACAGCGCGCATTTTCTGCCGCGAGCATCCCCTTAAGATACTGCGTGATACAGATGGGGAGCATGTTTCATCTTTGCTAGACATTGCCCTACACTTGTTCGCCTTCCCTTGGATATAGGACAAGCGAAATAATGTTATTGATTTAGGCTTTATTTAAGGAATATGACCTTGTCTACAAAAATGCACACTGAGTGGCTATGTAAATGATATAACAATAAATATGAGTTAGAAAACAGAAATACTAGCCACAATTGTAATGCAATATAGCAATTATTAGTGGCGTCTTCCGTACCTAAACCACAATATGGTTATAAGACACGCAGCAGTGGATGGCCCTTGAAATTTTGACAACCTGGAGATTTTTCAGAGTTATCTAGCTCTGAATACACAGGCCTCGCACTATATGTCACTTCCATTGTAATGCAGGATTGCTGACTCAAAGGACGTGGGATCGAACCCGCATTCATCAGGTCGGAATTCCGGGACATAATGCATTATCACCGCTTGCAAATAAAATCTAACACTTCAGGCGTCAACACGGGGGATGGCTCACTTATGCATAAATCACAAACAGCATCAGTATTCTCATCCTTTACAATTATGGAGGCCATGTCTTCTGTTGATATAAAGTGGTCGTGTCATTAGACACTGTTGACTACGAGTGACAGACTGGATTCCAAGGTAAGGCAAGCATTCTAGGGAAAGGCAAAATTAGGGTATCAACAAGTTGATATTGTAGTAGTAATTTCTGCGACTTGTGCTATCCTCTTCATGGTGTTTTCCTTGGAAGGCTAAAGATAAGAGTGCAGCCTTTCCATGACAGACACCCCAGTCGTTTTGGCAACCATGTCATTACTCATCTGAGAAATGAAAAAAACTCAATTACTGTACTAATTTGGAGATAAAATATTTTTGTAATATTCAGAAGCATTATAAATTTCGTAAAGTAACATGTAATGTTTGCAAATATATTCTGAGAGTGCTGTTTGTTGTTTCAGTACCCAATTTTGTGTCCATAATTAGAAAGGATGTTTGTGTAAGGTGTTCGATGCCCAATAATATTAATGAAAATTTTCTGAAATATGTGCGAAGCAACACATGCAAGGCATGTAAAGCAATAAAAAAAATATTTTGAATCTGCCTTTATGACATTGTCCAAGGTCACTGATCAGGCAGTTACACTTTTGCTGGACTTAAACCTTCAACAATAGTCATTTTCTGTTGCTTAGAGCCAGGTTTTGAAGCTGACCCCATTCTTCGCAATGGAGACCCACGAGCTCGAAATGCCTCGTCAGACAATTGTTGCTTTTTAATCACACTCATGTACTCTCAAGAAACAAAGATGGGATAGCCCGCAAAATTAGAGAAGCCCGAGAAATTTCGAAACATTGGAAAAAGTGCATCAGTGTAGCTTCGATTGTTCTTCTGAGCAAGGAAAGTGAATTTTTATCGCTAAATATGGGATATTGATGATCAATTGCTGTTTCCTTTGACCGCAATTTCGTATGCTTCGTCTACTGTGTTTTTGCCTTTCTTCCTGTAAAAAGTGCACTTATATTGCTCTAAGCAGAAAAATAAAGCCAGTCGCAAGTTCAGTGCTGTGTGTGCCCTTCATTGTCGTCCTCGTTCCATGCGCTGTGTGAACATAAAGATATTGCAGAAAGAGATACGTGGCAAAAAATATTTCCAGCCATTTAGGAAGCCACTTGAAGCAGCGGTCCATGGATGATCCCTTTAGAGTAAAAAACATACTTGATGTTTCAATTTCTTAGAAAGTGTGACCGAAGCTCCTCTCTGATGTTCAGTATTAATGTTTCTTTTTTTCTATTTCTAATGGAAAGTTTCTTGAGTGCGTCTGAGAATGTATGAAGGAATGTAATGGTAAGCCTGGTTTCAGGAGTCGTAGTGACATTACTGTGGAATCATTTACTGGATCACGGGCTTTTTACCTACACTGCATCTTTGCCGGTTGACAAGGACAGAGTCTATTCCAGCAATCACAAGTTTGTGTAGGCTCGTGCGTGGCACCTGTCTTGTATCAAATATTTATAGCTGAAATTGATTTCATTGTGGATAGAATCCTCAATGGAACTGTGAATTCGAACATGTGGATGACTATGTAATGGTTGTGAAATATGTTGCATTGCCTGAAACTGTTTTCAATCTGTTGGCGGTGTTTAGAAGCGAGGTTACAAAGCACAACGTCCCGCAACTTCTCGACCTTAACCTTCAGTTGAAGGTTTCCCATACTTACTGGTGCTGTCTGTGAAACAGATTCTTAACGCTATATCAGCCCACTCAAATGTAGTGAGAAAAAATTGAAGCTCTCACTACGCTGTGCAAACATTGAAATAGCAAAACTGGATGACTCTGAAGACTAATGTGGTTGCTTTTAGGTTGTTTCCAGGTCATTCCTCGGCTTTAGTTACTTGACATAAATTTTTGTTTATGTTGATTATCACGGCAGAGAGGTTCGAGTGAAACCACTAACAGTCACATGCACAGCACAGATGTCCGAACTCCAGAGACAGAAACTTGCGCTGAAACCAAGCTTTTACCCCTGTCATAGAGTCAGACACACAACATTAGTGTCCAATCAGAGACGAAATCACGCTGAAACCAAGCATTCGTACCTCCCAGAGATTTACAGGATCTCATAGATCACACAGTTAGCCCAACACTAGAAAACAAGAAAGGCAATGACAGGTGTGAGAAAATATAATCATCATAAATGTATGTGCGCCACTAAAATGGGGAAAATCCCACTGTCACCCCTTGTCCACTAGAAATGAAAAAGGCAACAGTCAGTCCAAGAAATAGTTGTGAAGGAATATCGGCAAGTTGAAGACACCAAGTCTGTAGTGCAACAAGAGAATACTAGGGAACATAAAAGGCAACTGGGGCTGCATGAATACTGCTTCCAATGGTAAGGCCACACGAACAACAATGAGCTCGTAGATCTGTATGAGAGGTGTGCATGCAGTATCAGCGCGAGTGGCAGTCTCTAAAGTTTCGACAACTGTGTCGTGTCTGCGACTGCCTGTGGTTTAACTCAAACTTCTCTGTGCTGAGAATCAACCTAGAAACAATCTAATTGTAACACATATAATTGTGTTTTGATGCTTCAACTAATGTGATTATGCACCGTATAATCCCTCCTCTAACACAATACTCCAGCCGGAGTCTGGGGGGGCTTTGTGAATAAATGAATAAATAAAGCCTTGGAGCAAATTAGTCTTCAGAACCATCCAGTTTAGCTGTTTGAAGTTGCATGCGGCTTAGTTGCAAGTTTTGCCAACTTTATGGGGCGTACATGTTTCAGTGTATGCATATTAATCATCAACACTGTAGAGCTTTGCCAAAATTGCTTGGATATCATAAATAATTTAACCAAAGTGACACTTCATTGCAATGGACACTGTGAGCGGGTGAATGAGCTCGACACGTCTGGCTGTCCTGGCCACATGAGAAAAGTGCTGAATTGCTACTGTAGAAACGTCAAATGGCTCGCAACAATATTTTAAAATAATTGTTGGTGTATTATGCCCCAATACCGGATATGAGAGACAGTGTACGTGCCTCCATCGCACTGAGGTCGCCGGACAGCACTGCGCCTCCATCGAAATGAGGTCGCCGCGGCCGCGATTCGACCCCGCGACCTTCGGGCTGGCACTCGATCACCATGGTGGGTAGGCTCGTAACATTCTTTATTTCAATTGTGAATCCCACATATCATGAACAGCTCGACAACACGCAATTCCTATCAGAAGACACGGAATTTGTAACTGAGAATGTACAGCAATTCGGCTGTCTTTCTTCGACACGTAGGTACATAAAGAAAAAAACAAAAGTAGGATGTGAATGTTCTTAACTTCTCTGGAAAGAAACACAAGGAAGCAGCGGGCATCGGTTTGAAGCGGGTAGGCTTTACACGTGACTGCTTGCTGTCGGCCAATATCACGCTGTCTTCTCGACGTTCTGAACGCGTAGTCAGCTGACTTCGAAGCATTTCAAGCTGATCCGTGAGCAAACCGACGGCGTCCCGAACGTCCGAACTTGTCAGGTCCAACGCCTGTTCAAGCTCTCGACGGACGTTTTCAATGTCGTCCAGGAGTGACTGGCTGTCCTTGGCATCAACAAAGACTACAGCCACGCCTGCACACCCTTCATAGTGGCTGAGTAAGTCCTTATAGACTACAGCCTCTTTGCATTTTGAACACTCCTTGAGGTAGAAAGCACAGCTCATGCTTAAGTGGCCGTCAAGTTGGCCGATTCGTCCGGTGAAGTCACAGCCGCTGTCGACGTTCACACAGCGAACTTTCCAGTGTTGCAACGCTTCGTTCAATCCGGTGTCAAAGATTGTTTGAGAATTAAGAGTTTTTTTGTCAATCAAGCACACAGGAACGGCTTCTTTGCAAGCAATAAAATGGCACTCCTCGCAGACCATGTGTGAGCACGACAGAACACCTGTCCTTGCTGAAGCCACGCCGCACCAGCTGCACACTTGCACAGCGTCGAGTTTCTCAAGAAACTCGACAGTCTTCCACTCCGTGTGCGCGCCGAAGCAACACACACGGTACATGAATCTCTAGCACTTGTCGTCCGTTTCCCGCTGCGCCATGGATTCACGTGGTTTTGAGCTGGATCCAAAGCGTGATTCGGAGGGAGTCGCGATGAGCAGCAAGTGTTACAAAAAAGCCTTTACCAGAAAGAAAAGCCCGACGAGTGGTTCTTTTTTTGAAGATATCAGCGTTCGATCGGCGCGTCAGGGCTGATTTATCTGTCATCGCCTTCACCTGCGGCCGGCGCCTCGATTTTTCGTACATAACTGCTGTCAACATTGACGGCAGCCGAGCTAAGTATCGCCTCGTTTCTGCATGCGAGGGGGCCATCTTTTGGAATCCACTGAGTCACAGCTAAAGCCAAGGGATGGCGCATGCGCCGTGCTAGCTATAGTGGTGTAGGCAGTCGTGTTGTAGTCGGTGCCCGCCGCCATTGTCTCCGATACAGGTGTTCTGTGGTATACCAGCCCTGCATCACCTCAGCGCAGACCGAACCAGTTGAATTCGTTGGATTATTGTGAGTCAAAAATATCGTAAAACAGTTGTTGCGGGCTGCCGCGCGCGTGTTGGACCTTTGGAGCAGTGTACGCGTTCAGCTCAATCCCGGCGAAGCGGCTTGCTGTTCGGCAAAGATGGCTGGTTCGATAGAGCGGTGGACGCACATGGTACGTGGATTCGGAAGCCATGTTCAAATGAAGGTGGTGGAATTTGTGGACAAGCTCGAGTGCTGGCAGGTGTGCTGCAGGTGTGGCCTAGTGAATTCACAAATGTATCGACTGTCTTGTCGGCACATTTTATGTGACGTGTGCAGATTCCGGTATTTAATTTGTAATAAGTGTGGAGAATATGTTAAATGTTGCGAACTTCTACGACACTTCACTCCTATAGGAGCACGTGGCCCTGGCGACAAGCGCGTACGTTGCGTGTACGCTGACAGTGGCTGCGACTTTCTTGGACCTCTGAAACAGTTGGACGAACACCTGCGGGAGAGCTGCGCCCTGTACTCGACGGTGTGCCATAAGTGCGGAGACACGCTTGCCCACAAGGACATGCGGATTCATTATCCCACGTGCGCTGGTAGACAGGGAGTGTTTCTTCGCTCCACGGACGCTCGTTCCGCGCTTGACAATTTGAGCACCGCGTGCGAGAAGTTCGAGACGGCTGTGGCATCGGCTGGACCGGAAGAGGGCGCCAAGCTACGGGACATGGTCACTATGGTACGCGAGCAGTTCACCAGGATTCAACACCAACTGGCTACGGGTACAGCGTGGCATTTGAGTCCGACGTTGGACGTCTAGGCAAGTGAAAGCCTATAGGCGCGTTCGGCGTCCCTGCTTTTTTTTTTTCTTTCCTCGGGTAACAACAAGCTGCAGTTGTTTGCTAAATAAAGCGTAAGATATTCCTTATGCGTTCATTTTCGTCTTTATTGCCCATTTTATTACGGCGGCTTCGCGTTCCATACCCGGCGTAACTTCGAACGTCAAATATGCAGTTTAGAACAGGGTACTCAAAATGTAGCATTTTGTTCCGTATGTCACTTAGCGTATCGATGTGGATAGCGTACGATGTATGCACCGCAACAGCAAACGTTAACGCAAAGCTTCGTGCAACTTATTCTGGAACTACCTAAAGAACCAGGAACGTAGCGAGAAATTTATTTCGCTTTAGTTCTACCATACTTTATGTTCGTGCATCAGTTTACATGCTCCACATTTCATCAATCCGTTTACAAGCATACTGGAAAATTCCTGAGAAGGGGGGGCGGGGGTAGCAGCTTTCTTGGCTACGCCGATACAATTAATAATCAGTGCAAGAAAACCACCACGGCATGCTCAATCACGTGGCTTTGGCATGTGATGCATTACAATAAAAATTGCGGCAGAAACCATGTTCGATGTGCATGTAATTCCTCGCGAAGAATGTTTGACAAAACGCGGCGCAACAGTACGTACTTGCGTGAGCAATATGATCTCGAACACGCGCGCGAAGCACGAAGCCTACATCGGCCGATTCGCAGCGTTTGCTTTCAGAAACAAAGTGAAAAGGGCGGCGCACTTCCCTTTGCTGTTGACACTCGCCTCGATATTGTTGCTGAAAAATGTAGCTTATAGCATGTTTCTCGCTACTAGCGGTGACATAACCTCACATCGACGCGCACAGCCACAACCAATCAGGCTATGCAGCTACAAAGATATAGCCTGCCGTGGAGCACAGGTCATGTTTTTATTGCATCCAGATGGTGTTAATTTGCTGAGCATTTGGATGCGCATCCTTTACTTTTGTTTTCAGAGCATTTTCTTTTAGTGTTATTATTGCTGGCGGCCCATGACACGCGATCAGCTGCCGTTTCAAAGGAGCAATCATGCGGTAGTGCCAACAGTCATCGAGTGCCACATCTTCCTTTCGCGAGAACGGTGGGGGGGGGGGGGGGATGCTTAGTGCGTCTAGCTGTAGTGCGTTATGTCATTGGGGGGCCTACTTCATCTGGACTCGATCTCACCATGCCGCGCAGCTCGGTGGAAAGTTACGGACCGATCAATGCGCTCGCGCGTTCAGGTTAAAAAAAAAATGGGTGGCTGTTGATCAGTGAAACCGAAAGATGCATTGACCGGTTAAGGCAACATGCCCAAAAATTAACTGAAAGGGACGATAAGTATGCGCACCTTGTGGCGTGGGCTATATTGTGTGGCTGCGACGCATGATTCTCCAAGACAAAGGTTCTAAGCAGAAGCATAAGAAAGACAGCACGGGAAGTGTTAGATGCGTTTTTTATATAAAAGAATGCGCGCTGCTTTGTAGGCGCACCTTCGCTTTCTTTGTTTCCTGGTTGAATTTATGTTATCGGCTCAGGCCTGTAAGATCAAACAACGAAAGACAAAAAAAAGTATGTCTCGATAGTTTGTGCTGTCGGCTTCTATAATGTTTGCGCGCATGTGCCACGTGTATACAGGGTGCCCCGGCTATTTCTAGCCGGACTTTTGAAATATACTGACACACTCAATGACGATGCGGCCAAATGAATGTTGGTGGCCTGGAGTGAGCCAGACTAATATAATGTAATAATTGTTGGGGTGTAACGTCCCAAAAATCGCCATATGATTATGAGGGACACCGTATTGGAGGGTTCCAGAAACTTCGACCACCTGGGGTTGTTTAATCTGTACCTAAATATAAGCACACGGGCCTATTTTCGCCTCCATCGGAAATACAGCCGCTGCAGCCGGGACTCGATCCCGCGACCTGCGGGTCAGCAGCCGAGTACCTTAGCCACTAGACCACCGCTGTGGGTAAGAATGAGTCAATGTTTTTCTCTGTTCCGATGAATTGTTCAATTATTTATTTATTTATCATATTTATTTATTATTTATTTAATTATTTAGATATACTGTCAACTCTCTATTGAGGGTCAAATACAGGAAACGTTTAAGTGTTTAAAATGAATTGAAACAACCCGCACTTTTAAATCATCAGATTTGAAACTTTCGTTGCATTGGTGCACTTCTGCACTCTGTGGAACGACAATTGAAAGAAGCTGCCTCTGGTTTGAAAACACTGCCCAACTTCATTGATCGTCCTTGACGCGATGCCAACTTCCGTTGTAACCAATAAAACGCAGCGCACCGAGTGGTGTATTTGGCCTTTTCGTACTGTTGGCTCACTCAAACGGAGGTGTGGCCAGAGCTCGGAAAGATCACAAGTTCCGTCAAGCTCGGGCCATCCTGCTAAGCACCCCTGGATAGTCTTTGTACACTGTCAATTGGAACACGGGCATAGAGTAACATGACACGAGAGCAAGGGTGTAGCCAGATATTTTTCGAGGAGGGTTTCACACCGACCCGATGGGGTGGGGGGGGGGGGGGGCACTAGCTTTCCTTTGTGACTACACCATCGGCTGTAGTTTAAACAGATAGTGCACATGTATACCAAGTAATGAGATTCCCCCCCCCCCCTCTCTCCATGCGTATGCTTGTGAAGAAAATAAGTAAAGGTACTGTAAGAATGTTTGATTTATATGTGAGGTTGAAGTTCCCGAAACCACCACATGATTATGGGAGACGCCGTAGTGGAGGGCTCCGGAAATTTAGGCCACCAGGGGTTCTTGAACGTGCACCCAAATCTGAGAACAGTGGCCTGCAGCGTTTTCGCCTCCATCGAAAGTGCAGCAGCCACAGCCGGGATTCTATCCAGAGACCTGCAGGTCAGCAGCCGGGTAACTATAGCCACTAGACCACAGCCATGGGGCAGTACTTTAAAACTAAGTACTGTAAAAAACAGTAAACGAGAGTTACAGAGATCGTTTGGAGCAACGGCGCCTCGTCGCACCATTGAATGGACTAGTCTTCGAAAACTCATTATTGCGATGACCCACCCAATCGAAGAAGATATCGTTAACTTCTGTTAGGCGTAGATGGCATAATCCTCTTCGGGGCGAAGTGGTTTTCACACGTCAAGGGCGGTTTGGCCTAAGACGAGGATTGAGGGGTATGCGGCAGCATGTTTTTGTTCATTCATAATTAGATTTTGGTCTTGCTCTGCTGAGCGAATTTCTTACAGTCGATGTCTGTGACTGCATGTATATGGGAATTATCTTTATGTTAATCTCTATATGTCTCTACATGCCTCTATATGCGGGGGTTGCTTTAGGTGAACTTTTTTTTTTTACTTTACCTCGTGCATCCAAGCGTGCTATGAAACGCAATAGGAAATTTTTGTTTGTAAGATACGCTGCACTTTGGCAACACAATTTTGCACACGTTATTTTTCGGGCAGACTTTCAGTTGCACTGTCACTTTTGATGAAAATAAAGTACTCCAATTGTAGAGGTTTTGCCGTGCAATCTGCGAGGACAAGGCAATCATTGATGAGAAATTTTCAATTGGTATCAATTGAAGGTGCACGTGCGACCGGACTATACTTACTCACATAAACTATTTTATCCGTTGCGTATATGCGCTAAAACCCCTAAATACGTGCGAAAAATGCAGAATTTTCTCGTTTTTTTTTTTTCGTACCTTACATCACTCGGCTCCCTGAAACGATAGCGTTGCGGCAAGGTGTCTTCCGTTGTTTGCAAGCGTGCAGCCGATATATCTCTTTTCTCAACAGATTTAAAACTGTACAAAATATGTCACCGCGCAGCATACGTGTATTCAGGTTTCCAGCACTTACACCAGCGTGAACAGCACCAGCCTCCAACCACACAAAATCTTCAGTGATCGGTTCACTAGAGATAAGGAATGAGCTCCAGAGTTGCTCAGAGCACAGTACACCTTAATCCATTTCTCAGGACGCGTGAATTCCGATGAGAGCAGCCAGCGCATGCAACCCGAGTTTACTTACGCTCTACTGTCCACCATCCATGCCTGTTGGTTGTCTGTTTCGGGCATTCTGATGCGAGTCGTTGAAGTTTCACTATTGCCATCTCCTCCTTCGCATTCTTTCACGTTTCTGGTATTTCATCACAACGCGACAGAAAGTACCAGCCTTCCGTATGGGCGCAATCACAAACGTGAGTCATCTCGCGCAGAGTAAGATACTGGGCGAGCGCGACCTCACCGGCACCTCAAGGGAAGCGGGTGAAATGTATACCCGTGAATCTTTCCGCCAGGCCAGAAGCGAGTGCTAGTGTTTAAGGCGGAACTTTACCAGCCGACATGTATCGTCGCTACAGTTCTCGTTTATTCTCGCATTCAGGGTCACTTTCGAATCTTTGCTTCCTAGCAATGCGAAGTCACCCCCTTGAAATACACTGTCCGCATGTATGGCTTGGTAGTTCGTGTCCTGGGTCGATCAGGGCCCTTCTATGAGACTTGATGGTTGCGCTGAAACGCCGTGCGGTATAACGCTTGATGATTATTTCCTGAAAGGCAACACTACTCCCGGTACACACTTGACAACTGGCGAAAATGAGAATGCCACTTGTCACATGATGAATGCAGGCAGCTTCATCGAATTACATACCAGTGGCTGGCGTCGAAGAGCACTTTAGGCTTCCGGTATTTCTGGCCTTTTCAGGACTATTTATTAGACCACTTCATTGAGTGCTTTAAAAGGCATTGGCACACCGTGAAGATACTTTATTCGCTTCTGCCACTCTTCCCACTGCCGAGAAGTTTATTGAGGTGTACTCGAACATTATCTCTACTTCAGCACTGCAAGGGTTGTTAGCAGTATAGGCTGTGAAATGAAAGGGAGAGAAGCGAGAAACGCTGAGCATGTCTGCGATGCAAGTGCTTTCTAATTGCCCAGAGGTATTCTTCCTAAACGAGCACTATCTTCTAAAGATTTTGGCAACTCTGCCAGTGAGCACAGCTGAAGCAGAACGCTCTTTTTCATCGCTGCGACGCATAAAGTTGTACCTGAGAGGTATATAACAACAAATGAAAGATTGTTTGGCATCGCTCTCTGAACATCCACCGTGAAATGCAAGTCGGCCTGGTAGACATTCTCTCTGTTCTTTACCGGGAACTTAGGAGGCTTCAGCTGAATGTGTGTGTAATATCGACATAGGCACCTGCTAAAAATCAAAGAAGGAAGTTAACTGAAATTATTCATGGATTAAGGTTTTCTAAACAAGAATACGAACATAGTTGTTAATGATCAATTGATGGGATGTAACATCCTAAAACCACGATATGATTACGAGAGACGCCGTAGTGGGGCGCTCCAGAAATTTCGCCACGTTGGTTCTTTAACACGCTCCTCAATCAAAGTGCATGGGCCTCAAGCATGCGCTTGAGGCCCTGCTTGTCAGCAACAGAGCACCAAAACCAGTGGATCACCTGGCTGGTAGTATAAAAGATGGTTTTGTTAAAATAAATATGCGCTACTTTTCGTCCAGCTGTAAGTAAGGAAGCAAGTTCAACTGTATGAGACACCTGAAAATCACTTTGACAGCGTGGCAGAGTGATTCCGTTCCCTCTCGTTGCCTACTTCTTGGTTTTCAGTAACACCTTTTACTTGCAGACGTGCATGGTTAGCGGATACGAAAGGTGTGAACGACAATGCAGCAACCCAAATTTAATTTGCATGTGGCAATTCTAGCAAATTTCGGGCAACATATGGGGCATATAATGTGACATGCAATGCGCAGGATAACCTTCGTGTCAAATGAAAAAAAAAGATAATCAACGGTATTCCACTATGTAATGTGTCTGTTTGCGATGTGAGACATTGCTTGCACAGAGTTTCTTTCATTTCTTGTAAAAAATTATGGTTACTATGTATATTGCTCGTAATTTTACGAAATAACATGCCCACTCATGTTTCTTCATTCTGTGCATTACTTGTCGTGCATCATGTCACTAGTTGCATAAATTGGTTGGTATGAGTTAAGATATATATATATATATATATATATATATATATATATATATATATATATATATATATATATAAGGGAAAGAAGTGTATACCTAAGGGCTCGTTTTTCCGTGTTTTAACACAATAGTAATGAGATCTAACAGGCAGTAATGCCAAGGAATGTACAGGGGAAGTTATTAGAACCAATGGAATGTAAATAAGAAGAAAGAAAAGTGGAGGAAAAATAACCAGCCGTGGGCAGGAATCGAACCTACGATCTTCGAATAACGCGTTCGATGCTCTAACCACTGAGCTACCACAGCGGCCTTCCCTCCATCCACTTTTTTGGTTTATATGTGAGTTTAGAAGTAGGAGTGACAGTCAGCGCAATCTATAAGCCAAACGACGAGTGTGAAAACACTCTTATGCGCATGTTTGGCGTCACGTAGGACGTGAACTTATTATGAGCGGGCAGCTGATTAATTGTCCCTCTTATACAACCTAAACACACCAAGTCTGCCAGTACGAGACCCTCGTTCAATGAAATAGGGGAAAGAAGTGTATACCTAAGGGCTCGTTTTTCCGTGTTTTAACAGAATAGTAATGAGATCTAACAGACAGTAATGCCAAGGAATGTATAGGAGTAGTTATTAGAACCAATGGAATGTAAATAAGAAGAAAGAAAAGTGGATGAAAAAATAACCAGCCATGGGCAGGAATCGAACCTATGACCTTCGAATAACGCGTTCGATGCTCTAACCACTGAGCAGGTTCGATTCCTGCCCCCGGCTGGTTATTTTTTCATACACTTTTCTTTCTTCTTATTTACATTTCATTGGTTCTAATAACTTCCCTGTACATTCCTTGGCATTACTGTCTGTTAGATCTCATTATATATATATATATATATATATATATATATATATATATCGGCTCGTGCTTCGGTTCGTTGCTGTGCCGATCGCTGGACGGTTCTTCACGCTATCTGGTCGTTGGCCTTAACGGCTAACAAATATCTTCACATTTGGTGGAGGTGCTGTTTATCTCCGTCGCTACACCCTGGAGCTGCAAAGCCGCACGCTACCGCCCGTCATGACAGACAACGCCACTCCATCGGCGCCTTCGCCCCAGTTCAACTGCCCTGGCCATCCTAGGCTACGAGACCCAGTCTTCAGTGGTGCGGATGGGACCGACGTCGAAGACTGGCTCGAGCACTACGAACTTGTGAGCGCCAATAATAAATGGGATGAAGCCGACAAGCTGGGTCACGTCATATTCTATCTCACTGGCGTCACCGAATTGTGGTTTAACAACCACATACACAACATCCCCACATGGAGCGTCTTCAAGACGTCATGTGCCGAAGGGTTTGGTCGGCCGGCTGTCCGCAAGCAGCGGGCAGAACAGCGCTTGCGCGTCCGCTCTCAGCAGACTGGCGAAAACTTTACCAGCTACATTGAGGACGTCGTCGACCTTTGTCGACGTGCAAATGACACCCCAGGTAGCACAAAACATTAAAGTAACGTTGTATTTTTGTTGCAAATGTTGAAGAAACGTTTTATGTTTTCCAACAACGTTGTCTAAACCTTTTACATGAAACATGTAACGTTTTTTGTTGTATGTAAAACGTTACATATATATTAGAAATACACTGTTAAAACAACGTTGAATGTGGAACATTAGTGCAACATCCAAATAAAACATTGAACGTTGAATCTGATATTTCAAACATTAAAAAAATTTGAAATTGCACAAAGAATTAACATAACAGGTAAAGATTACAGTAATGTTCATGTAATATTTTACCATCATTATTTGCCGAAAATGCCCATTAAGCAAGGAATTTATTAACTTATAGCTGCAGGGAAATACTTCATGATGTACAGGGAAAACATTAAATTTCATTTAAGAAATGAAATTGGTTTTTGCTAAGTGACACCAGATAATATTAGTTACAATAACATGTAGTGCAGTCAATCTGTGGCTATTCTTCAATTGATATTGCAACTATTCTATGCACGCTTATGAACTGTTTTTACTGCTTGAAATGTCATGCACAGCTGTAATTTGGTCATGTATTTCTAGTAGCTTTCAAGTTTCTCACACATCACTGTGGTATATATTACAGTGATGTGTGAGAAAGATATGTACATATGTACTTTAAAGTACATATGTACATATGTACCAAACTACCATGGACGTTGGCATGAATGAGTTAAGTCTTGGTGGGGGGGGGGGGGGGTTGCATTGCGGTGGGGGAGTGCTGGTCTGGCTTGGGCAAATGATGCTTTAAATGTGCATGCCCCTGCTGATACCCAAGAACGCTGGTGACTCACAAAAGGTTGGCAAAACAGTAATGCAATTTTTTTATTGAGGCCCCAATGCTTTACATGCGGGAGTGAGCCAAACAATTATTGTAAATAAAACAAAGATTCTAAGGCTTCGCTAAGGCTATCCAAGTTTGAATGATGGTGATGCTCTTAGAAAGACCGTTCCAGTCTTGGGTGGTCTAGCAAAGGAACGACAGTGGGTCACGGTGCAAACAAGAAGTAGGTCGACAGCCTTGTGGTAATGTGTGTGGGCTGAAGTATGATGAGCAGTTTGGAAGTTATATTGAAATGTATGCATTCGGTACTACAAGTACATGCTAGTGATTGTGCATTGCATGTATACATTATGTACGCCTGGGTTTGTCCTTATCTAAGCAACACTAGCTGGAACAGTACGAGTAACATTAGGGTAATTGGAACAGATTAATATAACTTCATGGTTTAGGTCAAGCTCCATAGACTTCATTTGGGCTGCGTTCAAACTGCAGATGATTAATTTTTGGCCAATTCATGTTTTGTAAGCTCATGGAGGGGCAAAATGCAAGTTGTAATGAAAATAGCCAGAAGATTTGTAAGTATTGTTAACTATCTTACTACAGAAGACGTTTAGATTCTGGTAATTTTTAAAAGACAAGACACTTAAGATAATTCATCATTATTTATTGTCCCTTAAGGGCCCTGTGTTGGGCATTACATAAGGGGGGAGGGGAGCATCGAAATATGCATACAAGGTCACATTTACAAAGGAAAAAGGCATGTTAGCTCTGTGCACTGCTACGAAACTGAAAATAAAAACAAAAATGACAGATGCTACGCGTTTCCGCATGCGTTTGCAAAGTATTTGCATTGCGGTTTGACATGCACAAAACAAAGGAAAAAAAAAAGAAAACTAATAGGAAACAAATAAACAAACAAACATCATAGTACGTGTTTACAAAATGATAGATGGACTGATTTTGTAAGCAGAATCTACAATAAGGAGTGGTTTCGTTATACATTGTTACGGAGTCGGGAACAGTGGTATTATAGAACTTTAGCGGTACAATATTTACGAAAGAATAAAGAATAAAAAAGGTACAGTACAAAATGTTTAATATACACTTGAAAGAAGTAAGCTTCCACTTTCTTGTGTGAGTCGGTGGAGTACAGGTGTCTGTTGTCGGTCAAATTCATTTTGCTAAATGGGCTGATACCAACTGCCTGAATTTCGAATTGTCACGTTGATGTACTATTGATTCGGAAGCGAGTTCCATTCCTCTATGGCCAAAGGCAAGTGTTACAAGCTGCCACTCAAGCGTCGCCAGCGCGAAGTCGGCGACGGGAATGACAGCAGGTTGGTTCGTTCCGCACGCAAGCAGAGACAGTGAAGAGATCAGAGACGTGAGAAACAAAACAACTTTACTCTAGTGATATTGCAGCACACGGGAACTAATACAACACTTCAATACAACTAACAAAATACATCGACACTTGATACAACTAAAGAAATATATAACAGAAACAATAAATCAGCTTACGAGAGAGAACTATTACAAACTACACAACTAACACAACAGAACTACAGAGGAGAAAGTTCCAAGATATAAACAGGTGAAGGCATACGTGTGATGACCGGCAGCGTTGTGTCCCCGACGATCGGATGCGAGAAGTCGAAGAGAGTTCTGGCACGACTGCGATGTCGGCGGTGTTGCAACGCTGGTGGCTCCGGGAGGCTAGTGCTTGCAGGTGACTTCGAGCAGGTTGAGCTAACTCGAGGCGAAGTCCCGATGTCTACGTTGCAGACGTTAATATCGCGTCACAACTAGACGAACGGCCAAGTTTAGGTGGCCAGCCGATACAGAGCCACACTAAAAACTTCTAGAAGAGATGCTTGTTGGTCTATTTCTACACCATCTTGGTCAGCGACTAGTCTGCCTAGCAGGGCAAAATCCTGCGCTTAAATCCCCCTCGTGTCTCCTCGCTCTCTTCCTTGGGGACAAGAGACCTCTACCTGGGTCCAATCATGCGCGTTTAATTGATGGGAAACTCCGCCCCAAAAATATTTTGACCCCACCCCTTTTTAATTGGGAGAGGGCCCGCAACTAGCGAGAGTGACAACCTGTCGGGTTGTTGTCATACGGCTTGGCCACCAGAGCGTTTCCCACGCTTTTCTCCGTGGGAACGGTCAAACCATTTAGCTCGCAGCCGGTGTGTCTCGTAGTCTAATCCTTTTTCGGGGTATACCGCGGCCTTCTACGACCTTGCAGATGCCGCCACAGTTACAAAAGGATTAACTGTCGGCGGCGACGTTCTAAGGAGAGCACCCCCTTTTGCACTTATCGGTTCTCTTTCATGTGCCGCCGTTTCTCACGGTCAGTCGGGAGTACGGCGCCCGTTAATTGCCGTGACGCGGTGTCGCCGAAAATAGCCGTCCGTGACAGCAAGAAAGACTTGTTGAATGCGGTTGTAGAGCCAGTTATACGCTGCACACTCATGGAATTGAAAAGTCGACATGATGTTCGCACAGGTGCTATTAAAGTGGAGGTTCGAAGGTCAGGAAGATTATGATACAGGTTGTGAAACAGTGCCAGACTCAGTGTCTTTCTTCGTTGGGCTAAGGAGTCGCGACTGATGGATGATTTGATGTCACTAATGCTGACCCAGCTACTACACTCAGAACTGATGAAGCGAGCGGCCCTATTCTGGACGCTTTCTAATAATTCAATTAAGTAGTTTTGATGTGGACTCCATTAAGCGCAGGCATACTCGAGTTTAGGTCTGACGTATACCTCATAGGCAAGTTTTCGGATGTTACTCGGAGACAAAGAAAGGGAGCGTTTAATGAAGCCAAGAGTTTTCGATGTATCTGCAACTAATTTCGTGATGTGTTCGGTCCAATTGAGCTTGTCAGTGATAAGGACACCTAGATAACGATACAAATTTACACATGAAAGAGCCGTAGAGTTTAATGCGTATGAATAATCTAGGGTGGAATGCTTCCGTGACACTTGCATGCTCTTGCATTTTGATACATTGAGCTTCATCAGCCAGTGGGCGCACCAGGTTTCTATTACATCAAGGTCTCTTTGCAGAAGTTGCTGATCAGTGGTGGAAGTTATGCGACGATAAAGAACGCAATCGTCCGCAAACAGACGAATCGTGGACGAAATACCACTAGGAAGGTCATTAATGAAGACTAAAAATAAAAGTGGTCCGAGGACAGAGCCTTGAGGCACGCCTGAAATAACTTGAGATATATTGGAGCGGTGTTTACCAATAACAGTAAACTGAGTGTGGTCTGAAAGGAACGATGAAATCCAGGACAGTACTAAGGGATCTATAGATAGGAAGGAAAGTTTAGTCAACAGGCGTTGATGTGGGACTCGGTCAAATGCTTTAGAAAAATCTAAGTAGATAATATCAGTCTGCAATAAAGAATCTAAATTTAAGTTAAGGTCAGTCGTGAACTCATAAAGCTGGGTATCGCAAGAAAATCCAGAGCGGAATCCATGTTGCTTGAAAAAAAAAAGAAAGAATTTTTGTCCAGGTGAGAAGCGACTTGTGAGTAAATGATATGTTCTAGCATTTTACAAACAATACACGTTAATGAGATTGGTCTATAGTTCGATGGATCAGAACGATCGCCTGCTTTGAAAACTGGAGTGACTTTGCCTAATTTCCAATCATCTGGAATTGAAGAAGTGCATACTGACTGACTGAAAATTGTTTCTAATATCTGGCATGAAATTTCCCTAGTACTTTTTAGGATCTTTGTAGTTATGTCGTCAGGCCCTGAGCACTGGATGGCTTCAAGCTGTTGCTAAATTTAGCTATGCCTTCAGCAGATATGAAAATTGGAGGCATCTGGCTAAAATTAAGGCTGGGAAAGTGGGGTATATTGCCCACAGTCTCGCGAGTAAATACAGAGGTAAAGTAGTCATTAATAACATCAGCACAACAATCAGGAGGAATGTTTGTGCCATCTTGGTCATGCAAACTTATATTTTGTGAAGAGTTATGGTTGGGTAACAGAACCTTCCAGAATTTTTTCGGGTTATTTCGAATCATATTTTGCAAGTCCGTATGGAAGAATTTGTTTTTTGAGCGCTTTAAAAGATATGTGTAAGCACGGAGACATTCAAAGTACCTGTCCCATTTGGATTGACAGTCTGATTTTTTGGCGACTCGAAAAAGACGTTTTTTCCTATTTAACAGCCGTCGTAGGGCATTTGAAAACCAGTGCTTATCAGCATCACCACGAATACAGATAAGTGGCACATATGATTTCATAAGCGACAGTATTTTTTTTTTGTAAAGCAGCTGCAGTTAGTGTTAACTGTTTGAGTATGAACACTCATTATGAATTGATGAAGAAACTGTTCCAGAGCCTGGTGGATTTTCTCATAGTCGGCTTTGTTGTAGTCGCGAATATATTTTAATGATTGCCTACGGGTAGGAATCGGGATGGCCAGATTAAAGAAAAGCAAGTGATGATCGCTAAGGCCACTGGTACACGATAAAGACTGACATAACTCTGGTTGTGAGACAAATACGAAATCGAGAATGCTGCTACCACGCGTTGGAGTTTTAACACACTGAATCAAATTGAAGGTAAGGATTAGATCAAGAAATCGTTTTGACTGACGAGAGCCTGCTGACAGCTCCTCCCAATCGATGTCAGGATAATTAAAATCTCCACAAAGCACGAACTTGGCACGGCGATATCGGGACTGTAGATTTAAAAGGACGGAATACAACTCATCAACAAAAGAACTATCGGAATCTGGCGGGCGGTATGCGACAAGTATAGCTTTGCCGAAAGGAAGGGACAGATTAATGCACACTAGTTCAAGGCTATACAATTCATGGGTACTGAATGTGAGGCTACTGTAGCTTTAACGAGAACAAGGACACCGCCGCCTCTTCAGCCATCTCTGTTAAATCTATAGACAGTAAACAGTCTACTGTTCTCGATGAGTGCGTTGTCGTGAATGTCTGCGGTAAGCCATGATTCGGTGAAGATCGAAATGTCGGAGCAGTTATCTTTAAGGATGGCTTCTATGGCATCCTTTTTTGGTAAGTAGCTGCGAATGTTTGTTAGCATGAGTGCCATAATATGATAAGATGGTTTACTAGGTGAACTTAGAAGAGGCTGAGCAGGTTTATGGTGAGGCCTGGAAGCGGGCGGTGATCGCTATGAAGACAATTCGATTACGGAATCTGTAGCGAAAGACTACATCGTAGCGTGACCTCACCAGGGCTTTTGCGATCCTTTAGACTTCTATCAGCGAAGCTGTTTAGGAAATCGCGAGTCGGTGGAAAAAACTATCATTGTAAGAGGTATGTGACTCTATGCAGCCTACCAGAAAACTATCATCATCATAAATGGGTATGTGTGACAGAAATTGGAAAAATCTCACTACTCGCCCCTGGTTCACTAATAATGATGAAGGCAACAGTTAGCCCAACAAATCGCTTTAAAGCAACAGCGAACCGAAGACCCCTGAGCCCCTATAAGAAAATACTGGGAAATGAGAAAGGCAACAGCAGCGGCGAGAAGACCCCGAAGCAATGGAAGGCCTGTGCTAAAGACGTGCCTATCAATCTATAAGAGGTGTGGACGCTCAGTTTCAGGGCGAGTTTTTGTCTCTGGAATTTGAATAACCGTGTCGTGCCTGTGACTGTCTATGAACTTCTTTGATCTAAGAATCAACGTAAAAACAACCTAGCATCTCCTAGCTAAAGCCTAGAAGCAACCATATAAGTCTTCACAATCGTCCAGTTTTGCTGTTTCAAGCCTTGAGCGGCCTAGTACAAGTTTTGCCAATTCTTGTACGTCACTGCATTAGAAGCGATATAAATATTGTGTATAGTTTCCGCATCCACCAGAATCTGAGATAATTTAAGGGGCTTTTATAAATAACATGTTAAAACATTCTCACCTCAGTAAGAATTACTGTTCCTAACAAGTATGGTAGCGTGAGCATGTAAAGAATGCTCCTCATTCTGGCTTGTTTTCATTCACTGTCTAACAATCAGCAGCCAAAGCTACAGGCAACATGCCAGAGGCCCATCTACAGTCGTCAGTAAGCTTAGCTCGAATGCTCCACAACATGTCTTGAAGCAGTTTGGTTGACACCAGCGCCACGCAGCTTTCAGTTTTGTTGCCGAGGTGTTACGCATGCATGCCAACATACAATCCAAGCTTACCGAGCTATTATCTAGGCAACAGTGCCCAGTGTTTCGCGGATCGCCCCAGTCAAGCCAGTACAAGACACGCTGCAGAGCGTTCGAGTTAAGCTTTCCGACAATTGTACGGTGCAATGTCGTTTAAGAACACCAAATAGTTGAAATTCCTAAAGCTCTCTGCTACAGTGCGCTCATATTCATATTGTGGTTTTGGCATGTAAACGCCCCCATAATATTATTATTAAAACTATAAAAAGCCAGACATAAGGACATGACAGTGAAAGTAGTCTGGCTGTTTAAATTTCAGTGCATAAAAGAAAACAGAGCAGTAGGAACATTTAACATGAGCAGTCATGTTATACATTCTCTGTGTGCAGTCTTCTCTTGTGCAAAAATATTTCAACAAGAGCCAATACTAGATTTCACACCGTTGCTGTCATGTGCACCTTGAAATTGTGTTAAATTAATGGAGATATGGCAACTCGGTCAGGATTGTAGGCACTGCGTTAATAGGATGAGGTTAGTTTCTACATTTCATCTGGAGCACAGCCCGAATGAAACTGGCCGAAAATGAGACGTCCCATGAAAAGAATTACGCTAACGTAACTCCTTATCAAGAACAGCAACAGGGAAGCTACATATATGAGACGTAACGAAAGTGTGCCAGTAACACACCTCGTAGGCTGTACAACTGCATGCAGTCGGCCACTCGGTCAAAATAGCTGAACACTAGTCAGAAAATGTCCTGCCGAAAGTCAATCCGTGCACAGACATGACATCGCAACCAACAAAATATGGTCAACGGGCACATTCTCGTCTTCGCCGCTTCGGTGAATCATGAATGCAAGGCGTGAAGACAGCGCGCAAAGACAGTGTGCAGCTGGGCTAGCTACCCTTGCTGGGCCGCACCACGAACTGAACCTAATTGGTAACACGCTGAACACAGTAAGCACATTCCAGGCAACATGCCGTAAGGTGGGACAGGTTGGCACTGATCAACGCACCAACCACCTTCCACGATCAAATCAAAAGCACAGTAGGCGAGCGCTGAGAGTCTCAAGATTTGTGAAGGCCAAACTGTGCGCCGAATGTCAGCGTCCAGTGTATATACATGTCGCAACACGAACAAATCACGAACGAACCCTACAGTTTTGCAGATGATGCACACACACTCCACACGTTTCGAGACGATGCCCCACATCAAAATTTGTTACCATTACGATCTTTTACGACGCTAATTTCACCAATGGGTCATTGCAGCTCTAGCGCAGCTTGCTTTACGGCTCTACTTAGTGTAACAAGGTGTTGACTGTAACCACTTAACCACAGAACCTAGTTTTTTACAATTTAAGCCACTTTAAGGGTGCAGCCCCGTTTTTACCTCTGTTTTTGCTCAACTGAGAAGGTAGCGCTAGTGAAATTTTACTGATGTTTAAAACACATATTTTATTTAGTTAACAAAAACTTCCTATATTGAATTACAATCTGCTTTGTTTTGCAAAAATGTTTTTTGTTGCAGCACTAGCAGGTTTGATCAGGTGCAGCGCTTAATTTTTCTATGTTTTGGCTCAAGTTGGAAACCATGAAGGCGTCTTTCTGTTTTCTTGGCGAGCGTAGACGATCGTGACGACGAGACCGGCGCGCTTTTCGTTCACGCTTGTGAAAATAGTATATGACGGTAAGCATAAATGACTTCATTGCACTTTAAAGCTGCTGCTCTCGATGAAGTGAAACTACTGCATGCATGTAATACCATCGTCACGCGGAACCGCGCCGTGGCTGACACAAAAGTACAGGAGCGGTCAACAGTTCCCAGGCCCCGCTGCCATAGAAATACATGAGATAGGGGCCTAAGAACTTTTGACCAACCCTGTACGTCCCACCTATTTACGTGCACCTCAAACGCTAAGCGACATTTGTGTCTATACATGAACCACTGATGGTGCGCCCCCGTCACTTTTTATAGCGTTAAGAGACGCACACCAAAACGGACTACTTCGCGTAGTGCTACATGTGCAGAAACTCCACCTCCGTAGCTTTCCGTGCAGTGCCAAGAAAAGTTGTTGCTTAGTATAGCAGTTAATTTCACTCATTCTTTTGTTTTGTGTAATAGTTTGCA
This sequence comes from Rhipicephalus microplus, assembly GCF_043290135.1. Lineage (NCBI taxonomy): Eukaryota > Metazoa > Arthropoda > Arachnida > Ixodida > Ixodidae > Rhipicephalus > Rhipicephalus microplus. The sequence goes on along the minus strand of NC_134708.1, from coordinate 106,897,874 downwards.
TTAATCCAGTCTTATCAAGAGCCAATTGTATAATTCGCCGTTTATTCAAGTGCAAGCATCAACAGCCGATCTGTCAAACTTTATTTTCTTTCTTTTTCTGTGGTAATATGCTGTGCCTTTCTTTTGTTCAAAAATCGACATGACAGTGCAATCATATGGTACATTTTTTTTCTTTCCATCAGTTCTTGGAAAAGTGCTCACGCAGGTTGAGCATTTAAAAATGCAGCTAGCTGCACAAAGTGCAGTTTTGACAAGAATTGAGCATCGCCTAAATAAAGACACCACAGTTGAAAACGCCATGGATTTAAATGAAATACCCCTCTACCCTGCTACAACTGAGGAAGAATTGAGGACACTTGAAGCTAGTCTCGGAAACAGCGTCATTTTTGCTGCACTGGTAAGTGTTGCTGTTCATTGCAGGTGCTGCAAGCTGGTTCAACAATAACATAATGTGTTGCTTCAAAATTCCAGGACTACAAGAGTGTTGTGTGAATCTTTTTCAACATGTTTTCATTCAAGGTGAGAGAACTGGGCCAAATTGGAGGTTGTGACATAAGCACGACCACAAAAAGAGTAATGAAGAGGCTTCTTCATGACAGTGTAGCGGTACTGTACAGCTATACTGGAAGAAAAGGCAAACGACGGGCAGCGAAGCTCAACATTGTTCGTCTTGTATTTGGTAAGGGGACGCAAATTTTTTATGTCCTCGTGTACTTATTACTGTTCGCGAAAAAAAAAATGATGGTCCTGGTTGCTATGCATATTATTTCCAGCTGCTGTACGTACAACATGCAAGGCAACAGATGCTGAGATCAGCCACGTGATTGGTGATTGGTTACGCTTTGCCAATGCAAGGCTTACTGCGTCCAAGGCAAGCAAAAACTTAACGTTTATTATTTTATCATTCAGCCGAGCTATCACTCTTTTTTGTCCTTGCCACCTTTAGGTTTATGGCATAACTTTTTTACAGGCCTTCCTGTGTTCTTTTGTAAGAAAGAGAAAGTGGTAATGTTTATACCTACGTTTGTTTTATAGTTAATCTTACTTACAATGTAATATATATATATATATATATATATATATATATATATATATATATATATATATATATATATATATATATATATATATATATATATATATATATATATATTACAAGCTCAGTTATGTTCTATTTCTGAATCAAAAGAAGAAAAAACGCAGCACATAACAACAGCTTGTGGTAATCAGTTTTATGGGAAGCAGTCTACGAGTGGTTGTGCTGCAATTTTTTGCTTTAAGTTAAACATACAAGGTTGATACATGTGTTTTGGTCAGTGCAGTAGTTATGTGCACATAGGTTCTTACTAAGCACGTTGGCTACACCAGCTTTATTTATTGCGTACAGCTGTATCTCTGGGTTGTGAGATTACAGTATTTTTCCCCCGCCAAAGATACCTGATGTCTTGTCTTCAGGTTTAGATTACACTAAGTGATGACAGGTTATACCGGTTATTTTTTTCTGTCTGGGTAGAGTGCCCGTAAAAAGCACAAATTTGGATTAAAGCAGATGGTCTGGGTTGTATGGGGGCTGCCATGCTGCTGTAGGTCATCTTGGTTAGGGAGGCTATTGCGATTACCAGCTGGTAATGGCTACAGTAATTCAGGGTTTGCCAAGTACATGCCAAACGTACTTCTTATAGCTGTAGCATCTCATGCAAGAAGCACAGCTAAAACCCTTGTATATTCTTAATGAAACAGCTTTGCCCGGAACTATATTGTATATACTGCACAAGTCTACTGCCAGTGTATTCCGCGTAGCTCCGGCAGCGCTGCAAGGTATCTGCTTTCATTCAGTGATTCAGTATAAATAAGTCAAAAGCTTTAAATTTGGAAGTGCGGTCAAGTGCAAGCAGGCAGCAAGTGACAGCATATACCATCGAGGGACCACCATGGCACTATCAAATGTGAGGGGTGATGTAGACCAGGAAGGTAGCACTATTGCAAGGCAGTGCTGACAGTGAACATTATTGGCGGTTGGACGAAATTCGAGTTTTTAAACAGCTGCTGCGAACAAGTACTTTACAGAGCACTTACAAGGCTACGTGCAATTATTTTGCCCCACCGCGGTGGTCAAGTGACTAAGGTACTCGGCTGCTGACCCGCAGGTCGGGGGTTCGCATCCCGGCTGCAGCGGCTGCATTTCCGGTGGAGGCGGAAATGTTGTAGACCCGTGTGCTCAGATTTGCGTGCACGTTGAAAAACCCCAGGTGGTCGAAATTTCCGAAGCCTTCCACTACGGCGTCTCTCATAATCATATAGTGGTTTTGGGACGTCAAGCCCTACATATCTATCTATCTACGTGCATTAATTGTGCAGTGGGGGTGAATGGTTTTCATTGTCCTATAAAAAGCATCTGTAATGTTTATGCTGCTACTAAAGCTATTTTGTTTGTTTATTATCTGCAGTAATTCAAGAATATTTCTTGTTTTTGCAGAAGAAAGTGCCGTGGCTACAGCCAAGCCTCGTGTGAGCATCGAGGAATAAAGTATATAAGGGCATCATGCAATAAAGTATATTTGCAATCAAGACATGCAGTTGAGATGAGTTAATGCTGCCAAACAGCTGCAAAATGTAGAAAGTCGTTGAAACTGCTGATTAGAGTGCTTCGAATCAGTCTGGTTTGGTCCATGCGTATATATATACAAGCCGCTAACACACATGCGTTCCATGAATAATTTAGTATACTTTAGAATACCCTACTGCATGTTGAACATGTGCTCCAGCTATGATTCGCAAGTTTGTCTTTTCAGTTAAAAAGACTTCTGACATTGGGCCTGTTTTCAGCGTTGCATGAGCATAATTTACAATAATTTTTAATGTTTTATAAATGTTACGGGAGTGTAACTTGTAACGTCACTCTTACGTTTTGCTTAACGTTATGCAAACGTTATCATAACGTTTTATTAATGTTTGCATTATGTTTAAGATAACGTTATTTCAACGTTTATTCAGAACGTTAGCAGAACATTTAGTTTCGATGACATTAACAATATTGTTTCATCATTAAAGCTGAACGTAAAAGTAACATTATTATAAGGTATTTGTGCTACTTGGGACCATGCCCGAATCTGACAAGGTCAAACACATCCTCAAGGGCATCGACGACGGCGCATTTCAAATGCTCCTGGCTAGGAATCCGAGCACAGTTTCCGAAGTCGTCAGCTTGTGTCAGAGCTACGACGTGTTGAAGAAGCAACGCACTCTGACTCGGCAGCCTCAGCGTGGTGGTGAGTCACTGTCCAGTTTCGACACCCTGCCTGACAATTCACCGTTGCTTCAGCAACTCCGAGCCTTCGTCCGTGAGGAAGTCACCCGCCAACTTTCTCTAGTGCCCTTCACTCACGAGACCACCACCCGTCTACCTGCCCCGCTTCGCACTGCTATTTCGGAAGAGGTTGCCCAAGCTGTTCCCCTTTCGCACCACGAGCCGTCTCTATCTAGCCGTATTAACTACCAGCGTGTCGCGCAGCCGGTAGGCGCTCCTGTCGCTTATCCGCCAGCCTGCGGCCGCGCCCCTAACGTATGCAGCGCAGCCTGTGGCTCCTCCTGTCGCCTTTTCGCAACAGATGCAGCCTGTAGCAGCACCGTTCACATATGCAGACGCTGTGCGTAGGCTTCCGCAACCACCCTACACCACGTGCTCACAGCCCGCACACCCGGCTGCTTATACTGCACCTTGGGCGGCAGCACCAGTCGCCAATCCTTGGAGGACGCCCGATAACCGACCGATATGCTACGCCTGCTTCACTCCCGGACACGTTGCCCGCTACTACCGCCGTCGATCTCAGACGTTCGGCAACTATGCCCGATCGTCGCAACCCGGCAGCCAACCCTTCGCCCAATACGGGCCGGTCTCGCCACCTCGCTATGCGCCTCCTAACGACCCCAGCTTCGTGACGCCACGCGCATCCTCTCCTCGTCGGCGATCGCCCTCCCCATGCGTCGCCGGCCCGGACCCTCTGACCAGGAAAACTAAGCACCGCAGTCAAGAGGCAAGAACTGCGCCATTTTCGAACTGTCTTAAGCCCTCGCCCCTCTCCTGCTAACGTGGTCGCAATAACTGTTGAAGGTTATTGTACTTTCGCCCTTGTGGACACCGGCGCCTCTGTTTCTGTTGTTGCCGCTAATGTCTGCAGTTTATTACGTAAACTCACGACGCCACTTTCGGGACTGTCGCTCCACACCGCAAGCGCACAGCAAGTAATGCCTCTCGCGGCCTGCACTGCAAGTGTCCATCGAAGGCATTCTTTACATCGTGGAGTTTATAGTCCTCGCTGTCTGTTCGCATCACGTCATCCTTGGGTGGGGCTTCCTATCCCGCCATAATGCCGTCATCGACTGCACACGCGCTGAAGTTGAGTTTTCACCCTTTTGTTATGTGCCATAACTTGACGCTCTTCATCATCCACCGAAGTTGTTCGTGCATGAAGATACCGATATTCCACCTGAAAATTTCGCACTTGTTCCCGTCTCATGCAACGCCTACACTGACACTACGGTCTTTTTTATGCCTTCCGATATCTTCACGAGTCGTCGAGCTCTGCCGCTGCAGGCCTTTCACAACGATTGACCTTGCCGCCGGAAGAAGCAATATGTTCATACTGAATCCGCTTTTCACACCTGTCACTTTGCTTGCAGGGGAATGTCTCAGCCGCGTGCAGGATCTCTACCCTTCGTCTTTGGTTGATGTCCCGGATGACTACTGCGACAACCCAAAATCACTGTCGGCACTCGAGAAGTCGTCCAAGGATATGCTTTCCAGCGCCATCGCCGACAACCTCACTCCCACCGAACATGCCGACCTGCTTGATCTTCTGCATGAGTTCCAGAATTCTTTCGATGTGTCGCAACCTCAACTAGGCCGCACGTCGCAAGTCAAACACCATGTTGACACCGGCCTACACCAGCCACTGCGTCAAAGACCATACAGTGTCTCCACTGAAGAGCGCCGCGTCATCAACGATCAAGTCGAAGATATGCTCCGTAGAGATGTCATTCGACCATCTTACAGTCCCTGGGCGTCTCCTGTCGTCCTGGTGCGTAAGAAAGACGGATATACCTGATTTTGCGTGGACTATCGTTGTTTGAATAAGATAACCTGCAAGGACGTATAGCCTTAGCCGCGCATTGATGACGCTATTGACACCCTTCACGGAGCGGAATTCTTCTCGTCGCTAGATTTGCGGTCTGGCTACTGGCAAGTTCCAATGGCTGAAGTCGATCGCCAAAAAATTGCATTTATTACACCTGACGGACTATACAAGTTTACTGTCATGCCCTTTGGGCTTTGTAACGCGCCTGCCACGTTTGAACGACTTATGGATAATACGCTACGTGGCCTCAAGTGGAATATGTGCCTCTGCTACCTTGACGATGTCGTGGTTTTCTCGCACGACTTTCCCACGCACCTCCTTCGCCTCAGGCACGTTTTGACTTGTCTGACCAACGCTAGCCTGCAGCTTAACCTGAAAAAATGCCGCTTCGCTGCACGTGAGCTCGTCATCCTAGGCCACATCGTGTCCAAGCATGGCGTATTACCTGACCCAGCAAAACTTCGAGCAGTCGCAGAATTTCCCAAGCGAACGACCATGAAGGAACTTCACAGTTTTGTAGACCAATGCTCTTATTTCCGGCGCTTTGTTCGAAATTTTGCATCCATCACCATTGTCACCATTAACCCAGCTTCTTCGTGGTGGCGTGAACCTCTCTTCCGGATCCCCTGCGTGTGACGTTGCCTTTACTACTCTGCGCCGTCTGCTCGCCTGCCTACCTATTATTCGCCACTTCGACCCGACGGCTCCTACCGAAGTGCACACCGACGCCAGTGGCGTTGGGCTAGGCGCTGTCCTCGTTCAACAAAAGCCCGGCTATTCAGAATACGTTGTAGCTTACTCTAGCCGCACTCTGACGAAAGCCGGAGCTAATTACTGCGTGACAGAAAAAGAGTGTTTGGCTCTGGTGTGGGCGCTTGGAAAGTTCCGGCCATACTTATACGGCCGCCCGTTCGATCTAGTAACTGATCACCACGCGCTTTGCTGGCTCTCCACGCTGAAAGACCCTTCTGGCCGCCTTGTGCGATGGGCACTGCGCATCCAGGAGCACGACATTCGCGTCGTATACCGCTGCGAACGCAAACACTCTGACGCTGACGCCCTGTCCCGCTCACCTTTGCCACCAGATCCGACGTGCGGAAACACTTGCCTCAAGACCTTGTGATCGCTAAATCTTGACTCGATTGCCACTGAACAACGTCGTGACCCGTGGATCGCATCTCTTCTCGAATATCTAACCGAAACGCCCAACCTTCCGATATCTCGATCCCTCCGACGTCAAGCTTTTCATTTTGCCACCTGCGATCAACTTCTTCATCGACGCAACTTAGCTCCCGATGGCTGCTGGTGGCTACTGGTCATTCCACGCACTTTACGATCGCAAGTATGCGCCTCTCTTTACCATCGCAAGTATGCACCCGTGTCGCTGAGCGCTAGCCCAAAATGAAAGCTCTAAACGTGCGCCGTCATAAAGCGCTTCGAAACGCAACGAGCACAAGCCCCGCAACAGAGAAAATGCGAAGAACGGAATTATTTGAGCAAGCCGAACGCCTCAACTACCAAAGGACGACATCATCATCATTAGACTCAGCTAGAGGGGGTCTTAACATCGCTAGGGTTGGCCTAACGACAATCGCTGAAGCCATTTCGACTTCGACAGGTATCAGCCCAATGGAACAGCAAGCAGACACGCTCTGCCCCAACATTAAACAGATCATCTTAGTGGCAAGCACGTCGAAGAGAGAAAATGCTAATCGCTACGTGCGCGTTAAAGAAATCCAAATCGCTGACAAGACCTATGAAGTTAGTGCCTACGAAGCTGCACCAAATTCTACATGCAAAGACGTCAATGGAGGGATTGCCGTGCAAGACGGTTCGGCGGACATTAATGCGAAGATTGTTAACGACCGCAATTCACTAGCCCTGGCTGCCAAGCGCATTGGAAGTACCACCGCAGTGATCGTGGCCTTCGATGGACATCACGTGCCTAATTTTGTGTGATACGGATCGGTGCTACTTCAATGTACACTATACCATAAACCGATAGATATTTGCTACGCCTAAGGTTGGCTCGGCCATCGAGCGGCTGTTTGCCGGAACCCTGGAGACGTTATGTGCCGGGGCTGCAGCGTGCCGAACCCCGAAAAATACACCGCTGCACATCAACATGCAAGCTTTGCGGAGGAGCCCACCTCATTGCAGACAAGGAATGTAAAGAACGCTACCACGTTCCATACGTGGTGCGACGACGACGATGGGAGCGAGCACACTCGACGTGATACAACAATGGTCACGAAGCAATGAACGAGTTCAACGCAACCGCTGACGACGACCAAGCCTCGAAGCTTTCTACAGATGCTCGATCCGATGGCAGCCGATCCCGGAGTCGTCCCAAGAGTCGCACCATGCGTACATCGAGGTCCCGGAGCCACCCTCGGACCCATTCCCTCAACGCGCGAAGTGGGACCCCAACCAGATCTATATCGCGGATCTATGTCCCATTCCGGTTCCTGTCACGGTTCCCATCGAGGTTTTCGGCCCGGATCCCGCTCCGGCTCCCACTCCTGTTTCGAGCCTCACGCTGGTTCCAGGCCTCACCCCAGTCTCACCGGGGTTTCCTGTCAACGATCGCTGAGCCGATCGGCAACACCATAGCCAGGCAATGCCAACAAGAGTATCAGAATCAGAAAAAGCTTGTATTTCAACGTAAGACTCAGGAAGAATACAGATGTTGAAGGCTGTGAGCTGAAAGCCACAAAACGGCTTGACGAGGCCCACGGTTCCTTGAACTTGGCGCTAACTTGGCGCTAGAATAAGCGGGGAACTCTCACTTGGGCGGACGCCGTCAGGGGAAAAGGAAACACTACATCACAGGTAAGATAGGGTTCACTCCCAGAACATGATACACACACCACATCTGAGATAGCGATTTTAAAGCACTAAAATACGTTGATGAAAGAAACAATACGCCAACTCACAGTCGCAATTGCCGAACTGACTGACAGAAACACACGCTCTGCTACGCCCACCACCAACAACGACGACAATGCAGTCCCCTCGTCGCAGACGCAACGTGTAGGTGCCTGTAACGACGACGGCGAGAGCACACTCAAGAAACGCGCGGTCGCCCACGACCAGCCAGCTTCAAAGGCAGATTTAGATGACATCAAGAGCACGCTATCGGCGAATAAGGAAAGCCTTCGCTTTCTTGGCGAAAGCATGGCTCTCGTGCTGTCTATCCTTGTGGCCCATGGTAATCGGTTGGGTCAAGTGGAGTAATACCTCGATCACGTCGTCGCCCTTGCCGTTGCCGCGGGTAAGCTATTGTCGCAACGTACAGCCGTGCCCAGTCCACCACTTCACGCGGCCCTTATGCACCTGTCGGGTGCTCAGGCCGACTCCTACGTGCTTCAAGATGGCCAGGCCAAATGACGAGTTGCGAATCCAGCAATGGAACTGCAGGAGCTTCGCCCGCAAGAAAGCCTTCCTGCAGCAGTACCTCCGTAGCCATGAAGTCAAACCTCACATCATGCTGTTACAAGAGACGGTAGTACCAACCGCCCCGTTTTCCGGATACCAATGGTGGCCAGCCCCGCAGGAGGACGCGGTACCGCTACCCTGGTCGCGAACAAGATTACCTGCACAGCACACAGTCTCAATGTGCCCGACATTGAACATGTTATGATCAAAATTCTCCCTGGCAACACATCACAACAAACCGTGTACATCTTCAATGTATACAGTAGTCCCCACCATCATAGACAAAGCTTCACACGCTTGTTCCAGAAAGCCGTCCATCGCGCGGGGACTAACTCGCTAGTGATTGCGGGTGACTTTACTGCCGCGCGCGCATAGCGCTTGGGGCTACGTGTACGACACACCGAATGGTAACGAGCTTTGGAAAATGCGAATGACATAGACCTTACTCTCATAACGGAAGGGACGTTCCCCACTCGCACCGGTACGTCCACGCAAAGACACACTACGCTGGTGTAATGGTTAAGAACGTTCATCACTATGTTTGCCTATAGCGGACGAGAAAGGATTAACATGAACAATTTAAGCGAATAAAAGAAGCTTTATATTGTACACTAGAGAAGGAAGTGACAGGAGGAAATAAAACTATATGTCCAACCCTATACGCCAAGCATCACGCAACATGCACAAGAGTCAGACCGCCATTAATAGGCGCAGAGTTCGCGGCTACGCTAACTCAGTGTCCAGCGCGTATAGTTCTCGGTTCGTAAGAAGAAACCGCTGTCTCACAGTTTGGGTCCCCGTCGTCCCGACATGATGCGGTCGTCGACGTGCGCGAGGGCAAAGGTGGCACGGCTGGAACGGCTGACGGCACACGGATGCGCTACCGTGTGCAGTGCTGTTGAGTCGGACGTCGCGGCCAACCCAGCAGTCAGGGTCGCAACTCCTAAGGTCCAGGTTCAGGCCACGGCTCACGAGGACCACACCCGGTAGGTCTCGCCCACGAACCTGCTCCCGGTCACTGCATCCAGGCAGGAGCCGTTCAGCAGGCCCCGTCTTTGGACCTTGTACAGGCCGACGGACTCGACCCCGAACAGACACACCGGAGCTCGACCTGACCGACACGTACGGGTCCCACGTCCGGCCCAGGAACGCTGCCAGGAACTTGTCCTCTCGAGCGGCGCACCGCTTCGTCTGCCTTCGCCAGGGCACTGCCAGGTACCCTCGGGTGCACACTGCAGCTCATGAGCTCGTGGCCCACGTCCGAGTCTGGCGCGTCGCTCGGTACGGCTCGGCACCGCTCGGCGATTCTCGATGCAGCCAGCAACTCCCCTGTCACCTGGATCCTCGGCCACCCTGGACCTCGCCCGGCTCCGTGGTCCTCCGTGCACACGCCCGCGTCTCACCCGGCAGAACGTCTCGCTCGTCCCTTGCCAATGTGCGACGCTCTGGTGACACCGGCGCTTGATGGCATGGGTGCGACTACAGAGCAGTCAACCCGCATCGGAGGCGCGATGCTCCATGTGTGTAAATGGCCAGCCCGTCCAGCGAACAGCTTGCGTCGAGACGCGATTCTCGGCACAACCGTGACCATTAGCCAGGCCACGTACGTCGGAAACGCCTCGCCGAGATCCGCGATGCCCTCGGCAAGAAAGAGAACAGCAGGCCAGGCCGCGCCCCGAGATGCAGTACTCGTGCCGGCAACGTCACTCCAGCTGGTAGTTGGACGGCAGTAGCGTGGACAGCCGCGTTCCCTGGCCGGAACCTGGATCGCCTGCGTCCGACGCTTCGGCCCGCTGTCTCCCGTCTGCAGCTGCTTCGGCTCGTCCCCAGCCACAAAGTCTACCAACACGTAATGATCACACGTTGCCCAATCGTGGCATGCCACTTCTATGGGCCACCGCAAGACATCAGCTGATTGGCGCACAGTTGCCTCGAAATCGCACGTGCCTTGTCTTACACCTTCGTCGTTGTCGTTTTTTCTCGAATCCTCACAGCTGGATCTCTGCTTCCTCAAGAATATCGCCGACGCCCGCTGGTCCAACCTCGCGGTAGATCTCGGTAGCGACCACTTCATGTTGGCTGTACACCTCCCCACAGTCAGCAGGAAGACTGAGGCAGCAGGAAGATCAAGTGGCGGCGCCGCTCTGTCACACAACGCACCGCGAGCTCCCTCAGCCTGCGAGCCCGTTGAAGCAGTCGGCGCATTCCAGTCTGTTGAGTCTTACGCAATGCGTGGGAACGTCACTCGTCCTTGGCTGCAACTACGCGCAGCAATCGACGCCTTCCAGTCTGGTGAGTCTTACGCAATGCGTGGCAACATCCCTCGTCCTTGGTGCAGCCACGTGCAGCGGCGGACCCCATTGGAGGACTCTGACATCACGACCAGCGGCGCTTCTGGTTGGACATTTGGTTACTTGAAGAATCCACCCGGTGCCTATAAAAAAAGCCCCGGGGTGCGTCGCCAGCAGTTAACCTATGTGTCAGAGCAGCCTCTCGTTGCTTCGAGCCCCTTCGCAGTCGGCGCGCCCGGTGTCCTTAGAACCGGCGAGTTTCGTAGCGCCCTTCGTAACCTCGTCGACGGTGTGCGCTCGTAACAGTGGTTGGCAGCTGCGGGATCGGCCGGCGTCAGGGACATCGATGCGGAGAGTGCCTGATGTTTTCCCCTCAGTTCATCAGACTACTCTAGCTCAGGTTATAGTAGTTTAGAGAAGGGCTGTGTGAAGCATACGAGTGAGCTTTGATCGTTTCAAGCAAAGTTGAAGTGCTTTGAATCCAAAGCTAATGCGGAGGGTGTAAACACGGTGGTATTAAAAATTGCTTGCGCCTCTTGCTATTAGACTTATAGTGGGTGCGGCAGTATGATTTTTAACAGGGGCAAACAGCAAGAGGCTAGTGTGATCGATGGAGAACCTTAAAGTGAAGGAACTCATCGAAATTTGTGGGGAACTTGGCCTTATTTTGGGCCATGTAAAACAAAAGCAAGCGATACTTGAGATCATGAAAGATGCAGGAGTGAAGACTGAGGAAGTCGATGAGGCCTGGGCGGATATCAAAGCACGCCGCGAGGAGGCTGAAAGACGAGAAGTAGAAGTTCGCGAACGCGAAGAAGCTGAAAGGTGAGAAGCTCGTGAAAGCGAAAAAGCTGAAAGGCGAGAAGCTCGCGAACGTGAAGAAGCTCAGAGGCGAGAACTTCGCGAACGTGAAGAAGCTGAAAGGCGAAAACGCCGTGAGAAGGCTGAGAGACAGGAGCACCTTGAGTTGAAACGAATAGAATTGGTAATCCTACAGTGTTCGCAGGCGCCTAGCGTAGCTTCTGCGACAGTTCAGGTCAGCGGTCAGAGAATTCGCAACTAACTGCCACCGTTTGTAGTAGGCTAGGACATGGCAAAGTATCTCGTCAAGTTTGAACACGTCTGTGAGCGAAATGCTTTGGAGTGGTCTCTTTGGGCACAGAACCTGTTAGCTATTCTTCCCGGCGAAGTGTCCGACGCGATAACGTGCTTCTCGAGGGAAGCGTTTGAGAGCTGTGACGAGGTGAAGGAAGTGCTCTTGAGACGTTATAAGTTGTCACCCGAGGCTTTCAGGCAAATGTTCCGGTATGCTGAAAAGGGGAATGAGTCACACGTTGACTTCGCCTTTCATCTTAAAGCCGATTTAATTGAATGGCTCAAGGTAAAAGGCATTTATGACGATCGCAACAAAGTGGTAGAATGCATTGCGTTGGAGCAATTCTGCCGCTGCAACGAGGAGGATGTCAAGCTTTGGCTACAGAACAAACTTGGTGAAGTACAGCTAAACAAGGCGGCACAGTTAGCTGAAGAGTATTACACTTGCCGAAAGTTGCATAGCAGGGCAGTGCATGTTGAAAAGACTGAAAGGAAAGAGGGCTTTTCAAAAAAATCTGAACACCGGAAACCCACTCCGCACCGTTATTTCAGGAAGGACCCGTCTCTTATGAAGGACACTGTAGGGGAAGGGCAAACGGAAGCGGAGAAATCGAGTGCGGTTCCTAAACAACGCACTGATACCACGCGGGTGTTTGAATCACGGATGCCGCTAATCTGCTCCAACTGCAAGAAGGAAGGGCACATCGCGATAAACTGTAAGCAAAAGTTTGCTTTCGTAACAATCCGAGAATCGGAAAAGAACATGCGGTCTTCTGATCCGAAGTCAGACGCCTTATCCATTAGGCCACACGGACACAAGAACATGCGGTTGTTAGAGCCGTATCTCTAAGAAATTAGTGTGAATGGGAAAACGTGTCGAGCACTTCGAGACTCAGCGGCAACCATGGACGTTGTTCATCCTTCGTTGGTGTCTCCGGATGACTTTACAGGAGAATGTGCGTGGATCAGACAAGTCGCCGAGGAGCAGAGTGCTTGCTCACCAATCGCTGCGGTCGTCATTGAAGGCCCGTTCGGTAAGCTTCGCACCGAAGCGGCTGTGTCTGCCGCGCTTCCCGATCGTTTTCCTTATGTATTTTCTAATAACTCAGAGCAGCGTCTCAAAAAGCAGGGAAATAGTTCTTCTCCAACTTAGCGTACATGGCCCTCACGCGATCGCAAGCGTGGAAGCTTTCGCAGAAGCTTTATCTTGTTCAATGTGGTGAAGCACCAAGTTCAAAAGCTGCTCATCTGTGTGACCTTGGCGGCGAGTCGATGGGACCTCAGACAGGAAATTCTCCGTGGGAGTCATTAGAGCAGTCACTCGAGTGGCCCGTCGCCGAAGCGACTGGCGCGGTCTGTGTCGGCGGAGGAGATGACATGGCGCAATTGAGTCAGAGCGAGAGGGGTGCAACACTCTGGCCTGTAGCGGAAAGTTGGAGTAAGCTGTAGAGGGTTGATCGAGAAACGCTCATTCGAAAGCAGCGTGAGCACCTCTCGATTAAAGCGCTAATGGAAAGCGTAAACTTGGGAAACGGAAAAAGAATGTTACCTTTTTTGAGAAAGCAGGGCTTCTGTATCGGAGCTACAAGAATGCGCAAGGTTGCAAGTATGAGCAGCTCTTGGTGGCACAAAAGTATCGTCGCCAACTATTGTAACTGGCGCATGAAAACGCGTGGGCAGGGCATCTCGGCATAAAAAAGACCAAGGCTAGAGTTTCCCTTGAGTTTTATTGGCCGAAATGCTGGAAGGATATTGAAAACTTTGTACGCTCGTGCGACACTTGTCAGAGAGCGGGCAAATCTACGGACAAGTGGAAGGCACCTATGAAAGTTGTGCCAATTATCTTAGAACCTTTTCGGCGCCTAGTAATTGATATAGTCGGGCCATTTCCAGAGTCAAGGCAAGGTTGTCGGTACATCCTAACGGCCCTCTGTGTATCCACAAAATTTCCGGAAGCGATACCACTTAAGGAGCTCGATTCCCCTAATGTCGTGGATGCACTGCTATCTATATTTGCACGTGTCGAATTTCCTTCGAAGTCCAATGCGCCAATGGTAGTGTCTTCACCAGCTGCTTTATTTCTACCTTTTTGGATAGATTTGGAATAAAAGTAGCGCACAGCTCGATCCATCACCCGCAATCTAATCCGGTAGAGCGCATGCATTCCGTTCTGAAACGGATACTGAGAGCTCTTTGCTACGAGCACAAATGCGACTGGGAAGCGTGTATTCCTCCCGCTATGTTCACTTTGAGATCAGCTCCTCATGAAAGCACTGTTTTTAGCCCTGCAGAGTTTGTGTATGGCAGAAGTAAAACCAGGTTTTCTTCTCGATGTAGAAGAAACCACTTCTCCCCACTCGGCACCCGAGGCGCGCCACCCGCGGTGGTATAGCAAAGTGGGAGAAGAAACGTACGCCGCTATCCCAATAGCGGCTATTGGCCTGCTGGTCGTTTGACGATGAAGCAGAAGCAACGCTGAAGAAGTTCTAGATGGCTGAGAAAAACTTGTATCTACAGATTTTACAAAACAATGGACATCAATGTTACAAAAAAAAAGAGAAAAGAAAAACAACTTGGAAATGAACCGACTTCTGTAGGGCGACCCTACGGGGTTCGGCGGAGCCGATGGTGCCTAACACCGCAAGCTCGGTTCAGAACCGATGCGAGGAGTCGCCGCGGTGCGCGGCGTCTCGGAAGAGGCCCGTTGATGCGCCGACTGCCAGTGCGAGAGGCAATTAGGGGGCCGTCACAATGACGTTTATAATCTCGCCCGTTTTGTTGCCCCGGTTGGTTCCCTTTTCCTTGAGTTCATAGTAACTCGAAACGCTCGACCGTCTCTAGCGTTGAACAAAGCAGGGTACTAGGCTGGCGCCGTGTGTCTGCGCTCACGGCAAAACCGGTCGGTCGCGCTTCAACCGCTTGTCACTCAAGCAACGCTAGCTGCCCGCGGCTGACATGCCTTCCCAAGCTTACGCCGCAAAGCAAATAAAAGCAAACAAAAATTGCCGCGCTACCAATTCTTACCGCGGTCCTACAGCAGCGGTTTGAGAACACCATTGCGAATGCTACGTGAGTCCTGGGAGGGATTTGATGAGGACCCTAATGTAGTTGCGCATGTTCTAGACCTCCTTCAGAGGCTCGGAAAAACGGAAGATCTTGTGGAAAGCCACATGAAGGCTGCACAACTGTTGTCGAAGGGATACTACGACAAATCGGCGAAGAAGCACGCTTTTGAAGTAGGTAGTCAGGTAATCCTGCTGCGGCCGTCCAAATAGAGCAAGCTTGAGGTTCATTGGGAAGGACCCGCCAAAGTAATATCGAAGCTTTCTGATACCAATTATGAAGTGAAATTAGGAAGGCAGCCGAACAAAATTTACCACAGTAACTTGATGAAACCATACGTTCAACGTCAAGCGGTCGTAAATCTGCCGTTGAATGCTTCAGAGGAAGAGGGAGCAGAAATTTTGAGTTCTAGTGATGTAATAGAAAGGGGATCAGAGGTAATCTTAGAGCAGTTGAACCTAGAGTCTAGGTTAAGTGAAGCCCAGAAGGGGGACCTGAAAAGGATTGTTTCCGAGTTTGAAGACGTGTTTTCAGACCGTCCCGGAAACACGACGGTGATAGGAGACGATATCAAGCTAACTTGTGAGGAGCCAATTCGTAGCAAGCCGTATCGTTGTTCCCCTGTGTAAAAGCAGATCATGAAAGAGGAGAGCGATAAAATGCTGGAGTTGAGAGTCATAGTACCGGGCGAGAGTGACTATACATCGCCTCTAATATTGGTTCATGTACCGAGAAAAGATCCGAGGCCATGCATCGATTATCGGCGTCTTAACGCCATAACTCGGGACCAAACTTACCCGATACGAAACCAAGAATAGAGGGTAGAAACTGTGTCACAGTCCAGCTATATTTTCACGTTAGACCTCGTGCGAGGATTTTGGGTAGTCCCCCTTACAAAGCGTGCTAGCCGCTATGCCGCATTCGTTTCTCCATTTGGAACGCATCGTCCACTTAAGCTGAGCTTTGGATTGAAAAATGCGCCCTTTGTTTTTCAGGCTTAATTGACCGCGTTCTCAAAGGCCTGTCTTAGTTCGCTCTGCCATATCTTGACGATGTCGCAATCTTCTCAAACAACTGGGAAGAACATGTCGAGCATTTACGCGTCGTCTTGAACAGGTTGAAAGAAGCTGGCCTTACCGTGAAACCTACTAAATGTCACCTTGGGTGCGGCGAGGTGTCTTAATTGGGACACGTTGTGGGGCGTGGCCGGCGTAGACATTCAGAAATTAAGGTAGCCGCCATCGTGAACTATCCACGACCAACCACAAAATCAGACATAAGGGCATTCTTGGGCCTAGCTGGATACCATCAGCATTACGTGCAAAACTACTTTAGCATTGCCAGCCCTCTAACTTCCGCACTTCGAAAGTCCGAGCTGGTTAAAGTAGTATGGGACTCAGAAAAGGAGGATGCGCTTTGCCAGCTGGAACAGGCTTTAAGCGGAAAGCCCGTTCTCATGACACCCGATTTCTCTAAGAGATTTGTGATTCAATGCGACGCGAGTGATCGTGGCATGGTAGCTATATTGTGCTAGGAAGACACTGCTGGTAACGGAAGGCCAGTTTTGTATTTAGGTCGAAAACTCAGTGGCAGGGAAGAGACATATTGACACGAGCGGTTCTTTTGGTTTACGAAGAAAGCCGCTATCACTTTCTGTTAAGCGAAACGCAGGCCGCGTTTATCTTGTATGCCACTCTGGAACGCGTTATGACGCGTGTATAAAAGACTGACACGTGTGGTTCTTTTGGTTTACGAAGGAAGCCGCTGTCACTTTCTGTTAAGCGCAACGCAGGCCGCGTTTATCTTGTATGCCACTCTGGAAGGCGTTACGACGCGTGTATAAAAGCCGGCGCAGTGCGCCACTGGTCAGTCTTTTTCCGTCGGCCGACGACTGTTCACGCCGCTGTTGCTGTGAGTTGTGTTTAACCTTGTTTTGCTTGGCACAAGTTCACCCAATAAACAGTTCACCTGACACCGCCCTGACTCCTGCGTGCTTCCTCTCAAGTGCTGCGTGTATCACAACCTCGTGACATCTGGTGGAGGTGCTTCTCGGTCCATGTACCGTACGCCCCCGTCCAGCCGTGAGCCAAGCCCAAGCCGCCAAGAGGACGACGCCGACCCGGTCGTTCGAGTGAGCCGAAGACAACAAGGACTACCGCCCGAATACCTGCCGCTCCCCGACAAGGACAAGAAAACAAAGGCTGCTACGAAGCCGGCATCCACGATGACGGAAGCAAGGTCTTCGGCAACCGTGGTCGTCAACCAGCCCAAAGAGCCGCCTACCTTCCGCGGATCGACCTACGAAGACCCGGAAAGCTGGCTTGACATTTACGACCGCGTCGCAGCCCTCAATAAGTGGGACCCGGACGACAAGCTGCGTCATGTGTATTTTTACCTGGAAGACGCCGCAAGGACTTGGTTCGAGAACCGCGAGTCAACGCTTCGAACCTGGGACGACTTCCGCGTTGCTTTCCTGCGCACCTTTGCAAGCGTCGTGCGGAAGGAAAGAGCCGCATCACTGCTTGAAACTCGGGTGCAGCTCCCCAACGAAAACCTAACGATCTTCACGGAGGAGATGACGCGACTTTTCCGCCACGCCGACGCCGACATGTCTGAGGACAAGAAGGTTCGCCTGCTTATGCGAGGAGTGAAGCAGGAGCTCTTCGCCGGACTGATCAGAAACCCGCCAAAGACGGTACAAGAGTTCCTCTCCGAGGCTACCACCATCGAGAAGACTCTTGAAATGCGGACCCGCCAATACGATCGGCGCATGTCGCCAGACGTCGCAGAAGTCCGAGGACTCTGCCCCGACGACCTGCGCGAGACCATACGCGCTATTGTTCGTGAAGAACTGCGCCGCATGTTGCCATCGTCTCAGCCCCAAGTCGCCTCTCTCGAAGACGTAGTCCGCGAGGAGCTACAGCGCTCACTGAGCGTTCCTGAACAGCCACAGCCCCAACCGGAGGCGATGACCTACGCCGCTACTGCACGACGACCTGTCGCCGCTCCTCGCCAACACCAGGACCCAACGTCTCCGCAGTTTCGTCGCCAGCCACCGCCGCCACCCCCGATGCCTTCCCGCTCGCCAGTAATCCAGCGCTCGCCGAGGAAAACTGACGTTTGGCGCACCCCGAACCACCGCCCACTATGCTACCACTGCGGCGAAGCCGGGCACACCTACCGCTACTGCCAGTACCGTGAGATGGGACTGCGTGGCTTCGACGTGAACGCGCCGCGTCCGCGCCCAGGTGAGCGACCTCGCGACATCGCCGACTACATCGCCGGATCGCAGTGGCAACAACGACGACCATCCCGTTCACCTTCGCCTGGCCGCTACCTCTCCCCGGATCGCCGCCAGTACACCGGCCCTAACCGGGGCCGATCCCCAAGCCCCTACCCGGGAAACTAAAGGCAGCAACCGATGGAGGTGCGGTTGCTGCACGACGCAATGCCGAAGATCCTCCTCCGCCGCCGCCGCCGCTGCCGATGACGACGACCACGACGCATTAACTTTCCCGACGTAGTCGCAGTACGCCGCCTGAGCAGAGTCTTTACGACAAAGCCTCGCCGCCGACGCGACATAGCAGCACCGGACCAAGCCGACGCAGCCGTGATCCGACGCCCCGACCTAACCGGAACGCCAGACGACGAACCACCGACCTCGACGTGATCATCGACGGCCACAGCGTCACCGCCCTAGTCGATACCGGCGCCGACTACTCTATCATCAGTGGTCTCTTCGCCGCTAAGCTCAAGAAGGTAAAGACTGCATGGGAAGGACCGGATATCCGAACAGCAGGGGGCCACCTTATAACACCGACTGGAACCTGCACGGCAAGAGTCACGATTCACAGCCAGACGTATTCTGTGAATTTTGTGGTCCTGCAGCAATGCTCGCGAGACGTCATTTTAGGCATGGATTTCCTGGACCAGCAAGGCACAGTCATCGACCTAAGATCCAGGTCAATCACGCTGTCCACGGATAATGCAACGGCGTCAGACTGCAACGTCGCTCACAATGCCTTGAATGTGACAGAAGAGCAGGTAACCATCCCGCCACTGTCGAGCGTCATCATTTCCGTCGGCACCAAAGCGTCTACCAACTTACAAGGTGTCATCGAAGGCGACCAGCACCTGCTCCTAGACCGTCAGATGTGCGTCGCAAGAGGCACAGCCAAGCTTCATAACGGCGAAGCCAAGGTAATGGTGACGAACTTCAGCAACGAATATAGGCACTTGAATAGGGGCACGACGGTAGCACATCTAAGCGAATTTGTGGAAGCGAGCAATGCCTTCGCCCTCACCGATTCTCAGGGAGCCGCAACGTCGACAGCAGTGTCCGCGCCCGCCTTCGACGTCAATCAAAGCCTTTCCAGGCAGCAACAAAAGGAGCTCAAAGCCTTACTACACAAGTACAAGGACTGCTTCTCGTCGTCATCGAGGCTTCGTCAGACCCCTCTCGCGAAACATCGCATCATAACCGACGAATATGCCCGTCCGCTCCGTCAGAGCCCCTACCGAGTTTCTGCACGGGAACGCGAGGCCATCAAGCAACAAGTCGACGAAATGCTGCGTGACGACATCATTCAGCCGTCTACGAGTCCGTGGGCATCACCCGTGGTGTTGGTGAAGAAGAAGGACGGAACCCTACGTTTTTGCGTCGATTATCGTCGCCTGAACAAGATCACGAAGAAAGACGTGTATCCCCTCCCACGGATAGACGATGCTCTGGACAGACTCTACAACGCCAAGTATTTTTCGTCGATGGATCTCAAAACCGGCTACTGGCAAATCGAAGTAGACGAGAGAGACCGAGAGAAGACTGCCTTCATAACACCAGACGGCCTATTCGAGTTTAAGGTCATGCCCTTTGGTCTTTGCTCGGCGCCTGCGACGTTCCAACGGGTTATGGACACAGTACTCGCAGGCTTGAAGTGGCAGACTTGCCTCGTCTACTTGGACGACGTAGTCGTATTTTCTTCCAACTTCGACGAGCACCTCCGGTGCCTTGAAGCTGTTCTTAGAGGCATTATACGCCTGCAAACGCCGCCAATACTGGCGCACTTTGACGAAGAAGCTGACACCGAAATTCACACGGACGCAAGCAGCACAGGGCTCGGTGCCGTGATCGTGCAGAGGACCGACGGACTTGAAAGGGTCATCAGTTACGCTAGCCGGTCACTTTCGAAGGCAGAAGCCAATTATTCCACGACAGAAAAGGAATGCCTTGCCATCATCTGGGCTACATCAAAGTTCCGCCCCTACCTGTACGGCAGGCCTTTCAAAGTCGTGAGTGACCACCACGCCTTGTGTTGGCTAGCTAACCTGAAGGATCCATCAGGGCGCCTCGCACGGTGGAGTCTCAGACTACAAGAATTTGACATCACCGTCGTCTACAAGAGCGGACGAAAGCACTCCGACGCCGACTGCTTGTCTCGCGCCCCTGTCGATCCGCCGCCCCAGGATTACCAGGACGACGACTCTTTCCTGGGACCCATAAGTACCGACGACTTCGCGGAACGCCAACGAGCTGACCCAGAGCTCAAGATCCTCATGGACTACCTGCAAGGCAAGACCGCCGACGTGCCGAAAGTATTCCGCCGAGGACTGGCTTCGTTTTTCCTGCGAAACAACGTCCTCCTGAAGAAGAACTTCTCGCCGCTCCGCGCCGACCACCTCCTCGTGGTGCCTTCAGCGTTACGTCCAGAGGTTCTGGAAGCATTACACGACGACCCGACAGCCGGACATCTTGGTGTTTCCCGCACACTGTCACGAATACAAGAGAACTACTATTGGCCTCCCCTCACTGCCGACGTCGCCCACTACGTAAAAAACATGCAGAGACTGTCAGCGACGCAAGACGCCGACAACTAGGCCAGCCGGACTTCTGCAACCCGTCGAACCACCTCAACGGCCATTCCAACAAATCGGCATGGACTTACTGGGGCCGTTCCCGACGTCAACGTCTGGCAACAAATGGATTGTCGTAGCGACTGACTACCTCACCCGCTATGCCGAAACAAGGGCCTTCCCCAAGGGCACTGCCGCCGAGGTCGCCAAGTTCTTCATCGTCCTCCGATGTTCTCCGTGGCGGAGAACATCGTCCTCCGCCACGGAGCCCCCGAGGTCCTCATCACCGACAGAGGTACGGCCTTTACGGCTGACCTAACGCAGGCGATCTTGAGGTACAGTCAGACAAGCCACCGCCGAACCACCGCGTACCACCCACAGACGAATGGCCTCACCGAGCGTCTAAATAAGACCATCGCCGACATGCTGGCCATGTACGTGGACGTCGAACACAAGACGTGGGACGCCATACTCCCGTATGTAACCTTCGCGTACAACACGGCCGTGCAGGAAACGACGCAGTTTGCTCCATACAAGCTCGTCTACGGACGGAGCCCAACAACGACGCTTGACGCCATGCTACCGGTCGGCACCGACGAAGAAGACCTCGACGTCGCCAGCTACCTGGATCGCGCTGAAGAAGCTCGACAGCTAGCCCGCCTGCATATCAATAGCCAACAGACGGTCGACAGGCGCCACTACAACCTTCGACGACACCACACCGAATACCAACCCGGCGACCTTGTCTGGGTCTGGACGCCGATACGACGACGGGGATTGTCTGAGAAGCTCCTGCGACGCTACTTTGGACCCTACAAGGTAGTCCGACGTCGTGGTGAACTGGACTATGAGGTCGTGCCCGATGGCTTAACGTCATCCCAACGACGCCGTGCACGACCCGAAGTCGTACACGTGGTGCGACTTAAACCTTATTACGCGCGCTGATTAGCTGTGACGCATTGTTAATGTAATCTATTGCATGTACTCTCTCTTATGTTCTGTCTTTAGCATCGGGACGATGCTTTTTCAGAGGGGGGTAGTGACACGTGCGGTTCTTTTGGTCTACGAAGAAAGCCGCTATCACTTTCTGTTAAGCGCAACGCAGGCCGCGTTTATCTTGTATGCCACTCTGGAACGCGTTATGACGCGTGTATAAAAGACTGACACGTGCGGTTCTTTTGGTTTACGAAGGAAGCCGCTATCACTTTCTGTTAAGCGCAACGCAGGCCGCGTTTATCTTGTATGCCACTCTGGAAGGCGTTACGACGCGTGTATAAAAGCCGGCGCAGTGCGCCACTGGTCAGTCTTTTTCCGTCGGCCGACGACTGTTCACGCCGCTGTTGCTGTGAGTTGTGTTTAACCTTGTTTTGCTGGGCACAAGTTCACCCAATAAACAGTTCGTCTGACACCGCCCTGACTCCTGCGTGCTTCCTCTCAAGTGCTGCGTGTATCACAACCTCGTGACATATAATGCCTCTGAAAAGGAATGCGCTTGCCTCGTGTGGGCCGTTCAAAAGCTAGCTTGTTATGTCTCCGGTTCGAGGTTTGTGGTCGAAACGGACCACTGTCCTCTAACCTGGGTAAATAACATGTCGCCTAAAAGTGGCCGGTTACTGAGGTGGAGCATGATACTCCAACAGCACAACTCTGACATTCGCTACAAAAAAGGAAAACTAAGCGCTAATGCAGACGCATTGACCCATGCGTTTTAGTTGGTACCTTCTCCACCTTTCGGTTTCTCGCTGGCGATTCGGGGCAAAATTTTGTCCTCATCACGGCCTTAGCTGAGCGCTGTCGTCCAGAGTGATCTCAAGGGGCCAACTTTATGTTGTATTGTATTTCGATATGTTGTTGTACGTGTCAAAATATGAGTTCTCATTTTAAAAGTCTTGTGTCCAACATGTGCATCTTGATTTTGTAGAGGGAACGAAATTCCGAGACACGTATCTAGGTATATGTTGTACCATACTTTGTCTGGTGTTCTGTCGGTTGACCGAGGGCACTTGCGTGTGTCGTGTGTGTTGTGTTGTCGAACCGTTCTTGCGAGTTGCAGAACCACGGCAAGTGCTGAGACTAAAAATCGTCAGAAGAGACGAGCGAAGCTGGCCGGCAAGTTATGGCGACAAGCCAGTAGAGCTGGGATCCGTCCTCAAGAATGGGATGTGTTCACGGAACGGAGTCTGGAGCTGCATTCTCCCCATGGCCCTGGAGGCGAACCTAGAGGGACCTGGCGAACGAGCGCGCCCGACATCCCAGCCACGCGGAAGCAGCTCGTCTTTCCGGTGCATTGTCTGGCGGCGGGGGTGCCATTACGCCTGCGAGTCCACACCGAACTTCAATGCCTTTGCAAAGGCAATCTGCGTCAAAGCCAGTGCGCGAGTCCACCTGACGCGATAAACGCAACGACGTCACCAAGCGGCGGCGCCATTCTGTCATGCAACGCACGGTGAGCTCCCTCAGCCCGCGAGCCCGTTGAAGCAATCAGCGCCTTCCAGTCTGGCGAGTCTTACGCAATGCATGGGAACGTCACTCGTCATTGGCTGCAACAACGCGCAGCAATCGGCGCCTTCCAGTCTGGTGAGTCTTAAGCAATGCGTGGCAACATCCCTCGTCCTTGGTGCAACCACGTGCAGCGGCGGGCCCCATTGGAGGATTCCGACATTACGGCCAGCGGCGCTTCTGGTTGGACATTTGGTTACTCAAAGGACCCACCGGTGCCTATAAAAAAGCCCTGAGGCGCGTCGCCAGCAGTAGACCTATGTGTCAGAGTAGCCTCTCGTTGCTTCGAGCTCCTTCGCAGTCGGCGTGCCCGGTGTCCTTTGAAGCGGCGAGTTTCGTAACGCCCTTCGTTACCTCGTCGACGAAGCGTCTTTGAAACATCGTACACGTGGGTCGACTGGTACCTCCTTCGTAACACCCGCACAGAAGGACTTCCTCCCGATGCCCCACCGAGCCTCGAGACGTGGGCTGCCCAGCTCAAAGCTGACGTCAACAGGGACACCAAAACTACCTGTACGGACCTTCCAACAGAAAAGATGGACAATCATCTCGCCCACCTAGTCGAGGCCAAGCAGTCTCTATTGGCCCGGTGAAAGGGCCAGCGCCTTATTCGGTGGTTACCCTTGCACATATCTCAGCTGAACAAGACCATAACGGATTACTATTGCATTCTTTCAAAACAGCAGTGGGACGAAGTTTGTTACTCGATTGATGGTCAGGTTCGTAATGGTAAAACGTAGACTTTACTCAAACGTCTCCTTAATGAAACTAACACCCGCACAAATCAGCGTCATTCGATCGTGAAGATACTTCATCAAGCTAAACGGCCAGTATCACCACAGGATTTTGTCAAGAACCTCGTGGAGAAATATCTACCGCTTCCCGCAAGCCCGGTGAACCCTCAACCCAATTACTCTGGTAGCGACAACACCAACTTAGACGCCGACTTTTCTATTGTAGATGTGTGCCGAGCTCTCTATGAGCTCAATGGTCGCTCAGCCCCTGACCCCGACGGCATCAACAACAAGCTCCTACGCAACCTGGACGATCCCTCCGTCACTCACCTCACCGACACTATCAACGAAATATGGAAAAAGGGTGAGGTACCCGATGCCTGGAAACTAGCTCACACGGTTCTCATACCCAAACCGAGAAAGGCGCCAAGCGTAGACCACCTACGTCCCATATCTCTCACGTCCTGCGTGGGCAAGGTGGCTGAGCACGTCGTTCTCAACAGGGTTGGTCGACACCTCGAAGATAACGACGCCCTCCCGCGCCACATGATTGGCTTCCGACCAGAGTTATCCACTCGACACGCCACGTTACTTCTAAAGCATCAAATTCTAGATGGCGGAAGCACTCTGTACACTCGTGCAATACTCGGTCTCGATTTAGAAAAGGCATTCGATACCATAATGCACTCGTCAATATTGAAAGCGATTGCAGCCTTCGGCCTAGGTCATCGATTTTACTACTTCATCCACTTTTTTCTTCTCCCGACGCAGAGCCGTCCTCCGTGTAGGAGACCTAGTGTCAGAAGAAGTGTAGCTGAGACATTTGGGCACTCCTCAGGGATCCCTCCTCTCGCCCATGCTCTTCAACCTTGTGATGATCAGGCTTTCCGATGGACTTTCGAAAATCGACAGGCTGAACCACAATATCTATGCGGACGATGTAACCATATGGTGCATCACAGGGCCGGATGGCTTCATGAGTCCGCCCTGCAAGAGGCTTCGACACCGCCGAGTCCTACCTCGAGCACACCGGTCTCAGGTGCTCACCCGCGAAGTCGGAGCTGTTGATATATTTGCCCAAACGCCGGGGGCCAAGTCCAAAGGGTGGAAACCTCTGGCGAAACGCAATATCACCCTCCACACCATAGATGGTCGTACAGTACCCAGGGTAGACACAGTCAAGGTCCTCGGCATGATGATTGAGTCCCGTGGAACCAACACCCAAACAGTGCACACGCTCAGGACTAACACTCAGAGTGTCATACGACTCGTACGTATACAATGCAACCGGTACCATGGCCTCAAAGAAGACGACCTGCTGCGTCTTGTACACGCGTTTGTTTTGTGCCATTTTACCTACGTTGCCGCTATGCACAAATGGCTACGTGCTGAGCGCGATCAACTCAATGCGGTTATTTACAAGGTGGTACAAAGAGCCCTTGGCCTCCCTATCACCACTCCTACGCACAAACTCCTCGAGATTGGCGTACATAACATGCTAGAAGAGATCGTCGAAGCGCAGCAACGCGTGCAATTGACCCGACTCACCACCACCGAGGCGGGCCGCCATATTCGGCGCGAGCTCAGCTTCTTCTCCTCGACGGCCAGGGACCCCCCAGAGTTGACTATCATTCCCCGTGAAATCCACGACCTTATCACGATCACTCCTATTCCGCGAAATATACACTCCGAATACAACAGAGGCAGGCACTTGCGCGGGCGACCACCACCCTCAAGCCCATAGACATGGAAGCGGGCAAGGTCTTGTTCGTGGACGGCGCTGTCTATCACGACAACCGAGCCTTCGCCGCGGTCGCGGTATCCGCGTAGCCGATTCTTAACTCGGCCACAATCTTCACCCGAAACCCTGAAGTAGTGGAGCAAGTAGCTATAGCTACAGCTATGCTTGACAGCAAACGGGAACTCGTCTAACGACAAGAGTGGAAACTTGGGCTAGTTGGTGCGTAGTCATATTGCAAGATGTTTCAGCGCGCGAACAAAGGAAAAAGGACAGGGTAGACAGAAAGAGCGCTGACTTCCAACTAACTTTATTTGACAGAGTGCCAAGAATATATACTGCTAAAAAGGATGATAACAGAGCATGAAGGTAAAGGCACGCCTAATCTACACATCAGTAACAAACACGTGTGACAGGTCCTCTATTGCCTCAAAGCCCAGCTAGGTAATCACGTTCAGCCTGTGATAAAGCAATCGATGATGTGCTTACACATTTATCTCCTAGCAAGTGTATTTTTTCGGCTTCAATAATTTCTCGGGTAAGCTGATCCCTGTGCCTTGCCAATATTGAGCACAGATCAAAGAGAGGGGTGCACCCACAATCTCGGCAATGAATGCCAAGGTGCCCTTGTACCACATTGTGCACATTGTTTCGGTGTTCTCGGAGGCGGTCATTTATGCACCTGCCGGTTTGCCCGACATAGATGCACCCACACGTGAGTGAAATCAAGTAAACGACTCCCACTGCGCATGGGATGTAGCGTGTCCTGTGCGCGACAGAGCACGAGGCAGAATTTGCACGAGGTGCATTGACCCGTTTGCAAAGCCTCTGCAATTTTTCCGGGGCAGAAAAAACCACAAAAACGTTGGCGTCTCGAGCAATCTTTTTTAGCCTGTGTGATACGTCGTGCACGTAAGGCAGTACGACAGGCCGGCTCTTTCGGACACTGTTTCGCTTATCCGGTTTGTCGCCTCGCTTCAAGACAGTGACCAGCTTTTCCGCCACCGAAACGAGAACATGCGCGGGGTACCCAGCTTTGGTGAGCCGCTCTACTTGTAGAGCAAAGCTGTGGTGTACCATGTGGGGGCATGACTTCTTTAAGGCATTGACAAGGCAGAGGTTAGCGATGCCCCGTTTGACCAATTTAGAGTGAGCCGAGCTGAAAGGCAGAAGAGGCTTGCCGCTTCTTGGTTCATACATCCAGCAAACATGTCGGGAGTCTAACAAAAGCTTCAAATCTAGAAACTTCAGGTTGTTATCAGTGGGTGATTCATGGGTTAGAACTAGTGGTTTCAGGCACTCTCGGAAAACAGTCAACACGTCAGAGGAAATGGTCTGAAAATTTTGACTATCACATTTCAACAACACTAAGTAATCATCAACAAAACGGCAAACTTTAAAAACTACAGAGTCGTCAAGCTTGTTTGACAAGACACGATCATGATGTGCTAGAAGTATGTCACTAAGAATGGGTGCCAAACATGAACCAATGCATGTTCCACTTTTTTGTAAGTAGTTTTTGTCCTCCCATGATACAAAAGTGGCCTTCAAATAAAAACTGAGTAATTCTAATAAGTTGCTGTTGTGAATTCCAGTACGCGTTTGAAACGCTGATGATCCTAACCTGTCTATGGATTCCTCTACACATTTAAGTAGTTGGTCATGTGGCAAAGAGTAATACAAGTCCTTAATATCCACAGACATTGCCTGGAGTCCTGTGTTAGTTCGTCCAATGATGTCAATAACAGCGTCAGAGTTCTTGACCAAAAAAGGATCGTCTATTGTTATATGTTTTAGCTTTTCCTGCAAGAAAAGCGCTACAGACTTTTGCCAGGTCCCCCTTTCTGTTACAATGACCCTCAATGGGCAGTCAATTTTGTGAGTTTTCGCAGAAAAGAACAGGTCAAGGCTAAGCTTTTTGCAACTATCTATCGCCTTCGCAAGCTTTTGAAACCCCAGGGCCCCGGTAAGAGTTTTTGCACGCTTCTTAAGCTTATCCAGACCTATCTCATCATTCTCGTTGAAAAGAGACTGCATTGCTTGCATAGCTTTCACCTTAAACATTGAACGAGGAAGAACCGCAAAACCACCTTCCTTGTCAGCCGGCAGAAGTGACAAGGAATGTGCCTTTAGGTACGCGACAGTGCTTCCTGTATTGACAACTTTGTTCGAAGGCTTACATCTCGAGAGCACCTGCACGCCTTGAGCAACACATCTATCACATTCAGAGTCAGGAGCACGACGGGCGACTTGCCTGACCAGAGTGAGGAGCTCGTGCGGTGTTCTTGAAGGTGCCACCGCGTACTTTGGTCCGAGGCATAGGGTGTGCTTAACGTTGTCGGGAAGAGAAGCATCCCCGAGAACATGCACACAGTCCTTAGCAGCTGGAGACTTCCTTGGTGTGATGGCCCGCAGGTAACTGAGCGACTGACGCCACATGAACTCGACGTTTCGGTCTACGAGGCTTGAGAGTTCACGACACTTCTTCTGTTTAGCTGCTGTGCGTTCGTTTCCTAGAATTTGTAGTTGCAGGGCTTGACGGTACAGTCTAGCCTGCCGAAGCCATTCTGAGCGTAGAATCTTGGATACTCTTAAACCATGGCCAACCGAGGGAGTGAGGCCACCAAACAATGCCTTGACTTCGGGAAGAAGTATCTTTAGCCGGCTTTGATGGTCGGTCTGGAGTCGTCTAACGACTCCAGACCGACCATCAAGGCCTTTGAACGTAGAGTCATCTCCGACCAGGCGTTTCGTATCCTGCGCAGAGCGGACCCGAGTGCCCTGAAGCACCACACTGTCATCTGGTTCTCCGCCTATCTCGGTCAGGTGCAGGATGCTCCATCCAACCGCAACGAGATTGCCCATGATGCAGGCACGCACTTACCGACTCCACCGCCACAGGGCAACCCCATCTTGCTGAGTTAGAGACCAATCATAGCACCAATTACGTACAATGACATAACAAAGCACTTTTACCCCGCCGCATTTTCCACCCCACATTCGAAACTTAACAGACCGCAGGCATTAACCCTACACCTGTTAGAGACACATATACCCAAACCTTGCCACGCTTCACGTTTATTATCCCAATGCATACCCAAGCGACATATGCCCCTCGTGTGGACGCACGGCGACACTCGTACACATGCTCTGGGAGTGTATAAACATTCCTTCTTACTCTACCTCAAACAAGCGGAAGAGGTCCCTCAGGAGCTCACTTCTCGTTGACCAGCAATGGGCCGTCCAGCAGGCCCACGAAGCGACCGCCAGGTACTCCCTGTTGGTCCCTACGTGGGAGACGCCCGCTACGCGCTAAGCGAGTCCTGCAGGACTAAAATGAAGTTTTTTTTTTCATTTCGATCTTAGGCATAGAAAGAAATAAAAAGAAGTGTGAGAGAAATAAAAAAGACTATGAAAAACAAACTTAATCTGTGTTCGCCAGGGGGTAGTGCTGGTGCTTGCCAGCATCTCAATTACTCAGATTGCTCAAACTTCATTTTAGATGCGGAAGCATCTTATACTCGCGCCTTGTAGTGCGCCGTCCGCACCGCTTCTCGAACATTCGACAGCTGACGCGCGCGCATGCGCCGTCGCGCCGTCGCCCACTCTTCCACCATCTGTGCATCCCTTCCTCCTCTACACACCGCGCGCGCTTCACTCCTCCACCATCTGTGCACCCTTCCTCCTCTACACACCGCGTTCGACATCTACAATTCTCCTGATTCTCCAGTGGACGCGCATGTGGCGTCGCGCTTCGAGAACATTCAACAGCTGACAGTGCATGCGCCGTCGTGCTGTATATATACTCAAGGTCGGCGCTCGCTCGCTCAGTTGCCGCTCGTCGGTTGGTTTGTACGGCGCGTCGACGTCCAAGGTCGCGGTGAAATGAATTCCAACGAATCCACAAACACAATGATCGACGTCCCTTCGACCAGCGCCGCCCTTTCGCATACGTGTGTACGTGTTCACTCATTTAACACCCCCTCCTACAACCACGTTAACCAATTTAGCCATCGACCCAAGTAA
This sequence comes from Rhipicephalus microplus, assembly GCF_043290135.1. NCBI lineage: Eukaryota > Metazoa > Arthropoda > Arachnida > Ixodida > Ixodidae > Rhipicephalus > Rhipicephalus microplus. Next base: position 106,868,005 of record NC_134708.1, on the reverse strand, counting down.
GTCGCAATTTAACACCCCATTTCACAACCACGTTAACCAATTTAGCCATCGACCCAAGTAAGTCGCACTTTAACACCCCGTTAACCAATTATATGCTCCGCATCCTCCTCAGTGTTCCCCCGAGGGAAGCTGAGGGCAATTTTTTTGCTCCAACGCAGAGAGACGCGTTATAAATTGGGGCATTGGAAAGGCTCAAAAGGCATGTCAGCGTGTCACAACGCTCAGCAATGTCAATCCTTTTAGGGGCGAAGCTCCTTAAAGCGGCACCCGTTCGTCTTTCGTTGTAGTCCTAGTGCGTAACCAGTCTTACGCTTTGACCTGCAAGGTGGTGCCGGTGGGAGATTTCTCCTGTGCGTTGTTGAACAATAAAAAAATCGCTGCGTGCGCGTTAACTAAAAGCCGAATTCTCGTGTCGCTCATTCCCAATTAGCAGCCATTGGCATGTACATTGGGCACTATCTGACAAGAAAGGGTTGCTACTCGCTGGACGTAACCTCCTTGGTTTTAGAAAGGTTTAGCGAGTGTTGGGCCGCAGTGCCATGAATACAGTGAACTAGTATATACCATGAACTCGAATGGTTAAAGGTGGGAAGTAGACACGAAGCGCAAGCCGTAAGAAAGCGAGCCAGGCTCCTGCCGCCTACTACTCACCAACTGCTCGTCCCCACCGGATATTACGTCGGAGGAACTACTATCACCGGAAATCACCGTACTATGGAAGGCCGCATCGTCATCAACCACAGCATCATCAAGTATAAAGGAACATCACCCGCTGACGCCACTTCGTGGGCTCGGTGACTGCACCACAATGCAGCCATCTAATCCACTTACCTTTGCAATGCAGGTTAGTAAATCGTATGTCCTCTTCGCTAAAAAGTCGAGTAATTACTTCCTGGTGCAGTTCCCGAGCCCCCACTGCTGTATTGCTATTGCTGTTGAGTGTGCTCATATGATTCACTCGTTGCTGATCTTATCGGGTGACGTCGAAACTAATCCTGGCCCTAACGGAAACGCTGCTATTCTTACTGAGCTACAAAAGCTAAGTGCCGGCCAGGCCCAGCTGATTGCCGAAGTTCAGAGTTTGAAATCTCAACTAAGCACAACGGATAAAAGAATAACAGACTTAAACAAACGAATGGGCGATCTCGAAACACATTACCAAACTCTTCTTCCCCTCAGAAATGATATCGAAAAAACACAGGCTAACGTAATCAACATGACTAAAAAAATTCAAGAGCTAGAAACTTCCCTGGATGACGCTGAAAACAGGTCGCGCCGGAATAACCTTCTATTCTACGGCATCCCTGACCCCACTAGGAATGAAACGTGGGCTGAATCTGAAAAAATGATAATCGATATCTGCAACAATAACCTTGGACTAACAGTGCAGCCTAACGACATAGAACGCGCACATCGTCTCGGTATTCATTCACTAAACCGAAATCGTCCCATAATTGTGAAATTTTTATCATACAAAACCAGAGATGCACTTTTATCAAACGGCAGGAAACTGAAGAACACTAACTACAGCATCGGGGAGGACTTTTGCCGCCCCGTTCAATATGCGCGCAAGCAATTACTTGCATTTGCAAAAGCACGTTCGGACAAGTTCTCCTTGCGGTTCAAAACACTGCACGTCGGGTCGAAGCGCTATATATTTGACGCATCATCACACATGGTTAAGGAAATTGCATAGCGGTTACCCCGCCAACAAAGAGCAATAAAACGCCAAACGGCTTCCCCATGTCATGTTCTCTCGTTTTCCGTAATATTCACTAACATACGTAGCCTTCTTCCAAAACGTGAACTCATATCCAACATTATCTCGTCATCAAAAAGCAACATACTCGTATTAACAGAAACGTGGCTTACCAGCGATATAACGGATGCGGAAATATTAACTGACTTACAGGACTTCCACGTGTACCGAAATGACCGAAATGGCTCACGGGGGGGCGGAGTACTTATCGCAGTTCATCGGGGCATATCTTGCTCCGTTGTTAACGTCGATTCCGATACCGAATCCCTGTGGCTAATTTGTCGTACTAACACCGTAACTGTCCTACTTGGCGTCTGCTACAGGCCCCCGCAAACGGATCCAAATTTTCCATGTCATCTGAACAATTCCATTCAAAAACTTACTTCCGCTTACCCAAAGGCTCGCATTCTTCTGTTCGGTGATTTTAACTACCCTAATATTGACTGGCAAAACATAGTTACTTCTACATTATCATGTCACGCAGAGGCGAAAAACTTCCTCGATGTATGTCTCAACTTTAACCTTACACAATTAGTCGCCCAACCAACCCGTGTCACACGAGGATCAGCAAATATTCTCGACCTGATATTAACCAATAGCCCCGAGAACCTATTATCTATTACTTACCTTCCTGAGATCAGCAACCACAAGGTCATACATGCTTTATTTTCATTTACCTCGACCAAAAAACAGACGACTAATAAAACAATTGTTCTTTATGATAAGGGTAACTATAGTGCAATATCTGAAGATCTCAGTAACTCTTTTAATCAGTATGAATCTACATTTCACACGCGCTCAGTTCATGACAACTGGTTGATCTTTAAGGACAAAGTAAATCACCTCTCTGATATGTTTATCCCGAAGATTACTTTTCAAACTAACCGCAATAAACCATGGTTTTCTCGGCATTTAAAAAAACTTGAAAACAAAAAGAAACGACTTTTTCGTACCGCCAAACGCAACGGCAAGCCTACTGCATGGCAAAAATACATCGAAGCTGAAAAATCATATTTGCTATCTGTTCGTAAAGCTAAATACACGTTTTACCATATAGACTTACCTAATCTCTTAATCAGGAACCCCAAGCAATTCTGGCAAGTTCTAAACCCCACACATCCTTCCGATATTAAACTAACGAATGATTCACACGAGACAGTGACTGACCATGATTGCGCAGAAATATTCAACGAAGCATTTGCATCTGTCTTCACTACTGAACTTGACATGCCCTCACAGTCGCCATCATTTAGCGTAGAAACTTTCATGCCTGCTGTCACCTTCTTCGAAGAAGGCATTTCATCTATAATCCACAAATTAAAACTTTCTTCATCAGCTGGTATGGATTCCATCAACTCGAAACTCCTCAAGAATGTGAAATCGACTTGCGCAGCATACTTATGTCTTATCTTCTCACAGTCACTCACCTCAGGAATCATGCCGGATGATTGGAAAACGGGCAAGGTCGTTCCAGTCTACAAATCAGGTAACAGAAACTCACCCTTGAACTACCGCCCCATTTCATTAACCAGCGTGCCTTGTAAGATCATGAAACACGTCATCTACTCACAAATCTTCAATTTTTTGGACTCCAACGAATTTTTTCATCCTTCCCAGCACGGATTTCGAAAGGGCCTTTCTTGCGAAACCCAATTAGCACAATTCGTTCATGACCTACAGACTAATCTCGACTGTAATATCCAAACCGACTCAATATTCCTTGATTTTGCAAAAGCTTTCGACAAGGTTCCTCACCAGCGTCTGTTACTGAAACTTTCAAAACTAAACTTGCATCCTAACATCTTCAGGTGGCTTGAGGAGTTTCTAACTAACCGCTCGCAATCTGTCTATCTTAACGGCCACCTGTCTAAATTACTCCCAGTCACCTCAGGCGTGCCACAAGGGTCTGTTCTCGGTCCTCTCCTATTCCTAATATATATTAATGACTTACCATTGCATGTTTCCTGTAACATTCGCATGTTCGCTGACGATTGCGTAATCTATCATACTATTACTAATTGTCATGACCATCACATCCTTCAGAGCAACCTTAACAATATAATAAACTGGTGTAATATTTGGCTAATGACTCTCAACCCCACTAAATGCAAACTCTTGTCCTTCTCTCGTCGTCACAATCCCTCTCGCTTTCAGTATTCTATTTCTAAATCATGTATCGAATTAGTAGAATCGTATAAATATCTAGGAGTCACCCTTTGTTCTAATTTATCATGGCGCGCCCATATTACAAACATCATTTCAGCATCGAACAAAACACTGGGTTTTCTTAAACGCCACCTTCGCCTTTCCCCACCACATGTTAGATTACTCGCGTATAAATCGCTTATAAGACCAAAATTAGAATACGCATCTGCCATCTGGAGCCCCCATCAAGCATACCTAATCACTGCCTTGGAAGGTGTTCAAAATCGGGCCACCCGTTTCATCCATTCCTCATATTCATATGACATCAGCATTTCACCATTGAAACATGAATCTGGCCTATCACTCCTTTCTTATCGTCGCCGCATTGCTAGCCTAACTCTTTATCATAAGTTTTTTTATTCTTCACTCAATCAAGCTCCTTATATAACAGCCGCCTCACGCATTTCCCACCGCACCAGTCATTCACTTCAAGTTGCCCGCCCGCCATCACGCACCACTACGTTTGCTGCATCGTTTTTCCTCAGAGCAGCTTCAGACTGGAACGGCCTGCCCTACGACATTGTCACAATTGCCTCATCATCTACCTTCCTGGAACGCCTCACCGATCATCTGCCATGTTAATTCAATTTTTTGTTTGCAATGTTAATTGAATCTCCGCTGTTTTGAATTGTAATCCCACCCCTTATGTAACACCCCCTGAATGGGGGCCTTTAAGGAAATAAAACTGAACTGAACTGAACTGAACTGAAGTGTGCGAGTGCCACCTCTCGTTTAGCCCTTGGAATGTCCGCTGAATGGTGGTGCTTCTACATGCCGAATATATGATGAAAAGATGCGAGATGGGGGTACTTGGAGTGTTTAGATGGACGAACGGACACACAGACAGATGCATGCACGGATGGCAGCCTGGTTGGATGGACGCATGGAGGACGCAGGGGCGGAAGCATGGACGAACGCAGGGACGGACGCATGGATGGACGTGTGGACGCACGAGCAGACACACGCGTGGACGGTCACAGACGGACGCATGCACAGGTGGAAGCAAGAACGAATGGACGGACGGATGCTTCGCCCCACTCTGCATCATTCACCCCGTGGATATGCTGCCATTTTTTAAAGCGAGAATGCTTGCACACCTCCAATGAGGCAACCAGCGCGCGTCCCAGTGTATCTGAACGCTCCGTAGTTCCCCGAGTACCTGGTGCGCCTTTGCTTTTTCGTGCGTCAGCGTTGCTAGCAGATAGCAGATTGAAATAGATAGCGCATTTTGAAGCGAATGAAATTCGGTAAAGGTGAAGCGATGTCGGAGTTGAGACCTTTCTAGCAAGCCACGTAGTGTGTGTGTGTGTGTGTGTGTGTGTGTGTGTGTGTGTGTGTGTGTGTGTGTGTGTGTGTGTGTGTGTGTGTGTGTGTGTGTGTGCGTGTGCGTGTGTGTGTGTGTGTGTGTGTGTGTGTGTGTGTGTGTGAGTGAGTGTGTTGGGCAAAAAGTCATGAATCAATGGGAGCTCTCCCAATTGTCGGTAGTGTATTTTCCTTCTTTCGTGCAATTTAGCCAACATAGTCATAGATGAATATCTAATAACCTCGAGCCGTCGCGCCAGCAGAATAAACGCTCATTTGAATGACGCTTATTAGTTCACATACGCTCATTCTGGCAACGTCGTAACATGTCTACGCACTCTCTCTCTGCCACAGTTATAGAGATAAAGAATGACACGTGAGATGGCGTCATCGGTGTCTCGTCAGTTCATTCATTTTTGTAGCTGCTGGAATCTCATTTGAAAGCAGTGCAACAGGTTTATTGGTACCGGTTCGCAACTAATAGCAAAAGTAATGTATCGGGCATGTATGCTTGCATATTGTTACATGTGTTCAAGCGTTTTTCTTTAATGTGCCTTTCATTTTATCTGGTTCATAGGGCACAACCTTTTTATTGCTGCATTGTTATTCGTGTTGGTTATGTATGCCAGCTATACACACATTCATTGAAATATTTAATTGCCGAGTTTGCTTATTGCTCTTTTGTTGCTGTCGCTGTTATGGTTACTTTTTACTTCAGCTTTTTCTTCTTTTTTTCTTTTTCTCGTATGAAGCTCTCATCATTTTCCTGTGTATGCCCGAAAGGACGCCTTCTATTCAAAACAAAAACAAAAATACCCATTGATTAATATGTGGGGTTTAACGTCCTAAAACCACCATATGATTATGAGAGACGCCATAGTGGTGGGCTCCGGAAATTTTGACCACCTGGGGTTCTTTAACGTGAACCCAGAAGCAAAAACACCCAGAAAACTTGAAATGGTATATTACTTGAGGTGTATGTTGTGATGATACTTAGCACATGTGTTCTAGCGAGCCTTTACCACTGATCGACAGTGGTTTTAATATTAACATATTGCATGTTTGTAAAGAGGGGCAAGCGCCGTCGACGTACTGGGGCGCTTGTAGGAACGTGGCGGCGCGTAGGCTCCGCTAAGCTCAAAACTTGCCACTGCCTTCTATGATCACATGACAATTGATAAAGCAACTGCAAAGCTGCAGTCGAGCCCAAGGCCTCACCACACGCACCCTGTGCAGAGCGTCAGCGCGGGGTTTTATGACGCGTCATCATACCCTATGGAGAGAGTCGGTGCGCAATTTCACCTGCCCACGCAGCCTCTCTCTCTCTCTCTATAGGTAAAGGGCATGACGTCGCGTCGAAAAGCCCAGGGCTAACGCGCTGCAATGGGTGCGTGTGGTCAGGCCTTTAGGGAACGTCCCACGCGAACGCGCTCAACCCCAACGCGCTGACAATCCGCAAAACACCCTCGCTGCTAGAAGAGCGTCACCCAAAAGCACGCCTCTTGGCCGATGTTTTACTGTTTTTATTTTTTGAGTCTCTAACGTCATCTTACCGTGGCAAATTAGTTGTCGTATGTGTCAAGGTGTGCGAGTGGTAAAATGCGTGTAGAAAAACTAGCCACGCTGGTAGTGTGTTTAAAGAAAAGGTGCTATCAAATTTCGAGGCTATATAAAAGCCCATGAGGAGTTTCCTCTGTATTTAAGGGAACTACACACGGAGGGTCGGACACCACAAACAATGAGAGCATATTTTATTTCACCTACAAAATGTACCTGAATGCCCATTCTCCTGATCGAGACCCAACGTTAGCGCACCAGCCCTGACGTATAGCTCTATAGGAGGGGCAATGAAAGTTGCAGTGATGTCACACCAGATTTGTAGGGACGTGAGGGAGCTCCGGACCTCCGCCACCTCCACAACGTACGTACCGGCATAGCATCAGTCCCTGCATCGCTTCCGGCTGCGGCAGCTAGCCCTGGTAACTGCCGGCACATTTGTTTTGTTGGTGCTTGCATGGCACGTGTGTGCGAAGGCAGGCGGTACTCAGCACGACGTGCGTCACAGCCTTGTGTGGTTACGTGACCAAGCCACGTACGCTGCTACCATACTGCCAAACTCGTCGCCTAGAAACCGAAACCGAAAGTTGTCCACCTAAGTTAGGTGATACTAAAATATATATGGAAAATACATGAATCCTGCTTGGTGCGTGTATCATGCTTCTTGGAGCATGAGCATGACAAACGCTTGCAGCAAAGACCACGCAAGCCAGAAATTTGGTGCGCCACCCATTCAACTCGGAAAAATGAAACCCATTTGCGTTTTGTGCGAAGAACAGTGGGATTGTTTTCGAAATGTTGGCTCGTTTGTCGTGGCGAATTGTGCTCGTTGAAAGGCAGCAATAATAGCGTCTTCCTTGACAGACTATGAAACTGGCAAAATTTTATGAGGTGTACTGTGTGATAACGATGAGTTTGTCTATGTCAAAATATAAGCGCGTGTTGTGTCTAAGGGTATGATCACTAGCGGCAAAAACGCGGGCTACACGCCTCGCGTGACACGCGCGTGCGTTCGTGTTCCCATTAGCGTTTCACGTGAAACAGGCATTATTAGTGAGTTTTAGAATGCCGTTTGCAAGTGCTGTGAGCGTTGCGGGCGCCATATGAGTTTTAGAATTGCGTTTGCACTGCTACAGCATTCAAATAAAGATAAATAATTATGCACTTGAACGCATCAATTCATTTAAATACCTAGGTGTAGTTATCGACAACCATTTCCACTGGCAACTCAATACAAAATCAGTGTGCTCGAGGTTATCTTCGGGCTGTCATGCATTGTTGCAAGCGAGAAATTATTTCGACCTTGCAATATTACGGATCTTGTACTTTTCTCACATCCACTGTCATCTGTCCTACTGCATTGATTCATGGGGTTGGACTTACACTACATACCTGGAGCCTTTACGAAAACTACAGAAGCGCTGCAGTTCGTCGGTACAAAAATCTGGAATATATTGCCCCAGGATATAAAATCGGCCGTTAACCTTCCTCTGAAAATAAAAAAAAAACACTTCCATGCAATCCTTAATGTGTCTCCGTAACCCCCTTAATAGTAACAAAATCGTTCAATCCTTGTATATGAGTATCACTAAATCGAGTGAAAGTTTACTGCGTAGTTGGTATTACTCATTGCCTTTCTTTTGTTTGTGTATAAAAATTACAGGTTTCTGTTATCTTACCCAAGTTCGAGTAGCTGAATATATATGTCTGTACAATGCCTAACCTTCGTTGCTATATCCGCAATGTTTAGCTTCTTGTATCCTGGTTCAATGCCTTGTTCTATTGTTTTGCTACATGTGCTATTGCTGCCTTGTGCTTTCGTTTGGATACTGTGCCATTTTGTATCGCATCATTGGACCCTATTCTAGCCTTTAGCTATGGGTCCAAACAGTTTTTTGATCTATCATGTTGGAATTGAAAATAAAGTGAAATGAAAAAAAAACCGCAACACACGGTCGCAGCGACACCGTATAACCTCGAAACCAGCGCTTGCAGGCCACATGCGGGCCGCGATCGCCACACGCAATTTCGGATTTTCTCTGTGTGGGCCGTGAACGTGAACGGCGGCTCACGTTACGATGCATGCGCAGTGGCAGCGACCGCACCGCAAGGGCTCACGGTGCGCTATTCTAAAACTCGCTATTGTTGTGTCGAGTTGTCTAAGGCTCGAAGCAACGCGGCCGCGTCACGTGAAATACGAGTTGGAATAGAAGCGGACGCGGTTGCCGCAAGCGCGCCTGCCGTGATCGACGTGTCGCGCTCGTTTTTGCCTCTAGAGTGATCATACCTACCCTGACAAGGCAGTTTACGTCTAGCAGGTCGCGTCATGTCTAACAGGCATGACAACGCATAAGTCGCCATAATGTTTCAGCATTGCCGAAGCTGCGTATACGCTTCCCTACGTCAAATTTGCAAACTCCATTAAAAGTATTGCGTTCCATCGGGGATCCCTAATTGCTTATTGGAAACAGTGAAGGTTTTTGTTCGTAATATCCTTCATACCTTACCTTCACAGCTAGATCTTTGTGAAGTGACAGTACCTGTTCCAAGTTTGTGCATCAAATTCTAAAACAGCAAAGTATGAAAACTCAATGTGTCATCAGGTACGCGAAATAATCACTCATAGACCATGTGTGTAATTATATTATCGTGTCTAACGTTGAAAGACAGTTCATTGGGGCCGGAGAACGGGAGTTTGGCCTAGTTGGTGCTTACTGTTCGAGTTTTGACCACACAAACAAAGTCTAAGACAGAGGGAGGCATGACCCTGTCATCGCACCTCCCTCTGTCCTCGTCTTTTTTGAGTGCTAAACGGGTTATGAGGAAATCCGTAGTGGAGAGCTTCACTTTAGTTTTTCGGGGATTTGTTCATTATTAACCAGACGTATGGCAGCAAGAATTTTCTTTTAATTTGTTTTAATTCATATTCAATCAGAATTTTCTGCCAGGGGGTATAATATAACAGATGACCTAAGCACAGTAGCTCTTGCCAAAGCTGTAAGAATGCAGCGCAGATGCCGCGACGGAAATTCAGTACGTTCACATCTGTGTCATGCAAATAAATGAACTCCAGCCATCGCGGAAAAGTACTACGCTCGCTTTCGGAGAAAACGTTAATCTTTTTATGGCTACCATGTACGATGAACCATATGTCGATTGATATGTTGACCTAAAATAATCGTACATAGCAAGGGGCTCTTTTTTTAGAAGCTGTGAATTCATAAAACCACAATTTACAGAAAATTCAACCAAAGGAATGCAGAGATGCACAGCTCTGCTGCGCACAGTGATCCTACCGGCAGAACTTTTTTCAAACCAGCACTTTCTGCAAGGGCGGGGCTTGTGATCGGGACACTCACAGTGACGCCACATTCTTTTCAGACAGGTAGATATCTATCGATTTCGGTTGAACGTAGGGTGATCTCTCAGACAGCGCAACACCAAGTCAGCCGCAGACAGTTTCAATGACTTGATTCGTATTTCGTGCTAGTTTCGCCACGTCAGTCGAGTCTTGGCTTTGGAATGGTTGTGCGTTGCAAGCATTATTCGACTGAAATCACTAGATTTTTCACTTTCACTTAAGTACTGATAACTTGCTTCTCTCACGGCCCTTTCTTACGCGTAGCCGGAATCCACCGCCATTTTCTGCCTAACTTGAAATGTTTACAAAGTCACGTACGTTCAAGAACATTAGCGGCAAATGTTTCAGTAAAGAATATACTTACGTGATGCGCCTTTCCACTCCCGCCAGTCCGCCGTCGTTAGCGCGCTGGAAACGCGTTTCAGCAGCTGCTGGAAAAATGTTTGCAAGACCATGGCTACCGCAAACGAGCGTTGTCCTTTGAGATTCGCTGGTGGCGCTTCAGTTGATGTCGAGGCTTTAAAAAAAAGCAAGGAAAATCAGAAAATTTTAGATATGACTGCACAAGGCGAGAATTTTCAAAGGATGTTCTTTTACTTTTCTGCATGGAGAATATCGAGGCAATCCGTAGTACGGCTTGGGCGGATATAGATTGGACGTTTAACGAGCGGCGTCCCAAACCTGGTCCCCACTAGCGACCCCGTGGCGGTGGCACTACAATCAGAGGCACCGCAAGCTCATTGTGTGGCAATGCACTCGCGTTGGTCGTCGCTAAGTTTTTACTATAGTGAAAGATTTCTATAAGGCTGAACTTCAAACACCTCTTTTGCTGATTAAGAAGGTACTTACGTCTCACTGCATAATCACCGCCCCCCAGAGGATCTTTCACTAGTTAACAGGGCAAGCAAGGCAGGTATATATAAACCTTCCATAGTTAGCCTCCCGGCCTTTCCAGTAATCTTTCTCAACCCTCCATAATTCAATCATTCTTCATTGAAATATTCTTCCGAAATGTACAACGTTTTACATGTTCGGTGAAGGCAAGATGTTCATAAAACTTATCTGCGCATTTACGGAGTAAAAAGCAAAACTTGTTACAGCGAAGCTAGTCTCTAACGTCCATGGTGTGTACGTTGAAGTCACTGACTAATATAAAGGGCGGACAAACGGATGGACGAATGAATGAATAGGTGGACGGACGGAGGGGGAGGGGGCGCAGGGGCTTATTTCACAGCTGTGTAGCAGGTGTTGTGATATGAGCGTGGACGCCGGTACATCACCGCACAAGGCTATCTCCTCTGGAGCTTCACCACTAAAAAAACGAAAGAAGCTTTCATTGACTCTAAAGTGATCTAGAAAGGGGTGATAGTCTTGCAGATTATGCCTGCCAGCCACCTACTGGGCAAACACACAACTGCCAAAGACTGGAACGGCCTTCCTGCTGACATTGCCGCCATTACCTGCCCGTCCTTGTTCCAACAACGTGTAACTAATCAATATGAAACTTTTTAATGTATAAATCACGTGAAAGGTTTATCAATCAACCCACCCCTTACGTAATGTCTCTCTCGGAAGACCCTTGAGGTAAATAAACTGAACTGAGGTGCTCAATGGGCAAGCACACAACAGCTGCTCGATGGTTTCATATGCCCCGCACACAGTGCACGTAGGGACGTGGCTGATGAAGAAAAGACATATGCACTATCCTACCTTGATTTTGCCCTTTGTATTCGTTATCACACTGCCGTAATAGATCAGTATGAGCCCTCACCATACCACGGAAACAGCTTATACGCAATATACCAAGACGGCCGACCACGACTGTGTTGTCCACATGCGTGGTGGATGACGCTTCGTTCCGCCGCAGAGCTTAATCTTGTGAAAAAAGGAGATGCTTAGGTGTCGACTCATTAGAAGAGCTCTAAGTTCGGGACGCTTTAGGGACCCCACTAGTCGTTCATTCGTGCATCTGATGCAGCATGATTCTGATTAAAGTAAAGCAGCCAATTCAGGTCATTACGAGGCTAGCAGTGCTCAAAACCGGATGAAAGTGAACGAAGAATATCTATCATATTATAATTAACACAAACAACAAAGGAGTAATCGCAAATATTACTAGAAGCCACTAAAAGTGCTTGGCAAACCTGCGTATGTCTCCGGGGTGATGCAAGAGAGGGAGCCACGCCTCCACGCGCGAGTGAATGTTCCTTTCTTTACGTTTGGATAGCACTGCAACATGGCGAGACTACTCTCTGCAGGCGACGCGTGTCTCCTCTGCCGTAATAACGGGAAAGTGGATAAAGCAAAGTAAAAAAGTCACAGCTTTGCCGCAAAGGCGAAGCACTGAACTCGATAGCAAAAAAATTGATAGGTCAGGCGCAGAATGGGAAGCAGATCGAAACATGCCCCGTCTTTCTTACGCACAAATGACGCATGAAACGTGCTCACAGGTACGGATGCACGCGAATAAGCATCGCATGTATTACTTTACTGTGTATGAAAAGCGCGTGTTTTTCGCAAACAGAGACTGCATTTGGTTGCAGTGACCTTTGTGCACCCGGTAACTACAGCAGAATCGTTCCAGGTAAATCCCGAGGCTGACCAGGGCGTACACCCCTCCTCCTCACCACCGCGAGATTAGGGGGCGCGAGGGAGCGTCGCTCCCGTTCTCTAAGCCGGGCAAAGTGTGCGTACATTAGAGCGGGTGCCGCAGCGCGATGGCGATGCGCGCTCATTGCACCATGTTGCTAGTAATGCTGAAAACATAATTCCCTCCGAGATGCTCGTGAGCAGCGGTAAGTGGTAGATATAAATAGCTTGCCATTTGAACCGTGAAGTATGTGCTCTGGCGTAGCTAAATGATTAACGCCTTGCTATCACGACTCAGAGGTCCCACGTTCGACTCCGCGCGTCAGAGTGTTTTTTTGTTTTTATTTCTTGCATTTTCATATATATATATATATATATATATATATATATATATATATATATATATATATATATATATATATATACGGTGAGTGAGGCTAACACACCGACAACAAAACCAGCCGAGAGTTTCCATATAACAACTATCGCAGCGAAAATACAGCACATGTCGCACACCACGCTTGCGAATCTCCCTAACAAGGTTCTATACTCATGCCGTGGTAACCCCGCACGCTTATCTGAAACATTGGTGTCATGTACGCTATGGTAAACGGTACAGTAGGAACTCCAGGAACGGAAATGGCAGCGTGTCCTTGCTACGCACATTCTCCGGTTTCACAGTGCTGGATCTTACACACGCTAATTAGTGGCACTCCTGCCTCTCAAAACGCATATGCATCATTTTTTACTAAACTAAATAATAATAATGATTGGGGTTTAACGTCCCAAGAGCACCCTATAATTATGAAAGACGCCGCAGTGGAGGGTTTCTGAAATTTAAACCAACTGGGGTTCTTTGTCGTCCACCTAAATATAAACGCACAGGCATCAAACATTTCTCGCCTCCATCGGGAATGCTGCTGTCGCGCCTTGTCATTCGAACCCACGACCTATGGGCCAGCAACCGAATGCTTTAGCAAGTTTTACAAAACTGTCTAGCTTCAACAATTTTTATCCCAGTGGCCTCCACAAACTGTGCATTCGATTTTACTCACCAAAGCGTAACTTCATAACAGTAATTCAACTTCGTGACGTGGGCTAGTCTGACGTTGCGTAATTTGAAGTCTCGGGCGGCTTGATTATATTGATTTGAGTAACTACTTTAACGATCATTTAGTAGTCTACTTTTCATATGCGACGGCTCAAAAAATGTGTACATAGTGAGGGGCACACTTTGGGCAGGGAAACTAACGTGACCTAATGGACCTAATTAGAGCTTTGCTATCCATCCAAAACTGGCGGCATTACAGAGAACAAAGAACACTATCGATAAATGGTGATTCGTATGCATTACCTAGTGACATCGTTTCCGCCAAGTGTTTCATGTCCGGCCCCCCACAGGTTCGTTTCATTTAAACTTTCAGCAGCTGTTTTTTCGCTGGCCTCAAGGTTGCCGGTATCTGCCGCAGTGTCATGCAGTTAAGTGAAACGCCGATTCCGACACTGGCCGCTCAGAAGCTGTGGGGATATCTGCTGTACAGGTAAGAGAAAACCATGCGCTAATTTTCTAGTTCTTAAACTTCTCCACTGCATCACGAAACAATCAAGTACTCTACACACGACGTGATGATCCTGCCCTAGTTGGTAATGGCCAAATGGTTAGGACTCCCGTATTTCAAATTGCACAGTCCTAATAGTAACCGTCACAGCTGCACAAGTTATTAGGGAAAGCTAAGTAATTTGACAATCGGACGCAGCCGCATCAGAGGACATTTTGCCGGAAAATAAAATACACCGGCACAGACGTTCACTTCTGTCGTCTATTTGTCATATACAGGGCACTGTGTGAAGAACCACCTGGCATTTTTTGGGTCGTCATACAGTTTAACATACTTATCGATGCTGTCGGTCATTCCGGACGTGACAAGGGAATGCATTTATTGACCAAGAAAGCCCCACTTTATCTTGGAAGCCTCTATGAACGAAGGCTTCAAGAATATTTTACTCTCGTGAATACCTGCTCTCTCAGATGTGCATTTTCGGTCGCCACTCATTGGCGGGATTCAATGCAATGTTTGCTGGGAGGAAGGCTGTCGTTAGGCTGGAATATAGAACTTGCAGTTTCTCTTTGTAGTGAATTTCTCGAAGTGGACACGTGGTGTGCGTATATGCCAGGTTAGCAAGTGTGCGTGCTATACAGGCTTCACTCCTGGTGTGAATATATCGTGATATACAGCGTGTCGTGGAGTGCTACAGTAAGACTTCAAGCTGTCACCTCCGAAGCCCCCCTCTCTCTAACCCCCACTTGTGAGCATGCTCATTCCTCCACTTTGATCCACAATGACTTGAAAGCTTCACTGACGCAACAGCTGCTTGCCACGTGAAAAAAGAAAGAAAAAGAAGCACGCATGGACTCCTGATGCTTACTTTTCAACGTTGGACTGAATTACCTCAATTTAGACAGTCTGAACATCGATTAAGCCCCGCCGCTCCTGCTGCGTGGCTTTTACATCAAAAGGCAGGGCATTCTCAGCACTGCACAAATGTGTTTTACAGACAACGTTGAAGCCGTGCTCAACGTCTTCTCCTGGAGGCTCAAATTCACATTTGAATTGCCAAAAGACAATGACATCCAGTTCTTAGACATTCACCTTTTTTTTTTCTGATAATGTCCATACTTGCTGGTGCTATCAACCCAGGAATGCTAAGAATGTTTTGCCTTTTGATACTGCGCATTCAGAATAAGTAAAAAGAAGAATCGCCACGACGTGTATTCAGGTCACCCTTCAGAAGTCATGTGAGCACAAGGGTAAGGTCAGCCATAAAAACCATATTAAAAGACAAAAAGGTGCTGGGTACCCCAACAGCATCATCACACCCGTTTGCGAAACCCTCCGGCAAAACGTTAGGATAAAAAACATGACCAAGAAAAAAATAGAATGACCAAAGAGATTTGGTTGTTGTACCGCACGTACATAAGGCGTCTCACAATTTAAAGGAAATAGCGAGCAGATATGAAAGTAACTTGTTGTTTTTCACCCCTTGCAAGCTTTCAAAAGTGTGTGTACTCAACAGCAACAGGAATAGTCAATCTTGCACCATCCATCACGAGAATAGGTTTACTAAATGAATAGGTTTACTGAATGCCACAAGTACACATAGGAGAAATGGGGCAATGCTTCAATGATTGAGCAAGACAGCATGCGTTAAATGTTAGGAATGGCTATGGTAGTCTGATGGCCGCACACTGTAAATAACCTAAGTGCAGTCCTATGTTTCATAAAAAAACGTTTTTTGAAAAAAAAGCAAGAACAGCTAACGAAAGAGAGATTTTAGAAGCATTTTTTATCAAAAAGGCCAATGATCAATACATCAGTAGACCTTCACTTTCCGAAAGAGAGTATTCGTTTCTCAGTTAAGATTATATTATCATGGTCACACATTATTCATCACGCATGAGCACTGTGTTCATTCTACTCTGTATAAAAGCGGTCGTAGCAACTTCAATAAAATTAAGCAGACAGTCAGCGCTCTTTCCTGTCTTTTTTGTCTCTTCTTGAAGTTGTCGCGCTAAACTAGAACACAATCACGATGAACCGACCCGCCCAAATTAAGCTCTTGTTGATTATTTACGACAGGCCCCAACGTGTCTCATTCTTCCAATGTGTGTACGAGGTGCTGATTTTGGCATCTATTCACACACCTCGTCTCTGCGACAAACTCCAGCTACGCTCCATCCCACCTCACATAGTTATGGAGCAGACTTCACCCTTCATTTATTCTGCGACACTACTTTTCGTCCCAACAGACCATCGTTACCGCAGCACCCAGCTTGTGCACGTTGCTGGCATGAAGCCCTGCACGCGAAGTTCCTCGTCACTGACGTGCAGTGGCCAAAATGGCAGCTTCTGCGAGGAGAAAACAGTTTGAACGTTGATGTGCGCTTCTCTTTCATCTGTGCAGTACTCAAATCGTCATGATTGATTCGTCTATCCGTCCTCTTTATCGCCGAGTGTCATCACCATCGTGTGTGCGCGCGCTCTGCCTACCCGGTTGTTGGCCAATCTTTCAGTGCGGGTGTGTGCCATTCTCGGATTCAAGACTCCAATCTCGCCTACTCTAGCTGCCCGTTCACAGCTGCAGGCCTTGTGAACATTGCTTGAACGAAGAGGTTATAATATTGAAGTAAATGTGAGCAATTCATAACCATTTTACGCCAAATGGTTCAAATTGCTGTATTGATTCTCATAGTACTTTACGTAAGTCCCTGTCTTAACATTATAGAGCTTGGTACCCGCAGCACTACAATCTCGCTCAGATGCTTTCACAATGAGCTCAAATATATCACTATGCCACCGGAGTTGTTTAAACCTCTGGATTTTATTGGGTCAAAACTGGCATTGTTCAGTCAGGCTTGATGTCTTTTGGAACTACTCTTCCTCTAAGATCTTACTTGACCTCAGGGGAACACTGGCATTGATCAGTCAGGCTTTATGTATTTTGGAACTCCTGTCTGTTTAAGCTCTTACTTAGTCTAAAGGAAACAAGCAATAATTTTGTACCGCTGCAAATTACTGGATTCTTTTACGGTAGACGGGTCTGGTGCTCGGCCTGTTGGTGCATTGTTTAAAACAACGATAACATCCAGCCTTGAAGGGCGTTCACGCAAGGAGAAGGAATTGAACGAACACATGCAGGCACTGGCAACAAAGTTTCACGAAACAGCAGTGTTCTTTATTAAGCCAAGATGACATCGATTGTGCGACATATTTCTCTTTTAGAGTTTCACAGTGCAATTTGTTACTCATTGGTTCAAAATAAGAAAGTCAAGGTGCTTAGGTAATGTCGATGATATTTTCCTTTTATTGAGCCGGAATAACGCAGCGAACCTAGACCATGTTACATATTTGCTGATTCTATTGTTGTAGAAAATCTTTAAGGTGCTTTTATTGCATCAAAGTATTGCAATAAAGTCTTAAGAGTTCAAACAAGCACTTCTCAAACTGGTCACGTTTGCTAGATGGACGCGCCCCAAAATAAAAAAAAAAACACCTTTTTTCAATAGAGCGGTCGCACTCAAAAATAGTGATGTGCGCAATTGTGGACTGGTGTAGTAGGAACGTCTTCAAAAAAAGCTGCCAACATTTCACTGAGCAAAGCTTTAATGAGCAGATGAAGCGTCCAACGGCGGCTGACTTCCCTGACAATGCTCTAAATGTGTGAGCCGCAACAAAATTGAAGAAGTTGATGAAAAAAACAGATGGCATGTCACACACCCGGGAAAATTATGACCACAGGCGAGTGGAAGTCGTTCCATGTATACGCGACGTTTCCCAAAATATGGAAATAGTTATCACTAGACATGGCGCATGAGTCGAGTTGCCAGCGCCTTGCTGGTTGTCAAACTTTTGCGCATGGACCGAAAACCGGAAATCTCGAAGCATGTCTATCACACGGTATGCCACTGAATTCCTCGGTTCCATCTCAAGTATTGTATATTGCGTGCCATTGTCTTGTGGTAGAATGCACATGGTATCGATGGGGCGTTGTGATAACATCAAGAAAAATGCACCAAGAACGTGGACTAAAGTAAAAAAAAGCACAAGCGCATGCTATTAACTAAAATTTTTACTGAAATCATGAAAATATCATAATCCTCAACAGCATGACTATGCCCCCCCCCCCCCCCCCCGCCCAGAGGAAAGGCCACTCTCCTGTTCCGCCAATCAAACCGGTCTTGTGCTTTCTACTTCCACGTTATACCCGCTAACTTCTTATTTTCATCTGCCCACATATTTTATGTCTCCTTCTCACTCGGCTCTTGAAATGCAGTCAGTTACCATTAGGGACCAGCAGTCATTCTGTGTGGGCAAATGTGGGCGCAGGCTAGTCAGACGGGCACAGGAAACACCCATAAACGAAGAGGCACCACTTTATATACATATCGCCACAGACACGGGGCTACACTACACGACATATACACATGCACACACAAGTAACTAACATGAACAGGTTCCACACTGAAACCTCTGCAGTTAATCTCAGTGCTTCAGTCGTGGAGTTGTTGAAGAGCGAAGCTCCGAGCTCTCGTCCGGCGTACCCCGAACAAGGGGCGGGTTGCAATGGTGCACGCAGCTAAGTCGACGGTGCACGCCATGTGGCCGAGATCTCAAAGGACCGGAAGAGGGCCTCGAGGACTCGGTGCCCGGACGTGGGTAAGTTGCCTCCTCTGGGTCAGGACCGGTGCATGGCCCGATTCAGCTGATAAAGGCCAAGGAGAAACCCAGCACAGCAGTGTCAGCGCCTAGTACAGCACCGGGGACGTCAACAGGAACAGTGCCACGAAGGGTGGCTTGAACGGTACCAGATGATATGTGACGTTTAACGTTCCAAAACCAACATATGATTATGAGAGACGCCATAGTGGAGGACTCCGGAAATTTCGATCACTTGGGGTTCTTTAACGTGCACCCAAATCTGAGCATACGGGCCTACAGCATTTTCGCCTTTATCGAAAATGCAGCCGCCGCAGCGGGGATTTGATCCCGCGACCGACGGGTCAGCAACCGAGTGCCTTAGCCACTAGACCACCGCGGCGGGGCAATGGTACTAGCCAAAAACGGCACATCAGACATCGACAGACCAGTGCGAGGGACAACGCCAGCCGCTCGCCAGGAACGTCGCTGGGGAACCGCAGCCGGGAACAGGATGGGCGATGCCCAGCCTAGTAGTCCTCGGAATTGTGGAAGCCAGGATGGGCCCCGGACCAGCACTGTCGGATCGAGACGTCGGGACGTGGCCTGCTGCTCGACCGCCCGATTCGTTTCTCTGCCGCTCGCCAAAAGATCTCCGTCGCTCGAGAGTTTCGCTCGATCCCCTCGCGCACCATCGTCTTTTCCCAGTCGGCTTTTTTGGTTGTGGTAAATAGTCTCTTACCCCCCCCCCCCACCCCAACTTCCAGTACGTCGTGCCACGAATAGCAATAAACTAGACGCGAAACAACGCAACACAGTAATAACAAAGACAAGGCGCGAGCAAATGTAATGACTGAATATAATGGAATTGCCTTGTCACTATACAAACGCTGTACAGCCCATTCGATACACACTTTGACACAAGACTACAACACATTCATCACACGTTTTGGTCAGCGGTGGCACATACGGTCTCACACCCTCGCATGCCGCGTATACGTCACGATGAGGCGCGCGCACACTCTCGGCTTTCGTGATTGAACACAAGCCGATACGCAGCACACGCAATGCACTAATAACACAGATGCCTCGTTGTCACTCGGTGTTTTGCGGAGTGACAACACCACATCATGTTCCATGTAGTCGTCGTCAGTTAGGGATTCCTTGGGCACGTTGTTTGTACGTCCATGCACTGTGGAGGTAAAGTGACATTAAAAAACGTGGTGGCTGAAACGACGGCTGAGGCGACAATGGCACCTTGTGCATCGGTACTCCCACGCTGTCCGCGCCATCACAATGAAACTTAAGAAGCCCCGCACGTGATTCAATGAAGCCACTGGTATTGCGTCTCTCGGAGTATTAGTTTTGCCTGGCTCCTCAACGCGGTGGTACTCTGGTCGTCGCGTCCAAAGGCAACCATGTCTCATCTTAAGAGATGTGCGTATAGCTGGAAGGTGGCGCGTCTTGTCGTGAATTGGGCCGTGACGTTGTCGATAGTCCTGCAGGTCCAGAAGGATGTGATGTTGTTTTCTCCCTGTGTACATATGCCTTCTGGGTATTATAGCTTGTTGCAGATGAACTGCTGTCACTTGGTGTGCGTCAATATACAGGGGTTGGTTGACGACGCGACTGACACCGACCCGGTGTTGCTTACCATGATGAATAGTAGACGTCATTGGCATCACTTCCTCGATGACCAAGGTGCCAATTGGTTTGATAAACCGGTTTTGCATCACTGCTGTGGCATCCAGTGATATGACTCCTTTGATATTTCCCAGGACCACATCATGAAGTAAGCCTCGCAAGCAGTGAACACGAACTTCTCCTTTAAGAATTGGCGTGTCTAAGATTGCCGCTTCTGGCTCGTATCACACCGTATACGGTCGAGGAAGAGTACCGGCTGATACTTTCCAACCAATCTTTCTTTTGGCACAAATGCCTCTCGCACAACGACCGTATCGCAGCCAGCATCGCGTAGTACGCTAACAGGGAGTTTATTCATGAACCCTTTCACAATGGGCATATTCTCATTGTTTCCCAATAAAGAACTTTGGCTGACCGCGGTGTTGACAACGGGTATGTTTTTTCCCTCTTGTAGAATAACGTCCTCTACTTTTTCTACAAACTTCGTATCATTTCTTTCTCCTAATACAACACAAGATGCTTCGCATTTCTCCCCTCCATGGGCAGAAACTTCCCAATGTTATGACCATGCGCGGGGAAAGATGCTCTTTTTCGCGACCAGCACTGAGATGCACGGTGCCCCGTCTTATTACATGATAATAATTGGGGTTGACCTTTCAGTGGCCGGTTTGCGTGTTCTGTCTTGCGGCTACTCTCTGCGAAACTCTCCCTATAGAACTTATCTTACTCGACACCACGTTGCTCGGTGCTACGGTCACCGCAACGACGGTGCGCGTGAATGTGGTCATGTAGGCTTGAAGTCGTGGTAGTGAAACACGCTGACCGTGACGACGTAGACTTTCTTCTCTCGTGGAAGGAACATTATTAAAAACTTTTTTGTATCATTTTGAGATTTCTTTGTGTGTGTTCTTGTCCTCGTCTGATATAAAGAATGTCTTCGTGTTATCAGGTTGTGTTGAGTGCATCCCCGATGACCTGGGCCCGTTGAGTAAGCCCCCTTACTGAGCACATCTTGCCTACGCGCTACGTGCCTGAGGACAATGAAGCGAGTAAAAACACAAAATTACCATATAAGTGCTGAAAACCAGAAAGCACTTCATTTGCGCATCAAGATAACGAATCTTTGCTTGATCTAATGTCCCAGAGGGCTCAGCGACTCAACTATCTTTGGCCTTGAAAAAAAAAAGCTTTAAGAAGCTCACGAGTCGTACGTTCTTTGTGCAGAGCAATGACTTCAATTCTTTCATTAGACATAATCACCTAACTTAACTTATTGAAAAGTTGATTATTTAACTTTATCTGTTACTGTCATGGACAATGTCCTTGACCATTTTGAAATGCGTACCGCTACAGAAAAAAGCACTTCGAGAAGCAGCTAAAAATTACCGCATAATCCTAATTTCAATGAGTTGAAACAAAATTGTTGAAACACCTGGTATATGCCTCGCCTCGAAATAAATTTGAATTTCGAAAGTAGTGCCTGTTCATGTATCTTCGGACACTGGTTAGGACATTCTGCGCTTTACAGCTTTCAGGTTTGGAATTCCAGCTGTCTCTTACCCTCACGTAGTTGAATGACGTCTACACAAAAAGAATGAATTGCAAAAACACACACACTGGGACAGGCTGCGCAGTTTTATGAAACCACAGCGTGATATAGAAAAACGAAATACACGTATGGTGTACACATGAACAGGTATACATATAAATCTGCAGAGCATGATACACTCTAATAGCAAAGTTTATATAACTAGGCCATCTCTTGGGTGATTGCAAAAGGGAGGGCTGCTTACACAGCGTTCATGACCCAGTTGTCCTATAAGTTTCGATCCTTTCTCTCGCCATAATTTACGGTTCCTCTACCTCAAACCAACCCGACACGTTTGACTCGTAGTCATGGTGCTCTGCTACTGACACACAGCTCACAGGATTGAATCCCTGTCTTGATGGCCACATTCTCTCTGAGATGAAAGCAACAACGCTTGAGGCCCGCGCGGTTACATTTAAGGGCACGTCAAAGAACCCCAGGTGGTCAAGGTTTCTGAAGCCCTGCTAATCACATCCTGGTTTTGGAACCCGAAAACCCTGATAAATATTTGTTCCTACTTCAAACGTCAGTATCATTAAAAACAGGTCAACCTCCACCCACCCCGCCATGAGTATAGTCCCAATCGGTCCTTCTCCTGACGTCGCACATGTTTCATGTTTCTGCATACAAATATTACACAACGTGGACTGCTGGCACAACATAATTAAGGAACTTGCGTGAAAAATGTGAACGAAAGGAGCGTATACTACCAGTTGAAATTTTTATTGAGAACACTAATAGTACGAGAAAAGCAAAAACACAAAGCGCTTGAAGAGCAGAAAGCCGTTACTTTTGCGCATAGAGATAACAGATCTCTGCTTGGTGTAATGCCACAGAGGACTTCGCGACACAACTATCTCTGTCTTTTAAAATAATATAAGCTTTGACAAACTGACGAGTCAAACGTTCTCTGTGCCACGCAATGCCTCTGCCTCCAAGAAAATCAAAGATGGGATTACACCGATGAGAATGCTATGCCAAGTTATTCGAAGGTTGTCCTATCTTAGATTATCTATGAGCGTTCTACGTTTTGTTGAGACGGAAGTCTTTCTGGCAGATATAGTGTTTGTCACAAAAAAAGAGGAACATCGTATGCAATTTTTTACCGTAACATGATAGGCCATCCATATGTTTCACTTCTCACTCAAACTGCATCCGTGCAATTCTCTTCATTTGGACAGCCCCGCCTATTCGGATTAACTTGTCCCTCACAGGAAAGGCCACGCGAATACCATACTTTGCGCCAACCTCATTGGCATGCTTCGACACACCATACTCGTAGGGAATGCTGACTGACGAGTGCCTTCTCATCGGGATCTCTTTTTATCGGGAAATCATTGTGTGCAGCTTTAAATACGAACCGAAAGGTTCGGCCCCTGTTGTGAGAGTCTGTGGCATCACACCAAGAAGAGATTTGTTATCTTGATGCGCAAATATAAGGGTTTTCTTGCATTTGAAAAGCCCACAGGGCATGTGGTTTTGTGTTTTCACTTCTTTTACGTTCTTCGTGTTCTCAATAAAAAGTTCAGTTGTTAGTATCCATTCGAGTTGTTCTTTTCTCCCCGTTCACGTTTTTCGCACAAGTTTCTGGAATATGGAATACCAGCCGTCTATGTTGTGCTAATATTGCTTTACAGGGACATTAAACGTCTACGACGTCAGCAGGAGGGGCAAATGTGACTGCCAATTGACGAGTGATCTATTTTTAACGGCATTCACATTGTGAGTAGAAAAAAAAAATAGGCGAGTGTCACGTTGCAAAACCACTATGTTATTACGAAGGCTTCGGACACCTTGACCGCCAGGGGTTTTTTAACGTGCTGATAAATAGGGCATCGTAACCACTAGACTTTGAACTTTGAACTTTGTTTTCCAACACACAGTGTTGGGGGTGCCCTCAGGCAAAAAGCTGTCAAAACCTTTCGAATGGACCTGAGTGGCCTTACAGGCAGCAGCGAATAAATAGTCACAAAAAAAGCGATAATGATAAATTGATTATGAGCGTCGCTGAGAATACTAAGCTGGAGAAAAATAAAACAAACATAGAATAAAAAACCGCGAGTACAGGTAAATGTACGCTACATACATAAAGATACACAATCAAAGCAAAAAAATTGAAAGCCATGGTAGAAAATTATTACACGTTTACACGTTACATGTTACGACCACAGTAGTGGGTAGGTAAGTAGGGGGCTAACCATAAATTATAGAACAGAAGGAATAGAAGCTTATAAAATACGAAAGCATGGTCAAGATCAATGTGTAGGCGGTCCCCTCGTTTTCGACATTATGCATGATGTGGCATAGTTAGATAAACTTTGTCATTGTGGGGTCTCATCTACTGCAATTTTATCTCTAGCTGTTTGTGCACGGCATACCTGTACCTTGTTTACCTTTATAACGCTGTTACAAAAACTGCGCAGCTACTCCCGGTCTGTATGATTTTGTGATTCACTTCTTTCATGCGATTGTCCAACAACGTGTGGATAAAAGCTAGTTGGCATTCTATACCTGAACGCTGTCAAGCACAAAACGTTGTGACGGAAAGGTGAAACATGCCTGAACAGACACTAACCTCAGAATTACAATTCCATTCAAGGCGAGACATATACCGGGTAACTCAAACCTTTGTGTCCGCCTTCATTAAAATCAGGAGAAATGCTATATGTGCTAGCTGTCTTCAAATTGCCTTTTCTGTTATAGATTATATAGGTGAACGTTTTAATAAGTGGAGTTAGGCAGTTATTCAAATTGCAGAATTCAAGTTCCTCATGCGAAGAACCCATCACAGCTTTGAGATACAAAAAAATGACACCTAGTAAATACTGTGGCACAATGAAATCTATGCAAATTAAAAAGGTGAAAGTTGTCCATTGTGCTTGCACTTGGTGATGATATATTTAACCACCTTAAGATACCTGCCCCTACAGAAAATGTCGTTCTGAAAGCAGTGAGAATATATCTAATTTTCAAGATCTTGGGGGATTGCGGACATAATTCTATAAAAACGCGGCTTATCATATAAAATTAACAAAACCCAGAGGAAGCGTGAGACAAACGCGCGCAACGTACTTCAAAATTTTCTGTTATCTGACGCGAAGTCTTGAAGACTAGGTGTCATATATTCGCCAAATAGTTTCAGATATGATTATCTGAAATTATTTGGTGCATCTTGAACTCTGTCTAGCGGTGTCTTTCACTACTATGTCAACCAAGTATCACATCGCGCCGTCTTTTCTTTCTGTTTTGCTTCTTCCCTGTCCTGTGTTTTTTTTTTTCTGGTGTTGCGCTGTAAATAAGTTCACGATGGATCCTAGCCAACTGGCCCAACTTACCGTCTTACTCCAAGTATCACATAGATAATCGCCTGCAAAATTACATATAGATCATTATATAGGTATTCTTGCAGCTTTTGCTTTGGAGCGCAGCCATTCGTAACATCTGCAGCCAATGTTGGCGTTCATATTGTGGCGAATGTGGACCCCATGGAGTGTAGCAACATTTGAAATTTGTGCTTCTTGGTACACACTGTAGACGAAAGAAAAGCTCTCTATGAAGAGGTACACAACCAACGTCAGAAAAAACGCGAACGCCTCCCTTGCACACTTCTTAGTGGAGACCGGACTGGATAACTCGGCAAGGTCCCGGTTGAGTGGCTAATGTTTCCAGGTGTTTGAATATGCTATCCAAACAACTCTAAGAAACACTAACTGCTCAACTGGGGACTTGCAGATTGTACACGTGCGTGTTTGGCGGTAGCAGTGAGGAGTGACATATCTTAATACTTGGAAACATTAACCGCTCAACTTGGATCTTGCCGGGTGAATACGTCGATGTTCTGCTAAACCAGGGAAGAAAACACCGCAGCAACAAGAATGGCGGAAAGAAGGACGATGGAGAGGAGGACACCGCTAAAAAAAGTCGCTAGCTCTAGAGTCGTCCGAACAGTCACACCTAAAGAAGGAACCAAATTGGTCCCGAAACGTGAAGTCAGTTTTTAGTTTTTAACTTTGACATTAGAAACTTTGTACTAGAACTGGCTGGACAGCTGATTTTGTTTTTCCGTGAAGAATCAATCACTAGCCTGCTAACATAGCAACGCACTGCACCTTACGTACCAAGCTACCACAGCAATAAACAGAGACATTAACTGAGATAACCCTGGAATGATGGCGTTTGCGGGAGCTTCGAGTACAGCAGCCCGACCATTCAGCGTGAGGATAATAGGGAGCCTTGAAATTTGACTGAACTTCGTCTTTTATGCAGCATTCAGAGTTTAAAAATTAATCACCTATGACGTATCGCGGTAAAAAAGTTGGCAATGGCGCAGGACAGCACAGAGAAAAGTCAGCACAATCGATCAATCAATCAATCAATCAATCGATCAATCGATCAATCAATCAATTCGTTTACAATAAACAATAAATTAAAATACACATTGTCTACCTCGTGCACCATAACAACTGAAGGGCATCGCAACAACACTGCAGAATGTAAGAGAACGGTGAAATTCGAGAGCAACGAATATAGCAAAAAAGCAATACGCAATGTAAGAGTCTACACGACAAGTGTCGATACTACACCAGGAAAAAAGAAACGAGACTTTCTTTTTCAGACAAAGAAATAGGATGTACGCCTAGACCATATAAGCGTACCTTCGTAATCTCTACGGCCTCACTCATATCGCGCAGTAATCTAGGATGCGCTTCATGCGACCACTAGGAAATGATTAAGTAATAGGTTAGCGCTCCGCAGCCTCTCTACGCGTTGCAATCAGAGGGTCCTTAGTTATTTCTGTAAATGTGGTTGGCGGAAACACGTTGCCAACTTATTGTCTCGCACTACAGCACGGGAAGGGCGCGGGGGAGGTGGCTGCGAACCCGTATTTCACGTGTGCAAGTGGTTGGGTGAAGTGAATCGAGGATTACGAGTGAAAAAATTGAGACAGTTGAGAACACAGTATTAGGTATAAGCTGCGCAAGCGTAAAATCTATTGTTTTTTTACGAAAAAATTCAAAACTTATTTCGTCGCGTTCGCATGAGCGGCACGTGAGATGCAGACTTTTCGCCACTCACGTTCCGGCTCACGTTCTGCTCACCGCTATCAGTGCAAGTGCCTTGGTGTGATCTGACTTATCATTTTACGTGGCAAAAAGTTCGGCCCAAACAAGCAGTTTATTATTCGACCTGCAGCCGGCTCCCTTCGTCCACGTCACGACCCCGTTACAATATACAGATGGGTACAGTGTATCAACACCTTCAACTTCAGCCTTCATTGCATACCACACCTGAATGTACAAGATTCATTTCAGTTATCTCGCGTGACATCGTATGCGACGGTTTAAGTATTCGCTATCCTAAGTGCTTTAAAATTTATGAAATCTTTAAGAGATGTCGGAAAATGGGTAGTTTTTAGTGATTCACAAGCGACACGAACGTCACACCGCAGCCCAAAAAAGAAAACATTAAATGACAGCGTGATTTACGAGACACTTAAAGAGCCCACAAAGGCAAATCGAAAGCGACACGAAATGTTTCATTGGATACCGGAATGCTGCAACATGGCTGAAAACACATCAGCTGATGAAGCAACACGGCAAGCTCATCACAAAGATGCTTTGGTTTCTATTCCAATATCGAAAAAGGAATTGCGCTGCCATTTATAGACACAATCTACAATATGTTTAAAAATACGTTGTATGACCAAAACTCCTAAAACTCTGATTTATATAATTTAGATGTACTAAATGAATTTGAAATTTTGTTATCCCTAGACCAAAGTGTGGAAACCCTTAACCATCGATTAAGATTAGGCGCTGCGTTCACCAAGCATTTTTTACACAATATTGGCCACGCTGAAACCTCAGAATGCGATTGTGAATTTGTTAATTAAGACCTATATCACCTCATTCTAGAGTGCCCACAACACGAAACACAAAGACGCCGAATTAGACCATACTTAATGACTTTAGATCGCAGACCCTTCAGTTTAAGAAAGATTTGGGCCCGTGGCCAACAAGAGGTTTACTGATGTGTGCTATAAAAGATTTGAAAGTTTTTCATAAAGACAGTGACATTCTTGGCTGGTATTAGTGCAAATAGGGCTTTCTGTCTTTTTTTTACGTGACAGCGAATATTTATGGGACTGTTAAGTGTTATGTGGACAAATATGCGACTGTTATGTTGATAATAATGTTACTATTCGACTATATGCAGTGGTTTTTCTTCAATTTGTGAACATAACTGTATATACACATATATGCAATTGTTGAATACGTTGTTATGTTAAATGGTATTTTGTATGCTCTTTGGTCTTGCTTCGCTTAGATACTTGGACCTTGTGTGAACTTTGTTATTAGACACTTCTAAGGGATAAGAAATAGCCGGCGCCCTATTGGTGCGCCAACGTCTCCTTACATCTCATAAATTAAAAGAAAAACAAAGAAGGCCATGCTAATATATCCGAATCTTGCCTGAAGGTTTCCCTACGTTACATCAAGCGGTCTCCCACAACGTCATTCCTGGTTGTATGCTTAGTTGATTCAGTGCGGTTCGAATCGAAACGCACAAAGTTTCTTTGTGAATTCATATTGAATATTCCAAATTTTCTCAATAGTAATTCAAAATGATAACAGCGCATAGAGCTATTAAGAAAAAACGAGACAACTGAGGCAAAGAGGCGTTTTTTTTTCTAATCGTCCTTTGCGCTGTTAACATTTCGAAATCAACCCCCACTAACTTGCCCGACCATCAACACTTCCTGAATAGCCATACCATTCTGATGATGCATCTTTTTGAAGAAATGTGTTCGTTTCTAAATCATTTCGCTAGGGCTTTTAATGAGAGTCTCTAATGTATGTCATCTACATCATCGTCTTTATCATGATTGCGTGTACAGCTGTACAGAAGGTATATCAGAATCGCTTCTATTTCTTTGTTACTTGTGTAACTCTCTGCAGCACGTTTGTTCGTGTCCTCTTCTATAGGGATCTGGGGCTGAAAGGGCTAACGTGCCCGTAAATTTAAGTACACGGGTGTTTTTTTATTTGGAGTCTGTCGGTTACAAAGGGCACGCGTGCAAATGTCGCATGACGACTCTTTTGTGAAGCCCCCATATATATATATATATATATCTCGCTTGTGCGGGCTGTCTGGCACAAGTACAGCAGAGCCTGATTGCTTTTACCGATGTGTCATTCGGCCCTTTGTATTTTGCTGCAGCCGGTTTGGGTCGCCAGCTGCGCGAATTACACGCAAAAAGGTCGACACGCAGTTTCATCATGTTTATCTTGTAACAACTGGGCTTCATCGCAAATGTTGATCAAAACAACGAAACTGCCTTACTCAACCCTGTGCCGGCGTTCACGTTCACTGGTCACGCGAAGCAATAGTGACGCTCGGTGGCGGCGGAGAGGGAGGGAATGGAACGCACCTCACTCGTTGCGGTGATAGAAGGCTCGCTCAGAGGGGGAGACTGTGTAGAGAGCGGGAGGATGCCGAACAGATTTTGGCACAGCAGAGAAACCCATTACACAGGCCGTGTTAAACTTCATTAAAGGAGTTCATTGCATCACAAATCGACAGCCACAAAAAATAAAGAAGAAAAAATCCGTCAAGTCAGAGTGGAGTTTCAGAGATTTGACGCACTTTCAAAGCGCTTTCTCTCTTGTTTGGTACAAGCGAGAGTGCTGATAGCTGCACAATAAAGGGGTTGAAAAGAGGGAAGAAGCTACGGTCATTCCTCAACGCGTAGCATGGTCATGAACCCTTTCTTTTTAAATGACAATTATTTCTTAGTGAAGCAACACCACAGTTCTATCAATTTGGATCCATCTAACTTCGAATGACTGTGTGCCCCTGGTTGTTTCATTAAGGAAATGTATACTAAAATTTCTGTGACATGACGTTATGAAGAACGTAAATAACAGTTAATAACGTGGAAATCACTATACACAGGTAATAAAAGACATAATATTGTTGCGGTAAAGAGAACGAGGTAGTTCACTAGGATTGCAGGAAGACGACGGGACTTATTTCCGCCCTGAAAACCTCTACGATCGCCGTGAACACACTAACTCCGCAACCGTGAGTCTGATTTCTTCCCGTAACATGTGGTGGAGGTGCTGGGTACCAGGGTGGAACTTCGCAGCGGACGTCATCTGCCTGCCGCCACAAGTAAAAACCAACAGCCAATGTCTGAGCCAGCAACGGTGGTAAACCAAACGTCAACGGCCATGCCAGCGGTCTTCCTGACTCATCCGCGGGACTTTGGGCCCTATTGTGGCACGGGTGACAGATAAGACTGCCGTCAAGGAGTGGCTAAAACTGTACGAGAGAGGGAGCCAAAGCTACAGGTTAGACCCGACCCTTATAGCGAACCTCCTCTTCCATCTTAAAAGAACTGCACGTTAATGGTACGAGACACATGGAGCTGACCTCACGAGCTGCGACGCCTGTAAACAGGAAATGCGAAATCTTTTTTTGCATACTGGCCGGTCGTAGGCTGGACGCAAAAAAAAAAACTTGTGGGCCGCGCTCATACGTCAACAGAGTCATATGTCGTCTACAAACAAGATCTGCTATCTCTCTGTCGTAAAGCTGACGACAGCATAACCGAGGCTGACAAGATTGGGAACATTTTAAAAGGAATTGCCAATGATACCTTCAACCTCGTTATGTGCAGGAATAGTACTACGGTGGATGAAATCATCAAAGAGTGTCGGTGTTTCGGACAGGCAAAATGCCGCCGAGTCGCTCAAGCGTATGACAGATTGCCAAAGATTGTGGTTATAAGAGAGAAAAGAAGAAAAAAATGAGCCACGTAACTGTCTGCATCAGCGTGCGACACCTCAACAGTAGCTCACAAGGGATGGGGGTGAGGAGGGATAAAAAGGATAGGATAAAAGGTATAGAGAGAGAGATGCGCTAGGACAGCGAGCGACGACATAAGAGATATAGGAAAGATGAAACACGGTCACAGAGAAAAAAATGAGCCACGTAACTGTCTGCATCAGCGTGCGACACCTCAACAGTAGCTCACAAGGGATGGGGGTGAGGAGGGATAAAGAGGATAGGATAAAAGGTATAGAGAGAGAGATGCGCTAGGACAGCGAGCGACGACATAAGAGAGATAGGAAAGATGAAACACGGTCACAGGAGCCCGAGGACGGGGCACTACTTGCGAGAGCTCTTGTCGGCGATAGGAGATGGCGTAGGGCTAATCCAGTCGGCCAGAGCTGCGCAATCGTCATCGTAGGGGACCGGTGGCAGGAGGTGGCGTAGGACCAATCCAGTCGGCCAGAGCAGCGCTGTCGTCGGAGATCACGAGGGAGCAACCGGTCAACACAACAGGAATCCAGCAAATACTGTCGCGACTTCGTCATGTGAAGATCCACCACGGCCTATCCGACCCACGGCAACTGAAGACATCATGCGCCTTATCCGCCGTGAGCTTAAGGCCATGTCTCCAGTTCCACCTATTCGTTCCGACTTCAGGGATAACAGGCCATCCATTTTTCTCATTTAAGCAGTCGTTCGGGAAGAAATCACAAGTTTGGGCATGCCATCACTCAGCTCGGTCCGGCAAACGAACACTTATCGGGTCCCCTAAACACCTCGTAGCCAGACGCAGAACTATCTTTTGCCCCGCTGCAATTCAGCCGAGTGACGCACCGTAGACGATCGTTTAATATGCTTCGATTGCTCTCGTATTGGACACATTGCCCGTCATAACCACAGTCGCTTTGCGCCACCTTCCCGGTAGTCGTCTCCAAGTCACAACCAACAGCTGCCGGATGGTCCTCCCTTCTTGCCCTACACGCCGAACCAGAGCCCCCTCACCGAAAATTTCCAGCCAAGATATAGCCGCTCCCCGTCACCACAAGGTTGTCGGGCACGTTCACCGATCATGCACCACTCGTCGTCCCCACCTCAAACCGGCCACTTCCCTCCGGGAAGCTAGGCGCCGCAGCTCTCGGAGGTGACGCTGCAACTTCGACCTGGCCTTCAAACCATCTATCGACCCTGCCATCATGTGGAAACCTACTGGGCGTGGAAGTTGTAGGTGCAGAAGACTGAGGCGCAAAAAACATATCGTGAAGCAGGAAGAGCAGGGGAGAAAACAGAACAGCGCCTTCTGCGCTTCCTGCTTCACGATATCTTTTTTGCGCCTGAGTCTTCTGCAGTATACACCAGCTAGCCCAAAAACAAGTCCTTTTGGAAGTCGAAGGTGTTTATGTCCGATCTCTTGTGGACACGGGGGCGCAGCTATGGTTATGAGCACTGCTCCCCGCCGAAAGCTCCGAAAGGTCCTCACACCCGCCTCAACGAGTACAGTACGAGTCGCTGATGGTAGCTCTGCATCTGTGGTGAGAAATTGTACAGCTCGTGTCACCGTCGCCAACTGCTATGCTATAGTTATATTTATTGTACTCTAACCGTGTTGACACGACCTCATTCTGAGCATAGACTTTCTTGCACAGCACGCAGCCCAGATTGATTGCTCCGATGCAGTTGTACAGCTTGATTGTTCCTTCCCTGCTAACGCCGACTTGTGCCCCATCCTGTTAATGTTCCGCGGAGTTCGCTCGTCTGTCCCCACAGGTTGCGACAGCTGTGATCCTGACGCCCTTTTCTCCCATCCCAGACGGCGACTATCTCGTGTCGCCGCTCGCTGACGTGGTGCTGACGAGAAATATGGCCCTGCCAAGCACCGTAGTCCAAATACAGGAGAATCAGGCTTGCATACCAGTCGTCAATTTTGGATTATACATGCACGTGCATCCCCAGGGTATCCCATGGCGCATCTCTCTCCTCTGGAAGAATAGAATATTACTTGGTTGGTCACTGCATCTCTCTCCGATAGCCACACACCTTTGTCGCCGATTGCATCGTAATCGTCAACTGCGGACAACATTTTTAAGATGATTGCCCGTGACCTTCCGGAGGAACACACAACATCTCTTCGTCACATGCTGTCGTCTTATCGGGACGTCTTTGACTTGAACTAGCGGCCTCTGGGACTGACGTCTGCTGTCATCCATCGAATCAACACCGGTGGCAAGAGCCCCAATCTTAGGAGGCCATATCGCGTATCCGCTGCAGAGACCATCATACAAAGAGAGGTGGACAAGCACATCATTGAACCATCGAGTAGCCCATGGACATCCCGAGTGGTTCTGGTAAAGAAAAAGCACAACTCGTGGCGCTTCTGCGTCGATTGCTGTCACCCGAACCGCATAACCAAAAAAGATGTGTACCCACTGCCCATAATAGATGACGCCCTTGACTGCCTTCACGGATCGAACCAATTTTCTTCAATCGATCTCCGTTCAGGCTTTCGGCAGATCAGCGTTGATGAGATGAACCGCGGAAAAACCACCTTCGTAACAGCTTATGGCTTATACCAGTTCAAAGTCACGCCTTTTGGACTGTACAATGCGCCAGCAACATTCGAGTGCATGATGGACTTCCTCTTGTGTGGCTTAAAGTGGTCAACGTGCCTCTGTAACCTAGACGACGTTATCGTGTTTGCGGAGACTTTCGAAAGTCACCTGCAGCGGCCCAGAACTATCATTTTAGTGTTTCGCTCTGCTGGCCCTCAGCTGAATTCCTCTAAGTTCCACATCAGTCGCCACGATAACATCGTTCTCAGGCATCTCGTAGATGCAGCAGGAATTCAACCTGACACAGAAATAGTTCGCGCCGTGTGAAATTTTTCTATTTCTTCATCAATGAGAGATGTCCGCAGTTTTATGGGTTTAGGCTTATACTTCCGTCGCTTTGTAGAAAAAAATTGTTGACATCACTCGTCATCGAACTGACCTTCTTAAAAAGGATATCTTTTTTTCTTTGGGGACCGCATCAAGGGCGAGAATTCTGTACCCTTATTGAGCGGCTTACCAGTCCACTGATTTTCTCGCACTTCGACCCTTCCGCGCCCACTGAAGACCTCAGTGACGTGAGTGCTCATGGTATTGGCGCTGTTCTCGCTCAGCATCAAGAGGACCACGACCCTGTCATCGCCTATGCGAGTTGCCTCTCTCCACGCCCGAACGCAATTACTCGATAACTGAGTGAGAATGCCTTGCACTCGTTTGGACTGTCGCAAAATTTCGACCGTACTTGTTCGGTCGTCCTTTCCGCGTCGTCACGGATCACCACGCCCTCTGTTGGCTCTCCTCTTCGAAGGACCCAACTAACCGACTTGCGCGTTGGGCATTATGTCTACAAGAGTATAACTTCACAATACTGCACAAATATGGACGCATGCACAACGATGCTGGTGGCCTTTCTCTCAAATCTGTGGATCAACCAGACAACACTGAAAGTGACATGAACATCTACGCTCTTTCCACATCCGGCTTTCTCCACATAGGCAGCGAGTGACGACAAGCAAAGCGCCTCTTTCCGGATGTTCACATTGCGTGATGGCATTTTGTGCCGCTGCAACATTCAGTCTTACGGTCCTGAGCTCTTACTAGTCGTTCCCAAGCACCTTCGGCTCACCGTGCTCCAAGAGTTCCATGACGCTCCTGCTGCTGGACTAATGGGCGTCAGTCGGACTTACGACCACGTAAGGCACCGCTTCTTCTGGCCTAGTCTCTATTGCTTTTTGTGACCTGTGCCAGTGGCGGAAAACGCCTGCTTGCCTCCTGCTGGTTTGCTTCAGCGAATCGAGGTCCCAAGAGAGCCATTTTCTCGTGTGGGCCTCGATCTACTTGGCTCATTTCTCATTTCTACCAAAAGGAACAAGTGGATTGTCGTCGCGACAGATTATGGCACAAAATACGTCATTGCACGTGTGATACCGACTAGCTGCGCTACAAATGTTGCAGACATTCTACTCCACGATGTCATCCCGCACCACGGCACCCTTTGACAGTTACTAACGGATCGGGGCCGTTACTTTTTGTCGAAGGTCGTCGATGACCTGCTCCGCTCCTGTGATGCCGAACATAAGATCGCAACCGCGTACCATCCTCAAACGAATGGGCTCACCGAGCGACGGAATCGCACTCTAACTGACATGATTGCCATGCACGTTTCCGACGATCACCATGACTTGTACGCCGCTTTACTATACATACCTTTTGCTTACAATTCGTCCCGTCACGAAACCACTGGATTTTCGCTATTTTACCTTATGTATGGCCGTGACCGTGTCTTTTCGTTCGACACGTTTCTACAATGTGGTGTCTAATTCTCCACGACCAATTACGCCCGCGATGCAATCACCCATGCCCGAGAGGTTGCTCGTCAACGCCTCACAACATCGCAAGCTTCTCAAAAGCAACGCTATGGTCGCCAGCACCGAGGCACACAGTTTCCTCCAGGTTCTCTTGCCCTCCTTTGGACGGCCTCACGCCGTGTTGGCTTGGCTGAAAAACTCCTCCGTCGCTACTCTGGTCCGTACAAGATTTTACGCTCATTGTCTGACGTGACGTACGGGATTACACCATGCAGCTGACGCGTATTTGCTACCTCACGTCAACAGGCTCAGGCCGTATATCTCCGCCTCAACTGGTGCTCCATAATGTGCACCGGGACGGAGCTACGCCAGCCAGGAGGGTGATGTTGCGGTAAAGAGAACGAGGAAGTTCACTCCTATTAGAGGAAGACGACAGGATTTTCTCCACCTGAAAAACCTCTACGATTACTGTGAATACACCAACTCTGCAACCGTGGGCCTGGTTTCTTCCCGTAACAATATACATGCCACGGTCTTCGTGCTTTTGTGGCCGCTTTAATAACTTGTTACGGCATGTCAGTTGGGCATTACAGACATAAGGGACAGATACTAAGGTATAAGTTAATAGTATGAACCGATTTTTAGGCAAATACTTATTTTGTTCCTTTCGTTTCTATCAATATGTGAACCTAAGTTAGGACATAAGACGGGTTTCATAGTGTTTTTATATACATGCCAAATTTTGGCGGTTGGGCTTAAATGCCTAAGAGTAGTTATAAATGCCTATAATAAAATATGTACCTATATCAACGCTATTTGCGCTGAAATTTCACTCTATAGTGTTGACAGAGACTGGTATTCATGTTGCTGGGCAGCAGCCTTGACTCTTCGGAACACTAGGTGGTTCAGTATAGTCCTTCAACCAAATTATAGTCCAGTCCAAATTATAGTTCAGTATAGTCCTTCAACCAAACTTAAGCGAGATTCTAAACTGGATTCGCCCATAGGTCGTTTCCGAACAACTCGCTCCACGCCGAATAACAGTCGCTTTCTCACCGCCATAAAAATGTTTAAGGAATGAACAGTTTCCATTCGAAATAGAATGAAAAGTAATATAATACAATATTGTTCAGTTCAAACTTGTTACATTTCAACATGTTACACATGTCAAGGGGTGATACGGTTAAATCCAGATTAACTGCATGATAATGGGCTATGAAGAACTCCTAGGGCTGTCTCAGGCGCTGCTTTGCCGTGTTGCTGGCGATTAGAACTTGGTGCAATCCAAGTGCTTATTGGTAATAATTTATTATTATATTTATTCAATACTGTGGGCCTTTACAGGTTTAGACAGAGAGCGTACAAAGGAAATAAGACTTTATATACGGAATAGAAAAAGAAAGAGAAAAATGTACAATACAAAGCAACCGCAGCAACAATAATGGAACAAAAGCAATAAACGAACAAGTGTTTCACCGGGGTAGAAAAGAAAAAGAAAACTAGAAAACATTAAAACATCAAACGGCAACATATTTGGCACACAGATGCACATTTAAGATTTGGGTAACCACTCTAGATCGTTCATTGAAATATCTAGCCGATTCAGTGCGTGAAAGGCGAGTCATTATAGTTCGAAGCACTCAGCTACAACGCTGCATACACCGCATTGTATGGGTCTGGCGCAAATTCGGCCTTCTTGTCATGATGTATGATTTACTATCGAAAGTACTGGTATACGCAATGCATGACTGATCGTTAATGTTCGTCATTCGCTCATGTTAGTGCAAGTGAATTTCGACACGTATTACGTTCATAAAACCGACGCGACCACAACCATGACAGCGTCATGGTGTGGCCCTTATTGTTTCGACATGTAATTTATGTTCATTATAAGACGGTATAGCACTCTGCAAAACCACAAGAAGCACACAAGAGAAGCAAGCGCTTGTCCTCGTCCTTAATTCTCACGTGAGTTTCTTGTGGCTTTGTAGTGTGCTATAACGTCTTATATCACAGAGTCAGAGTACCAACTAGCCCAATCTACCACCCTTCTATGTTCGTCATACACTCTTGTCACGCCATACCAGTTTCTACGCATGCTATATTACCAAAACGCCCGCGAAAGCACTCGCTCTACGACTACTAAATCATATGTCGTACATAACACGCATATCATGATTCTCATGTTACGACCAGTCATTTTTAATGAAAATAAAACAACCGCCTAAGCACTCCGTACAAACGATTAAACAGCCTTAGCTCAAGCCGTCAGCCCCGGTGTTCATGAACGAGTTCGACCCAACGCTTAACTATAGCCTTTTACAATTATCGCTTGCATGTTCGTGCTTCTCAATGATGTTAGACATACGTTTCGCTTGGATTTACCACAGTGTTTACTTCACATGCGGCGCATTGTGCCTCGCATGATCACGGTATGGAAGAGTGTGATGAGTGGTTAAATATGTTTCGCAATGCATTAATCACAGTGATTGCTCGCCAACCACTGGCGGTCACAGACGTCGCAGCCGAAGCTAAAGGTGCACGATTCACACGAGGTAACGGAGGTAGAATTTTCGCAGCGGACGGCGTATCACGTGACATGCGCGTCATCGAAACGTGCCGCCCTCGCTTCATCCGCTCCTCTCCGCTCGCGGCACGGATGGAAATGTGTCACCGCTGTTTCGGTCCCTCCATTTGGCGGTCGTCTGCTCTCGATCGAGAGGATTCAACGTAAAATTTGTCAACATTGGTCCGTGTCTTGAAAGCGGGCAGCCTACGCGAAGTAGTCGATTTCGGCGCGCGTCTCGTAACGATGTGGAAACTGACGGGGTCGCACCATCAGTGTTTCATGTATACGCAGACACCGCTTAGTGTTTGAGGTGCACGTAAAAAAGCGGGACTTTCTCACGCGTTCAAGAACGTGGAGTCACAACAAATAAATTAAAAGAACTACGAATATCTTACTAGTGTCAGCTGCATCCTGCCTCAAATAGCTCCACGTAGAAAATAAAGGCGGAACAAGCGCGCTGAATAAGCACCGAAGTCGAAAGTATGCCCGAGGATTGCGTGATCGTAGCTCTGGCTGTGTGCATGCGACGTGTCTACTGCTGCGCCGGATTAAACTAATCACGTCACTATTCGGTCCGCGGAGCAGCGGGATTTTGCTCTCGCGTGTTAATCTGTAGCTGTGTCCAAATTCTTAAACAGCACGTAAACAGTCTAAGCAGAGTGCTTAAAAGACAGCACAGAGCCCATGCATGCTGCCCGAGTATTGGAACACATCTAACCGGCTTTTACGCGATCATGCGGTACCTCGCATCGAAAAGAAAAAGCCAAAATAAACAAACGTAAAAGCTGTATTTTCTGGCTTATTTCGTGTTAAAATCTAAAAAAAAATAAACGTTACGTACATTGAGCGTCTGGACAAGCGTCTGCTTGTGGGCAGACGACCATTCCGGCGAAATCTGATCTATCTGAGCGAATCACTGAGCTGCCATCTTGTTTAGACATCAAATTAGCCTGTATCGCAATTTGTTTACGATACGGTCTTCTCGGAGCTGTCTATGTTGCCGGCTACGTGAGAGTTGAAATGAGACTTAAGATGGCCGCCATTCATTAAGCTGTCTATTTAGCCGTCTACGGTGTGTATTAGAACACAATAAACAATTGTATCGGGCCAGTTGGTAAGGATCCATCTTGCTAGGAAGCGCTGCCACTATTACAAAGAACACACAACACAAGCGCTTAAGTTCAACTAAACGTTTATTCAAAATGTCAAAGTTTATAAGGGAGGTGAAAAAAGAAAAAGAATAATAAAAGGTAGACAACAAAAACAACACACCCTATATAGCTCAAAGAACCGCTGGAACCGCTATATAGCTCAAAGAACCGTTCGCCCGGCAAACGCGCTGCCACGCTCATCACATTGACGCCGCAAACGATCGCGAGCTAACTCACAACGCAGCCAATGGCGCGCTGCTAGGGTACGACGCTGAGAATGACGTAACTAATAACATGGCCAAGGAAGACCACTCATGACACCACTGCTGGATGGTTTTATAGCGTTCGCTGGAAAACTACAGACACGGAAGTCTATTCTTCGCTTGGATTTATTTTCTGTTGGCTTTAAGGTTGCGTCAAACAAACAAATGAACCCGTAACAGTACCCTACTGCTACCTCAATTAGAACTAACAGACAAGAAAACGAAGGAAAGTATCGGGGGCGCTATTTGTAGTTATATGATGTAGCTGAATCGACAAAAAGGTAACTTGCCTCTGGCGGGGACCACAGCTGCGACATTTAAATAATGCGGCCGATGCTCTGCCAACTGAGATATATCCTTCACGGGTTTCCGCAGAACTCATGTGCTACGAGTTGTCGATGAATTCGCCCTCACGCTGTCAATTGCTAGCTTCCTGGTTAGCTTCATTGGCAGAGCGACTACCCCGGGAAGGCCTTGGTTCAGGGTTTGAACCCCGGACCATCACGAATTTTTGGGAAACTAATTGGCTTTTCTTTCTGAGAAATCCGTATGAATTTCCTTGTGGATTCGTGCTACAAGTGGGTGTTTGTCTTCTTTTCCTTTCTTATCTCCTTCGACACCTTGCGGTGTTCCGCAGAACTCTTTTGCAATAGCGGTGGCCATCCCACCGCTAAATCAAACTCTACCTGCTCCTCAGTCCACAACACAGTGGACTGAGGAGCAGGTAGAGTTTGATTTGTAGGGTTTAACGTCCCGAAACCATGATAAAATTATGAGAGACGCCGTAGCAGAGGGCTCCGAAAATTTTGACCACCTGGCGTTCTTTAACGTGCACCCAAGTCTGAATACACGGGCCTACTACATTTCCGCCTCCATCGGAAATGCAGCCGCCGCAGCCGGGATTCGATCCCGCGACCTGTGGGTCAGCAGCCGAGTACCTTAGCCCCTAGACCACCACGGCGGGGCAAGCAGCAGGTAGAGTTTATCGGTGGTTACTGCCAAGTTTAATATCCGTTTCTCGTTCTTTCCAAAGGGCGATATCTGTTCAGGCTTTATGATGCTTCTATGCTACTTTGATAGATGCGCCCACACAATTGATTGTGATGTTTTTCGCGCAACGCACAGCGCAGTCGTGCCAGTGCACCATTGTGGCTCTATCGTTAATAACAACTACATAACGGCTTGACCAAAACGAATGCAGTGCGCCAGAAACATTATGCTATTATATTGGTTCCGTAAGCATATGAATAGACGAGTCTATGTTCTCGCATAAGAGCCAGTAACGTGCCGGTGAGTGCCACCGGCGGCTGTCGGTGAGGCGAGGAGAAACTTTGGTGGAAGTGCTGCAAGTGCGTCGCATCGATGTTTTTCGCTTCTTGTGCGGACACCACACACAATAAAAAAGGTTTCATTCAGGTTAAATGATGCCACAGCTGTGCTGTATTGCCATTTTTACTCGTCAAAATTTTGTATTGTGAAACCCAGAAGCGCCGATAACACTTGTACGGGCTCGGTCGGTATGACTAACCTTTCGTGGATATCATGGTGGTAGAACAGAAGGGTGAAAGTCCAATTCGCTGGGGCTCGTCTTGACGCATGCCGAAAGTGAAAGTTTATGCATGTTCACACGCACTTTGTTAACTTAAAAGTACGTCTCAAGCAATAGAGCGTGCAAGAATTACCAGAGTGGCGTTTCTAGCGTGGCGACATCAAGTGACCGCTGTGTTCTGCTCTAGCATTTAAAGAGGCCATTGCGAATCAGAGATCATTTATTTGTCGATAACTGCGCGCCGATGTCAAACATCTATTGTCACTGTTCACATTGACACCTATAGTCTTCTAAACATCACAACGAAGCAACACATTGTGGATGTCAAACTGATGTAAGTACGTGTGCGAAATGTAAACATATACCCGGCTGCATATTCTACGCTTCAAAAAAATTTAAAGCGTTGTTGACACCACAGGAAAAAAAATTAACGTGCTAAATATCGTGATGAACAGCGTTGGTTTTTTTTTTAGAGTAAACATGTATCTCAGTGCATTAAATAATGAAACACTACGAATAAGTGATTTAACTTACTGCCATGCGCTTTTTCATCATGCCACAATCATCCGCCAAGCTTCCATCACGCCACCGTCACCCACCTTGGTCACCAAGCCTTCCACCAAACACGTTTTGCCTCGCCTCCATCAGCCGACATTTTCCACCGTCACCACCGTGACTCACCACCACAACCACCATCTGCCATAATTTTTACCACTCTAACCGTCATCAGCCGTCATTTTTCTTCGTCACTACCATTGGCTTCCCACCACCACCACTATCTGCCATAGTTTTTTTTCACTCTCGCCATCGTCAGCCATTATTCCCACTACGGTTTCCACTATATCGTATAATATTTCCACGTTATCCACTATTCTTTCCACCATATTCACTAACGATTCCAGCATCCACTAACCCAGGATTTTCAATAGGGTAGTAGTAGCAGTAATAGTAGTACCCGTAGTAGTAGTAGCAGCAGTAGTAGTATAAGTTGCAGTAGCAGTAGTAGTAGTTGGTTGCTACCTCTCGTTTAGTCCTTGGAATGTCCGCTGGATGGCGGTACTTGTATATCATGAATATATGATGAACAGATGCGCGATGGCGGTACTTGGAGTGTTCGCTAGATGGACGGACACATGGACGCACAGAAAGACAGATGGACAGACAGACGCATGGATGGATGGATGGAGACATAGACGGACGTATGCATTAGTGGACGCACAGACAGACAGACAGACAGACAGACAGACAGACAGACAGACAGACAGACAGACAGACAGACAGACAGACAGACAGACAGACAGACAGACAGACAGACAGACAGACAGACAGAGTGACAGACGCATGGACGGACGCACGGATGGATGGACGCACGGACGGACGGAAGCACGCACAGACCGACGGACACTTCACCCCACTCATCATCATTCACTCCGTAGATATGACGCGATTTTTTTTCGTCTCGTGCCTGGCCCGGGTTCGCATTATGAAGCCCGAGCCAGGCGCTGGCCCACGGTTTCAAGCCCGAACGTACATGACCAAACGTAGTCCGAGCCTGGCCCGGGCCAGTGGTTCCAAGCCCGAGGACGGCCCGGGCGTTCATTGCTAAACTTTTCCAGGGCACGCGGGTTTATTACCAGGCCCGGCCATTGCCTACTAAGGGTTATTAGTTGATGATTGTTATCAATGATGGTCTGCGCTTTGTAGCGGGTGATAGGCCGGAAAATCCGGTGTCTACATGCGTCGAAACGTTGCTTTGGTCGCGGGGGTAGCTCAGCGATTGAGCTGCTTCGTTGTTAAGTCTTAGGACGTGGTGCGACTGCTGCGGACACGGCGGCCTCATTTTGATGGGGGTGAAACATGGAGAAAAAAAAAGAGGGGGCATGACGTCATGCAGCCAGCCTTGGTAAGCCAAGACGTTTTAAAGCAAGCAGTGTTGGTCCAACACGTCACGTTTTGCGCAATATCACGTCAGCAACGAGACTTGCCGATACTTCGGAGCATATGGCGTCCGGTAGCTTTTAGTAAAAACGCGCTAGTTCAGCGCAGACAGGCGGCAATGGCTCACGTAAGAGGTTCAAAAACGACACATGGTCGAGATTACTAAAACCTACCACACCCTCTAACATTTTCATCACGCCCTGAGGCGACACGGTGGGCTTCACTTGCGTGGCATGGTAGGTTTCACTTGTGTGACGTAATGATCTCTCATTTCTTTCACGCAAGAACACCCGTGTACTTATCTTTGGGTGCACGTTAAAGAGCTCCAAATGGTATATATTAATGCGGTCGCCACTACTACGTGCCTCATAATATATGGTGGTTTTCGCAAGTAATATCAAGGAATGTAAATCAAATGTCACCTATATGGCACATGGCAATTGATTACAATAACATTAGGAAAAAGACAAAACATAGCAAACCATTTATTCAAGAGAGGTGTACAACTACCGCTAAAAAGCAAATAGAAGCAAACCCGAGCCATTTTCGCTAATTTTCTTTTCCACACTCACTTTGAAAAGAATCATTACACAATTTTTTTGAGGAGGCTCCTGGTTATATATTTGCTGCGGCAATATAAGAAACGCTACCGTTTTATATTGTGAACAGCCACCAAATGCAGATGAAATATAAATATTTCATATTTTAAAGTCATCACGCAAACGTAGTAGTCCTGTAAAATGTATTTGTATAACCAAGCTGCTACAAATCAGACATGATGCTATTCCAGATAAAAGGTTTCGTCATTCTTCATAAATAAAACGCATAGAATGCGCTTGAAGTAACATCAAAAGGCACATAAAAGACCACACCCGAAAATGATACTACAGAAATAGGAATGTGAAAAGCCCAGTGAGAGGCAAAAATCTTCATGATCTAGTATAGAAGAAAAGGTAGCCTTGTCTTGGACTACATACGCAGCTGCACTAAAATATTGTTCGCTGCTTGCGCTTGTACATGGGATGCAAAGTACTTTGTTTTGCAAGAAACAAAAGCCCGTGGCATTTACTTCAATGAACTTCCCAACATTAAAGCAATTTCTCAATGTCCTCACACCAGTCACTGTTCCGAAGGTAACCGTTCATCTCACTGTCAGCTGGTTGATTTAGCAGCATCGCATCACTCCCTAAATTCATCCAGGAACTTTTGCTTCGCTGGGGATTAATTATCCGGCTTGTCTGTGCTCGTTTATGTCTGTGGTAAACGCAAGTATACGTCAATTGACAATTGGCGTACACCGTCGTGAACAGTTTTCCTCTCCTGCTCATCAAGAACGCGATGGCGGAAAGGCTGCCAAAAGAACGTTGCCATTATGAAGCTCTTCGGTAGATCGTTTCATTTGAGGAAGCTCTAGCGTCTTCGAAATGAGCTTGAATACTGCTGGTGTGTCTCGAAGCAGCACTAACGTGCTTATTCAGTTTCGCGTAGTACATCAATAGAAGGGGCAGCGTACTACTTTGTCCTGCGCAAGCTTTTCGCTGGCCTCGTTGAAGGGCTTCGAGAACTCGACGATCTTTATCAAGATGGCCGTATTGACGTCTTCCAAAAGTAGATTTTCCCTTGAATCCAGGAGGTTCTCTATTGTATCATACTGAGTTAGCACGGACTACATAATAGAGAGTTTCGAATTGCACCAAATCTTAGCACGTGTCACTGCAGCATGACATATAATTCCTTAAAAGATGCAGTACATCCCGTTCAAGTGGGCTCAAAGGTTCAGCTTTGGCCTCTAAATAAGCGGCCCTGGGTCCGGCCCGGCCCGCAGACTCAAGCGCGAGCCTGGCCCAGGCCCGTAGCATCAAGCCTGGGACTGCCCTAGACTCGAAATTTGAAGCCGTATCCCGGCCCGGGCCCACCGGAAAGCGCTTCAGACTGCCCGACCAGGCTTTTGGGCAGGACCGGGCCTGGGCAGGGCTCTATTCGTGAGAACCACGTCACCACTTCACTTAAATTGTCCCATCCGTT
Organism: Rhipicephalus microplus; assembly: GCF_043290135.1. Taxonomy (NCBI): domain Eukaryota; kingdom Metazoa; phylum Arthropoda; class Arachnida; order Ixodida; family Ixodidae; genus Rhipicephalus; species Rhipicephalus microplus. The sequence continues at coordinate 106,823,122 of NC_134708.1, read as the reverse complement.
GCGGAGCACGTACCACTTCAGACTCTACCAATGCGAGTAGCCGCGAATGGGTGGCGCTGCGGTGACTTTCCTTGCCCCCTCCTCCTCTCCGCTTATAGAGAACCACACATATAATGTTTTGCTATGCGCATGGACAATAATAACAAGCATCAGTGAATTCATGGCATAATTTGTTTTACTTTAGAACGTCTCGTGGAAATGGAAGACGAACTGAGGTCTGCCGAGACAGCGGCCATCCTTCTCAAGTGTTTTCCCCTTGGAGTGCTCGTTTTCTTCGGGGCGGCGCAAACAGCACGCAACAATTATCCGCCTGTACCAGATGGGCCGTACTGGACGCTACTTGACGCCACTCAAACGGTGAGTCTATGCATTCAAGCCCCTTTCTACCCTTTTAAAAGCCTTTGTGAGACATAAACCGAAATTCATTATTTCTATATTTAACGTAGCATATACCTGAATAGAAGGTAGACCTATTTTTTTGCTAACAACATTACCTGGAATTTTCACATGCACAAATCATCATGTGACAACAAAGCACACCGTCGTGAAAGGCTCCGATAATTTCGGCAGTCTGAGCTTCCTTAACGCACGCCGAATATAACTATATGGGCCTTTATCCCTTCGCCTTAATCGAAATGTGACTGCCGAAGCCGGGTTCCAACACGCGGCTTTCAGGTCATCAATCACGTGTCGCATCTATTCCTTCTTCGAGCTTTCGAATATTCCCACACCCCTATTCTAAACCGATCGCCAAAATCAGCCAGGAATTGTTCCCTGTTCTCCCTACTGGTACGCTATAAACCCACATGGACACGAGATAAACCCCAAGTCCACAAAGAGCGGCTAACTTGAGCACTGCGAGCTGCATAACTAGCCATTGCGGCCGCCGCTGGATGCCGCCCCATTCTCGCGCTGACTACAGTGCATCGATGCACGTGCCCCCGCTAGAGTGGTGTCACATTTTAAAAGAGCAGGTGCCGCCTTTCCTGGCTTGGAGACAGCGTGGCCGTCATGTTGACTCCTCAGACCGGTCACTCCTGCGTGACGCATGTGCGGTTTTTTTCTGTCAGTGCTCGTGTTTCTTCAGTTATATGCGCTCGCTGCCGTCACCATGCCCGGGTGTTGCGTGCAGCAGCGCAGCAACCATTCTAGGAACGGCTGGAAATTGTACTGATTTCCAAGAGACCCTACAACACGACTTCTTTGGACGGTACAAGTCAAGCGAGGAAAGTTGCATCCGACAAACGCCTCATACATTTGCAGCGTAAGTAAATATTTGTTGCTGTTTTTCGTAAGAATGCATGATAATTCGGTGAGCCAACATTATCTGGCGCCTTATTTTTTCTTTGTTGTGAGCGTAGGTAAAATTCGGGTAGCCAAACATCATACAGCGTACTGTCCACAGCCTTTTTAGAGTACATGAGCCATTCGTTGGAGTAACTCCGCCGAAAGAAATTATGGAACATATAAGGCTGGTGTATATATAGAATATAGAGCACCAACAACGACATTTCGGGTTAGTCAAAGAGTTTAAGTAGAGTTATACATTACGATGTACTGCTACGTGTTACAGAGCAGTGTCGTTGGGTGGAAATGTTTTACCCTGGCTGCTGGGATTACTTATTCGTGCACATGTTCCCCGAATGGGCTGACATTTGGAAGTCTCTACCGAAATCACTGCGATATGATACAAAATTTATTTGTTCCTTTGAAAAATGAGAAATGCTTAATATTGTGAGACCACGCCCGCTGTTAGTGTGTCGCCGTCAGAACACTTGTGCAGCAAGGGCTTTTACCTGGCTAACAAAGGAAGCGCTATGCCATGTTCTTACACGACCTATAAAGTCTACCTAACTAAAATTTTGGAGCTTGGCTACGAAGCTTTAGATGGAAAAAATCTGCAACTGCCACTTTATATTCCCCTTTGATAAGCGAAGTCCTTCGTATGATATATTTGATTTGTACAAATTTTTATTGCAAAACTTTGAGGTGTTACTCTAGCAGCAGGTAAGGTCTATTACCTCGTAAAAGCACACAGGAGCCAAGCCCGCAAACGGGAAAGGGGGGACGTGCTAAAAGCCTTGGTTCTTTGTCCCTCAACCGATATTTTGATGGAGGGGCGTTTTACCAAAAATAAATAACAAGAAAGGTGTTCTTTCTAAAATAGTGACTGCCTTCAGCAAAAGCCCCCTCCCGCTTGAAAAAATTCCTAACTTTCGGCCTGACGCGAGCTCAGCTCCTTCCATACCTGTAGTCCAAGCCACTGCTAGCTCTTGCCATGAACCATACTGCGCACACTATAGTGCAGGTTTAGTCACAATGAGAGGTAGTCGTTTTTGTCATACCAGACTGTCAACATACCATTCTAATGTTCTTTGCAGGCTCATTTTAAACCAAACAACTGGGAGCAAAACCGTGCAGGCGGCCGGAAAAAGTTCAAACCGAATGCAGTCGCAATTTTGTTCACCTTCAGACGTAAGTATTGAACTTATTTTTTTTTGGATGTCATAAATCAGTATCCATTGCAGGCAATGTATGAATCTGAAACTTCTATAAAGTTAAAACAAATGAAATTTTGCAAAATCCAAAATTTACAAGCTCATTTCAACGTTCGTAGGCATTTCTGACCAGCCACACGAGCTGTACCTTACCGATAATGACGATGTCGCTACCAGCTGCATTTGTCACATTATAAAACTAATCACAGGCTTGACATAAATTGCCATCACTTGAATAAGTTGATAAAGGCATACGCTTCTTCTTGCAGCACTGCCTAAAGAACGAAGACCACCAAAGAAAAAGAATGGTGTCCGCGCCCTCCATTAAAGAGGCCGTCAAGACTGGTTTGGGGATGCGTCAATCTCCAGCTACAGTTGAAACACCCCGAGAGGCCCTACAAAGTCGTGCAGTTATTGAATCTTCACGGCAAGAAACGATGCTTTACGAACACGACACCATGGAAGTCGGCGTCGCAGTTTGCAAACTGTCAGCAAACTCTATGAATGCAGATGCAAGAGAAGCCAAAGTTTCGGCTGGTGAAACATCAAACGGTACTATAAAATCAGCAGCACTGATTCTAAAGTACAGACCTGACACGAAAGATTTTACACTAAAGTATACAGAACCTTAGCAAAATCATACCACTGCCAAAACCACAGTTCATGGTCTCAAGAGAAAAGTGCGAAAAACTCAAAAGTGACGCGATGAATCTTTCAAAAAAGTGGAAATTTCGTAACGACGATCAAGTTAGCGCTCTATCAAGAAGCAGCAGCTTGAGAAACTCTTGGTGTCGACAAACTATTAAGCGAGGCCTTCAAATTAAGTTCGCTTGCGGAACAACGGGAAATGAGATGCTAAGAAAAATACGATATCCTCTCCTATCCAACCAGGCTTTTGCGTGAAGGATTCAAAATTTGAAGCTCTTCTCAGGCATTCTTCAAGAAGTCATCAATGTTATGAAATTCAAAGCTGGGACTATGGAGCATGTCGAAAAGGACTGTGTTCTTGTTTTGGACGAAATGGAAATAGTGCCGGGGTTCGAGCTGGAGCGTGCTGAAGACACACTTCTTGGTGGAGTAAATTTCCCCCGAAGCCTCAAGAGCCTGCGAATCACGCTCTTGTATTTATGTTAGGCGGCCTGAATAAAAGGTGGAAGCAAGTCATCGCGCACGGATTGACTGTAAGAGTAATCGACAGTTGTTTGCTGAAAAACTACGTACTAAAGCTTGTGCAGCTGTGTAGCGAAATATCTCTGAATGTTCGCATAGTCATCTGTGACATGGGCCCTGCAAACCACGAAATGTGGAATGAATTTGGCTTTTCAAGTCACAGAGATTCTTCCATGGTATGTTCCTTACGTAACCCTTGCATGAACGGCAAAGAATTATTTTTAATGGCTGATCCAGCTCACGTGCTGAAAAACCTCAGTGGTCAACTATTAAACTCTAAAGTTTTCACAGTGAGTGAGGCCATAGTGAAAGAAAATGGCCTGCCATCTTCGGAGTTTACCATAGATTATGTTGAGGCGGTACTTGAACACGATTCCACGAGAGAGTTGAAGGTAGTGCCAAACTTGTCTGAAGTTCACATCAACACAGGCCACCTCGCTAAAATTAAGGTTTGTGTAGCTGTACAGCTTTTTCGGGAAACTCCCCCAGCTATTCACTTCCTTGTAAAGGAAGGACTTTTGAAACGGGAAGCGGAAACAACAGCTTCGTTCATGGCGCTCATTTAAAAGTGGTATGCACTGATCTCCTCGCGGCATCCAGCAATGGCCTAAAGTCGCAGAAACAAAGCGACGTATTTCGAAGCCCAATATACTATGCACATTGCAATGGAAACAATCAGAACTACGAAAATAAACATCGCATTGAAAACCGTTTCAATCAGGCTTGCTCATATCATGGCTGTTCTTCGCCTCCAGAAACTGCTCTTGAATGACGAAGAATATGAGTTTCTTTTCAGAAGTAGGCTGCTGCAAGACTGCTTGGAGAACCTTTTTTCCGTGGTGCGGCTTATAAAGCAGGTTTCCAGTGCTAACGATATGAAGTGCGCTTTGAGACTCGTGAGCGTGAGTAAGTGAGTAAATTTTTACATTCGCCGCAAATGGAAAGTTACGAACTTGATGACCAAGATTACCTTGTGAACCTTTTATCTCAATTGAAGAAGGCGTGTGTCGGAAATGATCTTGAAGAGATCAACTAAACTGAGGTTATGTTAATTGAAGAATTATCGCGAAGAGAATGCAGTGCTCTGTTCTAGTTTAGAGTATTTATATTGAAAGGAATAATTACATCCGCGAAGTGTACGAAATGCAAAGATGCTCTCCTTGGCACTGCGAGCGATGAGCATACGTCACTCACAGCACTGAAACGGTATGTCTTGGACGGAAAAAACATCTATCCTAGCAGCGGGGTGATGAAACCCCTGGAAGATTATGAAGAACATTTTGCGGCTATGAACGCTTAGTGCTCGGATAAAACACTCGCAATAAAGTCACCACTTCGTTCACTATCGGCATACCTAAGCAAGGTACAACGACAAAGCCTGTGCGTATGAATGGAGCACAAGGACGATATATACAGAATGTTCATTCAGATGTACGCAAGTATAAGGCTGCGCATACACCTTCGACAGTGTCCAGGTAAAAGTTTGAATGGAAAAGCTAGCAAAACTTGTGCCGGCGTCAACCTTTCGTGAGAAATGAGCACAGTGAAACTTCGTGCCCTCAACTTACAGCAAAGTTTGCTTTCTTTGATTATCTGATGTTCATGTATGCACGTTAGCAGTTAGTAAATACTGTGATATCTTTCACTGTTTCGGTGTTTCGTCGTTGCTTTCCCATCCACTTTCAATACATTACGCAGTTGGTTTTCTTTTTTCTGGTTCACGATCACCGTGAAGCAACCAGTGGCGGTCCCCAGAAAAGTCCGCCATGAATTGTTTTCTTCTCTTGTCATATTTGGTATTGGTACACTGTATATTTTCACTAACGTTTCATGTGGTGGGCCAAACAAACCAAAGTTTTTATTTATTCCCTGCTTTTATTCAATTGGAGTCCGCGTAATATTTTTCGTTATATATATATATATATATATATATATATATATATATATATATATATATATATTACACAATGAAATCTAACAGACAATAATGCCAATGAATGTATAGGGGAAGTTATTAGAAACAATGTAAAGTAAATAAGAAGAAAGGGAAGTTGGTGAAAAAATAATATATATATATATATATATATATATATATATATATATATATATATATATATATATATTAGATATTGTGTAACCGTTGTCATTTACACGTTGTTATCGAGTGTTGTACGCATGTACTGAATGTGATTTGTTTTCCACGTTTCAATTGTATTTTTTGTCTTCTAAACCCACTCCCCTCTATAATGCTGTATGCCCTGAGGGTACAACAAATAAATAAATAAATAAGTAAATATATATATATATATATATATATATATATATATATATATATATATATATATTGAATTAACTTGAAGATAGCACATAAGAAAAGGATCGTATTTACTAACGTTTCGGCCGTGGCACGGCCGAAACGTTAGTAAATACGATCCTTTTCTTATGTGCTATCTTCAAGTTAATTCAATATAGAAAATACCCGGACCTGTCGTGCCTTCCCTTCAAGTTCTTCTATATATATATATATATATATATTCGAAGGTCGCAGGTTGGGGCTCTACCCATGACAAAACGGCAAGTTGTCTTTTCACCCTCTTTTCTTTCTTCATATTTACTTTACAATGTGGTCTAATAACTTCCCCTATACATTCCTTGGCATTTGTGTCTGTTAGATCTTATCAAAATTGTGTGAGAACACGGAAAAACGAGCCCTTATATATACACTACTTCCCTTATATATATATATATATATATATATATATATATATATATATATATATATATATATATATATATATATATATATATATATATATATATATATATATATATATATATGACTCCAAGCAAACATTCGGTAATCCCTGTAATTTTTAAAAAGCACAAAATGTATCTATTATGATTGGTAGGGAAACCTACCACCACGCTTGGGTAGCTTCACACACACACACAAAAACTTCGCGCGTTGGTATACGTATACCGCTGCTGCTGACTTGTATATCACTGCTTGAAGAACTCTTGGCATAGGTAGAGAGCAGAATTCAAGAAGAAAAAAAAGTGTTTCGGTTTATTGAAACCCACGGTTGTGACCGATGAAAAAGATTCGTTTTAAATTAACACATGCACACACATTAGTTTTATTGACGTACATGATTTTCTTGATAAGAATTTAGGCAACAACAGCACTAGGAGCTGTCCAAGCTTGAAAAAATAGAAAAGCTCGCTAGCGTACACTTGTTACCGAACGTATCGGCGCAGCGCAAGCGTGTTCTGTAACATGCTAGCCAGCAGTGCCAGGAGGCACAATGGCGGCCGTCAAAGCAGACGATGCGGCTGTCCACGTCATGAGCGGAGCGCACGGGCATCAAGGCACCTTAGCGCTGACAAGCACACTGAGAAGAGTCTGTATTCAACTCTATGGAAGAAGCCACGCGTTCGAAAGAAAAGAAAACGCTCGTGCTCATGGCACACGCTGGATAATGAATGCATCCTTTTGCTGCTTTGTCATTGCGTTCCAGCGTAAATTTGTTCGCACTCGCTGATAAAAAAAAAGGTAGAAAGCGCTTGAATGATGCGAGAAATGCCTGTAGCACAGATCATACTTGACAGATCATAAAAAAAAATCGAGGCAGTTGTTTCATGAATAAAAAACTCGGTAGATCTCCCGTGCCTCGAGATTCGATGTTATGCGAAGAATTCGGAGGGAAGGTGACTGCGCTGTAACCTTTCATTGAGAAAAACGTTACAAAATGTGCTAAAGATATGAACAAATGGTGTACGCACAGCATATGTTAAACAGTCGCATGTTAACTGCTGTGCGACGCTGCCAACAGCAGCATGGGTATTAGCAACGCGAGAAGCGGTAGACTCATTTGTAGCGCTTGTGCCAGTGATGATGGTGGCCTTGGATTCTGCTACATAAATGAGCTTCATGGGTGGCGCTTCACTACTATTGTCATTAACCCGACGTCACGGCCGTATGACAGTACGCATGTACTGCTTATAAGATTGGATAGCCAGCACTGCAACCGCAATGCACATTTCACGAATATTAGGGTCTTCTTGAAGAGAACTTCTCAGACCTGGCATGGCCTTGAGGTAGAAGGTTTGACTCACACGCAGAATGCTGGGGTTCAATTCCTGCTGGGACCATGGTATCGCTGTGCATACACATTAAAAGAATTTTTCTACGCGTTCATCGGGTATACGTTGCCGAAGCTAGCTTCTAGAGGCGAATATCATCAGGGCTGACCTAGTTGGCGTCCATCATGCCCTAAAAAAACCAATCAAAACTGCACACCTGCCATACAAACAATGAAAACGTGTGTGTAAGCAACCGACTTGATGCGCAATAAACTATACGATACCATGGCATAATACGTGATCAACCGCGCCATGCGTCTATTCATCCATCCATCCATCTATCCATCCATCCATTCTTGAATTTGTGCGTCCGTCTATACGTGCGTCTGTCTGTCCTTCAATGCACGCGTCCACATGTCCGTCCGTCATCGCTGTCTGTCCGTTTATTCGTGCGTCCTTCCATGCATGCGTCCATCTGTCCGTCCGTTTGTGCATGAGTCCCACACCAATCCGTCTGTCCGTCCGCTATCGCATCTGTCCGTCCATCCTTTCGTTCGTTCATCCACCTGTCCGTCCATCCGTGCATACCTCCCGCGCCGTATGTCTGTTCGTCCACCAATTCATGTGGTCATCTGTCTATCCATCCACACGTCTATATATACAACCATGCATCTGTACATCCACCCATCAGTCCGTCCGTTCTACCGTCTGTGCATTCATGCATACCTCCACCTGTTCGTCCGTCCGTGCATATATTCACCTATCCATGCGTCTATCCGTTCATCTGTCTGGCTTTATACTAGTCGGCGACTTCAACGTAAAAATTGTGGACCTTAGGGCCTATAGCTCCGCCCACTCGTCATCATTCATCTTGTAGAGGTGCACGGATTTTTCATAACGCCTTCGAATTAAAATTACGAATGTCAGTTCATGCCGTTCCTTGATTGGTATAAACTGTGACTCAGCTTTACTGCAATGCGCTTAAGTAGAGCTGAACTTAACCCGACGTAACGGCTGGATCGTGCGAGTTCATTTATGATGTTTATAAAACTGGATAGCCACCACTGCACCCCCAATCGAAGCTTCACGAATACGGTCCATTTAAAAAGAAGTTGCGAGACCTGGCGTAGCTCTGCGGTAGTTTACTCCATTGCCACATAGAATGGTTGGGTTTGATTTCTACTGGCACCCTGACGTTTTAAATGCGAAGCATTTCTTAGCAAACTTCAGCGACTTTGGGCGTATCTATCTATCTATCTATCTATCTATCTATCTATCTATCTATCTATCTATCTATCTATCTATCTATCTATCTATCTATCTATCTATCTATCTATCTATCTATCTATTCGCTTGCATTAGGGTGCTTTCGTGATTACCCCCTTAACTTGGCGTGATCCATAATAAGCAAGGGAGGGTACGATAGTTTGACAAATATGACGCGCTGGTCAAGACATGAATAATGTCACAATCCCGTTGCGTACGTCGTCAAACACTTTTCGCCAGACAGTAGCACATACCCACGGGCGGGTATGTGCTGCTGGTATGCGGGTATATGCCACAGCTGATTGACACTTAGTATCTACCCAGGAACGACGATAACACACATGGCCAAGTTTAACGCGTGAGCGCTAAGCAATACCCGAACATCAATAGCGTCGACCCAACGAAGGCATAGAATAAATGTCAGTGTTCTGAAAAATCTGACCTAGGCAGCGTTGAGCCCCCGACGAATGCAAAGAATAAATGTCAGGGTCCCGGCTGGAATTGAACCCAAACAATTTGCGTGGCAATGAAGCATTTTACCACAGAGCTGCGCTAAGTCTCAGAACTGATTTTCATATAGATGTTAATCTTCGTGAAACGTGATAGTGGTTACAGAGTTGCCTACCCGATTTCATAAACATTACATATGTACTCATTTGATACAGCCATCACATCGGATTAACGTCCATTGTGGTTAGGTGCCATGCGCTGAGGTTGTTTTAGGTAGCACTGTCCAGGGCCACCATCTTCGCGAGAATCAGCGCTTCATGTCAGCTTCTGGTGTTGCTAACATGCATCTTCCAGTTGACATCGTCGCGCAAGTGCAAACAACTGGTCATATAAACATCTGCTGATTTGATTGATTGATATGTGGGATTTAACGTCCCAAAACCACCATATGATTATGAGAGACGCCGTAGTGCAGGGCTCCGGAAGTTTGGACACCTGGGGTTCTTTAACGTGCACCCAAATCTGAGCACACGGGCCTACGACATTTCCGCCTCCATCGGAAATTCAGCCGCCGCAGCGGGGATTCGATCCCGCGACCTGCGGGTCAGCAGCCGAGTACCTTAGCCACTAGACCACCACGGCGGGGCAATATAAACATCTGCAACTCTTGAGCATATGTCCGTGCGTGCAACACTTGTGCATATATTTAGCGTCATTTCATGACGTGTCGCTCAATAAAAAAATGCAACACGGTCACCTTCCCTCCGCATGCTTCGCATAACGTCGATTCTCATGTACGTTGGGATCTGCCGAATTTTTTTTCTACATTAGTCGGGTCAACAATGCCGATCTCAGCTTTTTTTTTTAACGCTAACGCGTTCAAATTACGCGCGTGTGTTCTCGCAGTTCCTGGGTAGATATGTAGTATAAAAAACATGTGGCACATACCCATCTGCGGATATGTGGCACTGTCTGGCTGAAAATATTTGACGACGTATGCGATGGTACTGCAACATTATTCCTGTCATGACCAGCGTGTCGTATTTGTCAGAACACCTCAATCTTCTGTACTAATTTTCTTTTACCCTAAGTTAAAGGGGTGATCACGACAGCATTCAGGCGTAGCAGGCTAGATGACAGATATATACATAAGAAATCAAAAGTGTTTGCAGTACGCAAAAAAAAAAATTGCTTCAGATTCAATAAGGAATTTTAACGAAGCCATTCGACTGATACCCGGTGCAATGTTGCGAAAGCGCGTGCTTTCACAGCTGGCCGGGCGTGCCATGCTTTACAGGCGACCATCTGTCATTGAATTCAACTTCACTGTGAAGCGAGAAGACAAAATATTTTCGTCGCGTAGTTTTGTCGTTACTATGGTAAGTAGGCGACAGGGGTGTCGCCAGACATATTTTTTTAGGGAGAGAGGGGATTGATCACACCTATTTCATGTTTTCCCGTGCGTTTTTAGCGTGTTCGTGCAAATACACATGCAAAGTGTGCAATTTGTGGGAGTCTTTTAGCCCCCATAATGGCTCTAATTACTTCAATAGGTCACCGCACTAGCACCGACGATGCTTCGGAAAACAAAACAGTATATGAATGTCATGTCATGGAAGGATTTGTCTCAACCCGTGTAATATTGTGTGGCAGAAGCATATACAATGGCGTCAGGCGTCAAAACGGGAATCGCGCAATGAGTGGATGTTTTAAAGGCTCACCCATTACAAAGCACTGAGACATCGGGTGAGAAAGGATGAACAAAGTGAGCAGCTGCGTAACTTTGCTTGTTGCTTTACGGATGTGCAAAGGGCCCCGCGTGGAATCGCAGAAGGAACAATTATGGCGTAGTGAGTACTTGAATGTCCTGAGGCCCAACCAACCGACCAACTTGCAAGAGGAATTCTATGATAAAATGAGGCGGAAAATTTTTGGAGCACAATCATTCAGTTTCTTATGGCATGGTTGAGAAACGCACAGAAAACCGAATTATGGCATTACGTTCTCTTCTTGAAGGTGTAGATCATTATGAGCCTGACTACGTTCATTGCAGGAAAAAGGCCACGCCCATGTTTCGCCAGTCAACTCTGTCCTGTGCGTGCTGCTGCCACTTTGCACCCAACTTCCTCATCTCATCTGCTCAGCTAACTTTCTGTCTCCCCCTAATCCGCTTGCCCTCTCTGGGAATCCACTCAGTTACCCTTATGACCAGTTGTTATCGTGCCAACGCGGTACACGCTCGGCTCATGCCCATTTATTTTTCGTAATTTCAAGTATGATATCCCTAAGACCACTTTATTCCCTGATCCACTCTGCTCTCTTCTTGTATCTTAAGGTTACACCTATCATGTTCCTTTCCACCACTCTCTGCGTCGTCCTCACTTTAACCGAAGCCCTCTTTGTAAGCCTCCAGGTTTCTGCTCTGTGGGTAAGTACCGGCAAGATGCAGATGTTTTATACCTTCCTCTTGAATGATGCAGACGTTATATACCTTCCTATTGGATTTCGTACAGGCTGCTGAACAATCGACCACATTCATCCTATCAATCGGGTAATAAAGAAATCCTCAGAATACACCCAACCACTATTGCCTTCATAGATTAGGAAAAGGCATTTGATTCAACAGAGATATCAGCAGTCATGCAGACATGCAGAATCAGGGCGTCGACGAAGCACATGTGAACATCCTGGAAGAAATCTACGCTGGATCAATGCCACTGTAGTGCTCCATAAAGAAAGCGACAGAATATCAATAAAAAAGGGTGTAAGGCAGGGGGACGCAATCTCCCCAATGCTATTTACCGCGTGCTTACAGGAGGTTTTCAGAAGCCTAGAATGGGAACAGTTAGGGATAAGAGTTAATGGAGAATACCTTAGTAACCTGCGCTTCGCCGATGACATTGCATTGCTGAGTAACTCAGGGGACGAATTGCAACTCATGATTACAGAGTTAGACAAGGAGAGCAGAAAGGTAGGTCCTAAAATTAGTCAACCGAAAACAAAAGTAATGTACGACAACCTCGAGAGAGAACAGCGCTTCAAGATAGGTAGCAGTGCACTTGAAGTTGCAAAAGAGTACGTCTACTTAGAACAAGTGGCCGCCGCGGAGTTGATTCATGAGATTGAAGTAACTAGAAAAATGAGGTGGAGCACATTTGGCAAGCTTTCTTAGTTCTTGACTGCTAGATTGCCACTATTCCTCAAGAGGAAAGCATATAACTGCTGCATCTTACCGGTACTTACCTACGGAGCAGAAACGTATATGATTACAAAGAGGGTTGAAAGTAAGCTGAGGACGACGCAGAGAGCAATGTAAAGGAAAATAAGAATAAGAATAAGAATAAGATTTATTTGATCTTGACAACTTCAAGAAAGGTACAGGAGCTAAAGGCGAACAACGCCTGACAGGGGCCCCGGTACCCGTAACATGTTACAACATCATATTACATGGCATAATAGTAGTTCATTGGCAGTAAACAAAAATATAAAAAAATCGTTACACATTTGATATACAATGCGTTAGGAATACAAAGTCTTTCGCATTCGTACGTCCACATAGTTACTGTGCTATTTTTTTTTTTTTTTTTTTAATAGACAGAGGCATAAGATAACAAAAGGAGTATTGATATCAGCACACAATCAAGCTCAATCAAACGCATGGAATGCAATAGTATACATAGATACATACACATAGATCCATATATATATACATATATATATATATACATACATATATACGTACACATATATATACACATACACACATATATACATACACACATATATATACATACACACACACATACACACACATATATACACACATATATACACCTACATACACATATATACACACATATATATACACACATATACATACACATATATACACATACACATATATACACACATACACACACATATACCCACACACACATGTGTTGCAATAGTCATTCTCTCAAAGCCTGTGCAAGTAACAGTTCCTTCACCTTATTTTTAAATGCATTTCTAGTCGTGAAGAATTCAATATGACCTTCTAGCTTATTCAGGATCATTAGTACTTGGTGGCTGGTTGTTTGTGTACCATAGTTAGTCCTGGTTTTTAATGTTCGTCTTCTCTTCAGTCTCATGTCGTATGGGACTTCATTACTGCTGCTGTCGTCTAGATATAGTGCATTGGAATGTATATACTGCAGTAGTTTGAAGTCATAAACTTTGTTTGCTTGAAGCATTTGATATTTTAAAAATAACGGTGACGTGCTTAATTGGTACCATGGCCCCTGATAACTTTCATAAATGCGCAGTATCATTTTTTGTAGACGAATAATCCTATTGTAGTTGGTTTTTGTAGTGGTACCCCAGACCAGTATTCCGTAGCATAGTCTAGAGTAGAACAATGAATTATATAGGTTTTGCTTCAACCAGATAGGTATCAAGGGTGCAATTTTATACAAGCAGCCAACAGCTCGGGAGAGTTCAACGACTAAATTATTAACATGAACGTTCCACGAAAGATGCTCTTGGAACCAGACACCAAGAAACTTTTGCTCTTTAACCCTGGTTAACTCATGCCCTTGGAAAGTTAGAACTATTTCCCGGCTAAGTTGTTTGTTCAGAGCACGAAATATGACATAGTTTGTCTTTGCTATATTAAGCTGCAGTCTATTTTGGCCTAGCCAAGTCGAGAGCAACGCAAGGTACTCGTTGGCCTTAGTTTCCAAATCAGTTAAGTCTGTGGATTTAAAAAAAACATTAGTGTCATCGGCATACATAATAATTTCAGGAGAGTTTGCTATAGTTACAATATCGTTAATATAAACAAGAAATAAAAATGGCCCCAGTATGGACCCCTGAGGAACTCCTTGTGTTAGCTTTAGTTTCGATGATTTTGCGTTTTGTATTTGCACAATTTGAGAACGGTGACTCAGATAGTTTTTAATGAGCTCTAATGCTACTCCCCGCACCCCATACCTAGATAGTTTGTCGTATAAAATATTATATTTTATGGAATCGAAAGCTTTCTTCAAATCTAGAAATAAACCAAGTGTGAAATTTTTGCTATCTATGTTCGTAAGTATACTATCTTTGATGTAGCACAATGCTTTTTCAGTTGATCTGTTTTTCCGAAAACCATATTGGCTATTAGAAAGAATTTTGTGTTTGTCAAAGAAAGAAACCAGTCTTTGGTTAATCACACTTTCAAATATTTTCGACATAATGGGGAGGACCGATATCGGTCGGTAATTTGATAAATTATTTCTAAGGCCACCTTTAAATATAGCTGTCACCCGTGCTACTTTGAGTTTTTGTGGAAAAACACCAGTTGACAACATGAGATTAACAATATGAGCAACTGCCTCCGAAATAAGGTGGGATACTTGTTTTAATTCTTTCGCACCAATCTCATCAATGCCTGGTGCGACATTACTTTTCAGTAGCCTTATTGATGCCTCCACTTCAGCAGGAGATGTTGGTTGTAAGAATATTGTGTGTTCTATCATAGGTGTATCCGGGATATTAGTATCACGGTCAATGTCATTTGGCTCTTCATAACAACCGGCATTTATGAATGATGCATGTAACCCTAAGAGAAAAGAGAGCACAGTAGGTCAGGGAACAAACTGGTGGTAAGGACGTTATAATCGACATCAAGATGAAGAAATTGTCATGGGCAAGGCACGTAGCATGAAGGTAAGATAACCGCTGGCCATTAAAAATTACAGATTGGATTCCAAGAGAAGGTAAGCGGGTGAAAGGGAGACATAAAGTTAGGTGGGAAAATGAGATTAGGAAGACCGCGAGTAGAAAGTGGCAGCACCAAGCACACGACCGAGTTCACTGGTGGAACATGAGAGAGGCCTTTGTACTGCATTGGGCGTAGTCATGCTGATGATACTGATGATGGTGAAAACGATGATGGTATACCCTATAAAGTGGATTGTGACGTGACCGCAACTGTAGCTTGGACGCATAGATCGAAAATCGCTGGGTCGTTTCCAAGTTGCGGCAAAAAGTTTTTTCGCACAGTTTACTTTCCACAAGTACTGCTGACTGGGTGACTTGGTGCATGATAAGGTGATATTGTTTTAGCGCAGGTCAGTCTGAGCGTGAAGGAAAGATGCTATGCAGTAAAGAAGGGAAAAAAAGACGACAGTGTAAGCGCTAACTTCCAACTTTTGTTTGTTGCGTGCCCTTACAGCACATTATATAGCTTGACGAACCCCCTACACGTGTAACACAGCACACCATCAAGAAAACCTAGTTGTGATCTGATTACAAATTAACGATTTTGTCATGTTGTGGTGTTCTTAGAGCACTGTCGTCTGTTTTACCCCTTTTTTACTGCATAGTGTCTTTCCTTCACGCTCAAACTGAGCTGCGCTAAAGCAATATGTTATCATTCACCAATTCTTCCAGTCAACAATACTTGTCTATTTCATTTCCAGTTCAACGGGCCCTTTTCCTACCTACCGTCAAGACCCTTACTGCATCGTGTTGCTCATCGCCGCTTTAGTTTGCAGAGCTCGTTCACTGGGCTTTTGTGAAAAATTGTTCGTTACGAAGTGGGCGTGCTCTTTTGTGGCTTTGCACCTGCTGCGGAGCACATCGCAAAGGTGTGCAAAATCCTGAAATCGAAGCTTCGCAGACACGCGAGACTATATCGGCAACTTCTCTTCACGTGGTTACGCATAGAAACGAATCCCTCATCGTTGGACATAAACCTGCGCACATTTTCACGCCTGATCGCCCAGAAGACAGAAGTTGAGTGGCAGGTCTGCTTGAGACAGCTCAGGAGCCGTCTTTCTAAAACGTTCTCGAATGCCGAGACCATGTGCACGTGACGGAGCAGGTTAATCTTCCGGGCTACATTCATGACGCTTTTTCATTGGGTCCCAAGTTCGCTGTGGAAACCAAGAGAAGACCCGAAGAACTGTTCACTTTCGTGAGGCAGGTGCCAAGGTATGCAGCAGAGGAAGCAGTTCCACTTTTTATTTCTGAGGGTGTTCACATGGTGGCCCACCTTAAGGTATCAGGTCTGAAACTCTCGGTTAAGTGCGTCGCTGACTACCTGACGCACAATTCTCTGAGTGTGCTACCAGCCAATAAGGAATGTGGCTTCTGTGTGCTTCCTACTGGGGTGTTTTATGAAAAAGCTAGCAGTGCCGTTGCCACAGTCTTCAAGCGGTGCGATCACTAAGCAGGGTAAAGTCCTCAGCTATTAAGCTATGCAAGAACTTCAGCCTTGGTAAATCAGAGAAGTCATTGTCAAACAGCAAAAGGAACCACCTGTTAGTTCAATTTAACGCAAAAACCCATCAAGTTGACGTTACCCTACGGGTTATTGTGTCAGAATACAACTCCTGGCAGAAGCCAGTAGCACTGTTTTTACAAGCCAAGCTTAACTGTTTGTGAATAAAAGACCCCTTCCTGATAAGAAACTAGGAGGAAATAATATTTTTTTAACTAATGCTGGCAATGGTTACCAAGCATTTTCCATTGGCATCAAAGATCTTTTTTTACACGATTGCTTATAGAGAACTGCTCGAAGTAGGGGAACAGTTCATTGAATAATAAATATGGTACCATAAGGTTCCAGAATGACGCCTTGATATCTAGTGGTCATTTTTACCGCTTTTACATCTTTATCTCGTGCCAACTTTTATCAAACAGGATTACGCTGTTTATCTATAGAAAACGGGGGTATGCATAGAATCGTGCATTGCACCCATACTGAGCGATCTTTTTCTAACCCATCTTGATATTTTGCTGCCTGATAAGCTCGCTCAGAAGAAGTTGCGAAAGGTTTTTCGGTGTGTGGACGATTTTTTGTTCTTTCTTGAGTGTTCTTCAGTTGAGATTGAGCCACAGGCTGCAGAAATTTTGCCAATAATTAAGAAGTGTCTTGTGCTACTTGAAGTAAAGTACGAAATGTCGCAAGAAGGCACCATCCGCTTTCTTGACCTTCGTCTCTGTTGTTCGTTTGAACACACTTGCTGGTGCTATGAACCGCGGTCTAAAAATCCTTTTCTGCAGTACAATTCAGCGCATTTAAAGCTAATAAAGCGAAAGATTGTCAGGTTATGTTTTAGAAATGCCCTGTTGAATTCATGCCGTCACACAATGGCCGCTAGTTTTGCAAGACAAAGCAAGCGACTATCCTTGGCAGGCTACCAAGGGTTCGTGCAGGTGTCGGTAGCTGATTGCCTGTTGAATGGTCCACGTATGCGGGGACGACCGCCGACCAATGGTGAGCCCGATTCTGAGAAAACCAGTGTGATTCCGTACGTACATCAGATTTCACATCATTTGAAAAAAAAATAGCCCTGAGAGGAAATGTCTGCGTGGTGTTCTGCGCTCCAGACAAACTAAGCCGTCTATGTAAGCTTACGAACCCCAAGAAGGAGGTGCAACCCACCTGTGCAAAGAAGCATGTAACTAAGTTTGTTGAATGCGCCCTATATCTGTTGTGTGCATGTTCTTGCTGTCGTGTGGCGCGGTTTACATAGGAGAGACTGGTAGGTGTGTTAATGACCGCTTGCGCGAGCACTCTTGTAATGTAAAAAACAACCTTTCCTGCAGTGGTTTCCTGGCTATGCATTGTAAGACGTGTGGATGCACTCCATTCTTTGATCAGTGTGTCATTTCGGGCCGCGGTCGTAACAAGTTGACAAGAAAAATTATTGAGGCGAACGCTATCACAAAATGTGCGAGTCTCTGAGTGAGTACGCCGTCTGTGGCCTTATCTCCAAAATAGCTCAATTTTTCTGGAGCGCGTGCTGTGAAGCATTCGTATAAAATTGTCAATTTGTAATCAGATCACAACTATGTTTTTGATAGTGTGTTGTGCCACACGTGTACGGTTTTGTCATGTGTATGATGTCGCGTGGAATGAGCTATATAATGTGTTGTAAAGGAACGCAATAAACAAAAGTTGGAAGTTAGCACTCACACTGTCGTCTGTTTTTTCCCCTTCTTGACTGCATAGTATCTTTTCTTCGCGCTTAAACTGAGCTGCACTAAAGCAATATCAGTTTACTTTGGTCCCATTTACACCACAAATATCACAAATAACATCCCTGATACTTTCCTTAGTGTTCTTGTTTGTTAGTTGTAAAAATACAGTGTATAATAAAGACAAACAAGCCCGTAAATATTGTCCTTTCGATACACTCATAGTGAAGTGGATTGAGGTGTTCTACAGCGAAACTGTTATGAGATCACAAGAGAAGTGCCTCTAGCATTGCATCTAAAAATTTGTTTTAATCTTAAGTAATGTTTTAGTCTTAGATAATGAATAGATTCCCGCAGTGAGTCGTAGGGCTAGAATAGTCATCCACCGGATAATTCAATGAAGTTTTTTTTTTTCTCTCTCTCTCTGTGTGACTTTCATTACATGTGCTTGTGCATGTTTCTTTCGGTCACTGTAGCACCTCTTCTCCATTATTGGTAATCTTGAATGTAGTGCGGATTTCATTATATGGCCTTTACATGTTTATTTTGACGCACTGTTTTTGTTCTTTCTTATGAAAGCATGCACATACTTTACCTAATTTATTCCTCTTTGTTTGCCATTTTGTAAATTCAGCTAATGTACATTAGCCATGTTGAAACCTTTAGTGAGGGTTGTAGCATTCATGAATAAATCCAATATTTACATACGTTTATAAATGAATAAATAAATAAATAAATGCTTACAAGGCAGTTATGGTCTGTGGTCATTTAAGTACTAGTTCTTTAAATTTTTTTTCAGATTTCCACCAAGTTGAGTGAACATATAAAGCGAGAACTTCTCTGCATAAAGAAGATTCGGCAAAGCCGATTTTACGCTTAATTCGATCTGAACGTGCAGTATCGTTTGAACTGACGTGTCCACAATAGCGAAAGGCTCTCTTTCATAAAAGATCTCGACTTTGTTATGCAGGTGCTGCTTTTGATTTCTACGGGTCTTTGCCTCACCAAAGGCTACTATGCGTTGGGAAACTTCAGGGAGAGCCAGTGCGTAACCATTTACGCCCTCCGCAAAGCGGTGCCAGATTACGCTATGGCGCTGTCACTGGTAAGTCGCAGAGTGTAGCAGCGTGTATCTTGAGCGTGAACGTTTTGGTATATATCCGCGCAGACTTCTTTACAATTGAGAAATTCGCTCTTTTAACATCGATAGCAAAAATGGGCGCGTCATTACGATGACGCATACTACCACATTATGACAGAGCCAGCAGGACTTCAAAATCCGCAATTTTTTTTCGATTGCAATTTTACGGACACTTTAGGCGCATTTGTACTGACTGCATAGCCATCATGCTTCTTATGAAAGCCAAATTCATAACATTTCCCCGAAACAACGTGTGCTCTTCATTAGAGTAAAAAGAGGCAAGCGCTGGAGGTGAGTATGGCTGAAGCAGAAATAAATCTAGTCGGTCATCTCCGTCACACGATGAGCTCATGCGATTAGATCACCCTCGTTCGAGGCCTAAAGTTGATGGCTCTCAAAGTGCTCTCAGCGCTTCTAACCGATGTGACAGACAGCACGACACCCACTTCGCTCTCTGGAGCGACCAAACTCACTTAAACTAGCGTCCCGCACAGTTTGAGAGATGGGATTGAAGAAAAAAAAAAGTTAGTTGTTGGCCTTGCTTCATACAACATTCTATTCTTTTGCTGTTATATTGATTGCATCACCTTTGCGGCGAAACTTTTACTTCCCCCTTTGTCATTATCAATAAAACTGACGCAGCATTTCTTGGGCTTTTTTGAATATTTTTTAACATGTGTGATTATTTGCCTTAAGTTGTGTACCATCGTGGTAGCAATTATGTCTTGTGGCTTTTAGTTCTAGGATCGCAAATTTGTTTTTTGAACTGCAGAGACTTCTTAAAAAGCTCTTACTACATTCATTTGAGAAGAAGGTCGAGTATAATAGGCGATACTTGCGTTTCCTTATCTTGAAAACTGGCACTCGCCACTTTTCTCTCAGGAGTGCTACGTTATACACTGATAACGCGCTTGCCATTCAGTACATAGGGTTTCCTAACAATGCGCTCTAGGCAAATACAACGATAGTGTTTATGGGAGCACTAAGGCGTGGTGCTTCCTTCATCTTGGGAATGATAGGTAATACATGGATTCACCTGAGCTTCCTTTTTTCGTCTCCCTTTAGCTCCATGTAATCTGCAACTGATTTGTCGCAGTACGAACTGCAGCAAACGTTCATCAGCTTCACTTCGAAACCTTCACCTTTTGTCTTTTTAGGTTCAACAATCATTCTTGTATCTGAAACAAAACAAGCACACAGTAATATACAATGCCACAAGTGCCTTCGAAGTGGCAGTCACGAAAATAACCAAATTCATGAACTACCACCATCCCCAGAATGGCTTATCGATCGCAGTACCACAGTTTCATGCAGAAAATTTCACAGGAAACTCCATTCTTTGTAACAAGACGATTCCAGGCTTGCGGGGATATTTCAAGGAAAGTCTTTCAATACACTGTAGGATTATCTTTGCAGAAAAAAACTTCCTTTCTAGTCGTTATTTTTATAGAGTGTAATTGTCGCTTCGACAAAGCGTCAACTTTCATAGTTATAGATAAGTTAATGCACGTGTGCTCCAGACAAGCTGGAAGGAGTAAAAAGTGAGCGACAGAGATGCTTATAAATTTATTTTTATTCTCCTAAAGAGGACGTATCAGGGATGACCGAGTATCCGAGTTATTCCAGCTAGCTTTGTTAATAGTCATTTCGTATGACATTCTTAGACCTAAGCGCGTATGCATTGTATACAAAACTGAGGCATTTAATATGGCCAACAATGTGAACAGGACGGGAGTTGAGAATATTATCGTCACGGAGAATTGTTTGTTTATGCTACTCTTGAAAGATAGCGGAACTCCTTTTATTTTTATAGAGCTTTCCTTGGTTTAATAAAAGCGATTGTCGCAGATGAATCATACCGTAATTGCAATTAGGGATCAGGTGGTCCGCATTAGAGTAGCCTGATGATTTATCATTTTTACACTTACTCACGACTGTAACACAGGTTTAATCATAGTTCTTCGGGCTTTACACCTCAAAAACCACATATGATTATGAGAGATGCTGTAGAGGAGGGCTTCCAAAATTGCGACTATTTATAGCTTGGGTTGTTTGCCATGCACCTAAATCTAAACGCACAGACCTCTAGCATCCCATTTTCGCAAAAATGCGGCACCCGGGGCCATGATTCAATTGTGTGACTATCGTGTCACCAATCGAGCACAATAGCCTTTACAATACTGTGGCGGATCAGCTAAAGATCCACTCGTCTTTTTCGTCGTGCGTTCTTCGTTTTACGCCATGTGCTGTAGGAAAAAAATTAATCATATAGTAGATAAAACCGTTCTTTTAAAATATACAATAGGTTGTGGTCTTTTTTCTGTCTTTGATTGACTCGACAGGTTGTTCTCGTGTGGATTTTATGGAAGCGGCATCGGCGATGTCTTCCGCCATCGGCGTTCGCAGTCACTTTGTTGGGAGTGATGTTCACGGGCTGCGCGCTTGACGCCTTCCTCAAGTTCAACACTGCATTCAGTGACCAGGTTGGTTCTCCCATGCCAATGTACTTTTTCGTATTGTTTGCGTAAAAAGACAAACATGTCAAAAAGAGCCTTTCGTTGTCAACCCGTCCATGTTTTTTAGACCGTGGCTAAAACAGGGACGGGTTTTTCAGAACCCATGGACGGTTTTTCAAACATGGAAGAGACAATTCAGAAAGTGGGGATAAACCACACAGTGAAAAAACATATCAAGACGCATCTTTTTCCCAGAAAATGGACTAATGCTGACATCAACGGACAGGCACACGTTGCAGAATTTGGGCATGAGGGATGCTTGCGGAGAAATCAACAGTAAGGAACGCATACCGAAGGAGATTCGCCCGATAATTGAAATCAGACGAATACCTATAAACGTGCATCCGAAATTACATAAGGCCCCAAAAAAAAGCCAGACAAAAAGAACACGGAAAAAAATTTTAAGGCGAGAACCGATGTATTGTATGTATACGCGATCACATAACGAGAACACTCCGGGGCAGTTGTAAGCGTTGTGGAGCTTAGCCAATTCAACAGCGCTTCGATTAGAAGTAACAACATCCTCGAGGCTGACGAAGTAGCTATCGCTCTCGCCATCAGGCACCAGAGCTGCGAGTCTATTGCAGAAACAGTCACTGACTAGCAAAAAGCGTGTAGACAGTACATCAGCAGCCGTATATCCACTGCCATCCGCGTACACAGGGGAAGAAAAATCCCCTTCTCGGGCTGCTCCACTACGTGGACACCAGGCCATGAAACTGTGACAGGGAACCAGCGTGCCGACGCCATTGCTCGAGAATACGCCGACCGGGGGGCGCACAGTGACGAGGAACCAGCCACAGTTTCTAGACGCTATGGAGCGATTTCAGAACATCAGAGAGCCCAGAGGAGGATATACCCCCTCCTCACAAAGACCTCAGCAGAGAGCAGTCGGTTGCCTGGAGACAGCTGCATACTAGTACGTACCCCAATCTCAATATATGCAGCAAAATCTATCCGGCAATATATACCAACAAATTGGTGCTATGCGGAGAACAGCCAATATTATATCACGTGGCATGGGCCCGCCACCACTCACAGGTGGTGTCAAGAAACTGCACACCAATAACGGGGTAGTGGGAGGCTGCGCTGTTCTGCTGGAAGCCAGAAGAACAAGTCGAGCTGATCAACAGGGCTTGCAAGATGGCAAAGCCCTCATGTAGAAGTCCTATACTAAGGGCTGCACCTTCGCCAGAAATATTTATTTGAAACAGACCTGCATTCCTTCATTCATTCATTCATTCACTTCCCTTTACGGTAGGAACATGGAACACCTTGGTATGTGAAGAGACCATAAAAATTTATGTTTTGGGGTGAGTGATATGATCCTAGTCTTTTTCCTTAACTGCCAAAGAAGAGTGGCTCTACTGTGAGTTCTGTGACGCACAGAAATAATACTTTCACCTTCCTTCATTACCTTGCATAGCTTCTGAGTCGTCTTTGTGCAATTATCACATTTTTAGCAAATGGCTCATCTTAATCGCATAATTTACTCCAAATGATTCTCTTATGCTTTCACAAGTAAGCTCCTGGATTGCTCAAGCATATTCTTACGAATACCTGACGTATTGTGGGCTTAAACTTCCCCATCACGACTAAAAAAGCTACGATGTTCACTTACAGCGGTTGCGCAGTCATTGCAGGAACTGTATCAATTATACGCAGATAAATATGGTAGATTAGAAGAGTACAGCATTGCATTTCCTTTTTTGTGATAGATGCTGCAAAACAGCGTCATCATCTTTCGAAAAACATCTTTGTGGTGAAATGAAACATCCCAAATGTATATTTAGTTTTTTTTTACAAGCTGAAGCCTAATTGTGGAGTTATTGCAGGAGTGGGCATGAATCTAGAAACAACATAGTAAAGATGCCAACATGCAGTGTACATGATAGAAGATTGTGATTTACAGCTTGTTACGCCATTCAAGAACTGCTCCTTGAGTAATGAACAAACGCTACCTCGTGTAACGTCCCACTTTTACGGTTCGCATCGGAATACACCTGCTGAATCATTTGCAACCACTCGTACTTGAACTGCGCTAGTAGAAGTGATGGACTGTACTACATACAATACTTGCGAAACAAAGGAAAAATTGAGCACCTGTTCCTCGACTGTCTTCAATTTTGTTTAGAAAGACGTATAACGCTATACGACGACTGGGTGATTGGACGCTCATCTCTTAGGTGCAGCCAGAACGCTTTTCTCGCCGCTAGTCGGCCGATAAGGCAACTTATTGCTTTTTGAGAACGACTGACACGTGCGAACGCGTTTGCTTATACGGCCTTCTCCCTTACGCTCGGGCATAAATAACAATGTAGAGGAAGAAGACGAGTCAGCGGCGGATGGGGCCATGTCATCATTCAACGGCGCCATGTCATGGTCGCAGCTTTGTATTGGGGCGTGGGCAAAGAGGAAGACCGACGCGGTTGCGGCTGACGTGTTCAGCGGGACCAAGAGCCAGAGCGTTCTCTCCACCACGTGGCTCGCGCCTAACGAGCCACGCGGCTTTCACCTTCTTTTGGGCATCAGCCGCGGAGCTACAACAAGTTTTATCTCACCACTCTCTCTTTGATTGTTTCATTCGAGCAAACTGGTAAATATTAGAAGAAAAGAACGATGACGGGATATTGATAATATGTGGGATTTAACGTCCCAAAACCACCATATGATTATGAGAGACGCTGTAGTGAAGGTCTACGGAAATTTCGACCACCTGGTGTTCTTTAATGTGCACCAAAGTCTGAGCACACGGGCCTACAACATTCCCGCCTCCATCGAAAAAGCAGCCGGCGCAGCCGGGATTCGGTCCCGCGACCTGCGGGTCAGCAGTCGAGTACCTTAGCCACAAGACCACAGCAACGGGGCAACGATGATGGGAATAGCGCGCGGATCGTACAGCGCGTGTCTCGAACTGGGCTGATTTAGAACGGCCAGCAATGAACGCGTTCCAACGGTGCTGTGGGCAATAAAGTCGCCTGAGTTTTGTCTTTCCCACGAAAGAGAGAGAAGAAACTTTAATAAACTGCCCCTGCTGGGGTCAAAGGTGGCGGCGGGCTGGGAGATGGTCCCCTCTGTAACCACTTTTTTCAGGTAATGGCCAGGCCTTGAATCCTCGTGGCGTCCTCGGCCAGCCGGACAGCCCAGAGCTGGTACTCCGTGCACGTGCTGAGCAGCATAACCTCCCACTGCTCGGCCATGGTGATTGTAAATGTAGGGTTCGTGCTGTGTTTAACTGAGTGAGTAGCTTCGGGGCAGGCCCATATAATATGGTCGAGCTCAGCGTTAGGTGCACCGCACGTTTCGCATTGTGGTGTGTGAATAGCGCGGTAAATACTTCTGTACATTGACGGACAGGGGAAAGTGCGTGACTGTAATAGACGCCAGGTAGTGAACTGCTGCTTACTAAGGCACCTGTCTGGTGGTGGGTATTTAAGTCTGGCCTTGCGGTAATACATTAGAATTTCTCCAAAGTAAACCATTCTGTCTTTCGAATTGTCGCGAACAGAAAGACCATCATCTCTCGCTCAGCCGCGTCAAGTCGCGAGGGGTGGTGCTCTGTTGGATGACGCGCTCGGTCGGCGAGAGCTCGGGCGGCGTCATGAGCGTGTTCGTTTTCCGCGAACCCCGAGTGACCCGGAGTCCAGATGATCTCAACGCGGCGGTGATGTAACTGAGGTGTATTTGTGAAAATGCGGAGCGCTGGTTGGGAGATCAAACCTTTGGTAAAGTGGCGGATGGCAGTCTTGGAGTCGATGGTGATGCACGATGCTTGGGTTGAGGCGTAGGCTAGAGCAATCACTGCTTCTTCACCTTCTTCGGGTTTGTGTGGTCGAATGGTGCCAGTTGCGGTAATTATGTGCTGCGGCCCAGCGGCGACAGTGAGGGCCATGGCCCGATACGTAGGATATTTCGTTGCGTCTACATACGCCACGTGCGTGGCTTGTGCGTAGCGCTTACCTAGTTGCTTGGCGTGGTCAACTCTTCTTTTTGGGTCATATTTAGGATGCATTTTGCATGGCATTGGGGGAATCGCGAAGGTATCGCTAATGTCCGGCGGAATTGGGAGTTTTCAGCGGAACTGGGAGACGTAAGGTATGCCGAGTGTGCACATGAGACCACGTCCTGTGGGAGTTTGGCCTAATCGTTCGTAGTGCGATATACGTTCGGCTTCAATGAATTTGTCTCCTAGGTCATTGAGTTTCGTATTAGGCGTAGGCATGGAAAGATGCAGCATGCAGTTGTGGCAGCGCCTGATCATTAGGTTTAGTTTCTTCTTTTCGGTAAGCGTAAGTTTTATAAATGAAGCAACGTAAAAGATTCTGCTTATGAAGAAGGCGGTCACCAGTCGTATAAGATTGGCCTCTTTCATGTCATCCTGTTTATTGGCGATGCGGGAGATGAGCCTAGTAGTCTGATAGGCACGAAGGTGTATTAGTCGCATTGTTTCAGAATTGCCACCGCTCTGCTGAATGCGGAAACCCAATACGCGAATGGTAGAGACTGTTTGTATAGGGTGATGTTGCAGATGCAGATTTATCGTGAGAAAGTCTCTGTTGCAGGGAGATCTAGGTCGATACAGGAGTAACTCTGACTTTTGGGGCGAGCAGGACCGTCCTCGTTGTTCTGCTTGAGTTGTGATTCTATCAATAGCCAATTGAAGTGCATCCTGTATCTCTCCGTCGCTACACCTGGAAATCCACCATGTGATATCGTCCGCGTATATTCTACGGTAGAGGTCGGGGATATCTTCTGGAAGTGGTGGAAGGTGAAGCATGCCCCGGTTGAAAGAAATGGAGAAAGGACTGACCCCTGTGGTGTCGCTTTCCCACCTAGATTGACGGAAGGTGCAGGTAGATCGTTGACCGAGAGTGTGGCTATACTGTCCGTCAAAAAGTTGCGGATGTAGCGGTAGGTATGGGAGCCTACGTTGAGCGTGGCGAGGGCGTCAATGATGTATGTATGTAGCACATTGTCAAATGCCTTGGTGAGGTCTAGCCCCAGAATAGCACGTGTCCCGTACTGAGAGCCGTCTTTACCGTCGATAATGTGACTCTTCATTTCCAGCATTACGTCTTGTGTCGAAAGTTTAGGGTGTAATCCGAACATTGTGTGTGGGTAGAGGGCATGCTCTTCCATGTACCTCTATATTCGAATGTGAATAACGTGCTCGAGTACCTTGCCGACTCAAGATGTCCGAGATATCGGCCGATGATTCTCGATAGTGAGTGGTTTTGCTGGTTCAGGTATCAGAATGGCTGTGGCAGTTTTCCATAGTGTTAGTATTTCTCTCGACTCCCAAACCACTTGCAGATAAGATGTGAGCATATCAAGTGACTTTTCGTCAAGGTTTCGTAAGATTTTATTTGTAATATTATCCGGGCCAGGCGCTGAGTGGTGTCGTAAAACTGCGGATCTTACTCCCGCTTTTGTAATCTGGGAGTCGCGGGCTAGATTATCCACCCCCGTGTAGCATGGGAGATCAACCGAAGTAGCAAAGAAATTGTATCGACTAGATAGGTCCTGGATAAGGTCTTCATTGGTACCTCGATAGTGTGCAGAGCAGTGATTAGGGAGTGGCACTGAGCAGTTATCGTCGATGTTGGTTCTATCATATGACGAAGAATATTCCACGTTTTGGGCACGTTAGGTAAGCGTTTTATAACATTTCAATGCTGAAGCCAGTTCTGGCGGGAGAGTTGAAGACCGTAATCTTCAATTTTACGCGTTAATGTAGCAATGCGTTTGCGTAATGAGTGGTTCCATTTGTTGGAGTTATAGCGCTTGCGCAGACCAGAGAGAGCCTCCCACATGTGCAGCAGCATGGTGTCTACCGTGTCACCTACGGCTTCTTCTGGGGGAGGCTTGGTGGCAAGCTTAACGTCTCGTAGTAAGGAAGCTGCCCATTGGTCGATCGAGGTTGCATATTCTGGAGAAGCCGATGCCTGCAATTCGCGGAACACATCCCAGTAAACTAGTTCAGGCTGTTTGGCTTTCCTGCGCTGCGGGCCAGCCTTGACGATCGTTGGTATTATATAGTGGTCACTGCCCATATGTTCATGAAGGTTAGATCACTCTGCATGCGTAATGTTTGTAGTGAAAGTGAGGTCAGGAGTGATGTCTCTGACAACGCTGTGGACCAACCGCGTATGATAGGTCGTTTTCTGTGATAAGGGTGTGGCCGAGATTGTGGGTGTCTTGCCACAGCAGTCGTCATTTTCTGGTGTCGTGGATGTACCCCAAGGGGCTGAGGGAGCGTTAAAATCTCCTATCACGAGGAGGGGGGGGGGAATTATTGCCAACTTCTTGACATAAGAGAGGAGCTTGTGGAAGCAATTTCGTTGTCGTGGGCTGCTGTAAATATTGACCAAAAGCAGAACAGTGGTCGTTCGTCGAGATGAAGTGAGGATTTTCGATATAATGTGCGATGCTGTATCAGAGAGCGAGGGGTGTTGAAGAACAAGGATATTTCGTTTCACGGGAGTGATAAGGACTTTGCGACTGTCGGGGGCTTGAGAAACCATAAAAGAGGCGTATCCGACCAGCTTAGCCTGCCTGCCCGATTCCTGTAAAGTGATAATACCGGGCGTGTCTGTTTCATCGAGTGTCGATAGAAATTGTTGCAGCACGCCCCTCCTATGGTGGTAGCCATGGCAGTTTCACTGCCAGATGCAGTACGGAGTGTGCGGATCACTCATGGCCATCTTAGTTAATGCGACCATAAGGCTTCTGATACGAGTGTGAGCGAGAGTGATGTGTACACCGCTCAAGCTCCGTAACTCTGCTGCTATAGTTGGCGAGAAGACTCGAAAGTGTGGCTTCAAGGTTGTTTTCGATAATTGCCACTCGGGCTTCCAGCTTCCCATCGAGCATTAAGGTGAGGTGGGTCTCTAACTATGCTGTTAGGATTGAATCGAGAGATCGCTCTAGTGTTTTTGCGATGGTTTCTTCAAGCGTTAGCGGTAACTGCCGTATAAGTACGGCTTGAATCGTCTCGCGGAGTTGTTGCTGCGGTACAGACTCTACTCGCAAAATGGGCGCCGAAGTGGTAGACGGTTGCGACGATGGTGTGGCTGGTTATTCTGTGTCTGGAGCCTTTCGTTCAGGGGAGGGGGGCGGAATTGGTGCGGAGGTCAGCAGAGTGAAGCGCAGAAGAGGACGGAGGTTGTTGGGCAAGTTATTTTCGAAGAGCGGTGTTTTCAACGCGGACTTCTTGTGCGAACGTACGGAGTGAACGCAGCTCTCCTGTGTCACAGTACTTAACATGGTTTTCATATTAGGTGTGGTCGTGAGTGTGCTGTGGGCGCTGTATTATGTATAGGAGCACGTTGAGAGGCAATGCTATCCCAGCTTACCATAGGGGTGACGAGGGTGAGACCGGGTGCCGCTGCTGAAGGGAGAACCATCCGAAGCCTTGGACGCCGTAGATACGAATAGGAGCACCCACCTGGGGTTGATTCTTGCACCACTGCTTTGATCGGCTGCGTGAGCGATGACGTTTCCAGGTTGGACTAGGACTTCGGGAGCGTGGGTCGCTAGGCTTCATCTCCTGGCATTCCGTATGAGCATCTTGCATGCGTTGAGATCGTGGTTGAGAGGTACTGTTGTTGTTGGAAGACGATAAATGAGAAGGTGAGGTGTCATGTAGCGTTGAGAACAAGATTTGTCACTTGTCTGGTGGGCTTCACCGCACAGAAGACACTTAATGTGCTTGGATGAGCGGTAGCAGGGTTGGCTGTGCTGCACAGCGTGCAGACTATGGCATTTGGTTTGGGGCAGATATCCGAACGGTGGCGGACTGCCTCAATTTTGCCGCATACTTCGGTGCGCTTCTTATGTAGGTAACATTCGTATTCGACTCCTCGACAATAGACATGGAAAGGGACTTAGTCACCATCGATTGGAATGAGTACCGTGTTTATCTTTCCCATTCGGCGAACTTGTAGTATCGTGCGATTGGGGTCATTAACAAGCCTTGCCGAGATGTCTTCAGGAGAGCCGTAGGGGGAAATATTGTGGATCACTCCCTTTGCTGTATTCTTAGGGGAAGTAACGTGGGCTCGAATGCCATACGTTTCAGTTTCCACCTGTAGTTTAGAGACATGACTGTAGATTTCCGCCTTGGAGAGATGAGGTGTGCTTACTACCATGAGATTTGCTTCAACGCATGTGGGGTAAATTTTGATGTGGATCTGCAGCGTTTCATGCAGATCCACATCGCATAGAATAGCACCTCGCAGTTGTGCTTCCCCCACTTTCTAGATGTTGAGGTCGTTTCTTCTGGCGACTCACAACTCTGACGTGATCATCTTGCAGAAGCAATTGCCTGGGTTTGCGAGAGAGACGCTGAGCAGATCCGTCCGGCATTGGGATATGGGATGCGCTTCCCTGGCCAGTTGGCGATGCCGAAGCACTTTCGTTTCTTGTTTCGGTGGCTAGAGATCTATCCGGATCCATCCGGTCTTCAGGTGTGATCTTAGTTCCTTCGACATTCGACTGCAAACACGTTCATTGTTAAGACGGCAGCAATTTCTGAAGGTATGGCTCAACGTGGGTGAGTCAGATGGAGTTGGGTGGCACAGGCGTCGTGGCGAGGAACGACTGTTGTCGTAGCCACCGCGCCAGCGTCGGGTGGCACGAGCAGTGCGAGCTCATCGTTAGGATTAGCGTCTCTATCACCTTGGTCGGGAAAAGCTATATCACCAAAAATCTTCTGTGTACTGCGGTCGGTGCCTGGTTGTGTAGGGTGCTGGGGGGGGGGGGGGGGCTCCAGTCGTCGAAAAGTGCGATTGAAGATATCCAGAAGTAGGGGCTCAACGCTGTCTCTTCTACATGCAGGAGCGAGTGGGTGCGCTGCTGCCCTGCATCATGTCCAAGGTGTCCTACCTTTCCACGAGGAGGCTTCCTTTCTTCTACATTTCATGGTGCCGAAATTCTGCAATTCCTAGTTGAATGGCGAGGCTATCTCGTTCTCGTAGTCTTTGTTGATACACAGATCACAGATATCAATGCTGTTGAGATGCGAAAACTGTTGCAGAGAGATAGACATGTCTAGGTCGACGCAGCTCGTGCGAAGTACACAGATGGTAGCAGTAGCAGCACGCTTAAAATGCTGTCCTTCAAACTGTATAGATGCTTGAAACGTCCATCCAAGCTTCATGTCGATAGCAATAAGGCCTTGCTGGTTCTCGTGAGTGAGTGAAGTAACTTCAAGTCCACAATAGACGCGAATTAACTCAGCGTCACCTGGTTAGGCCCACTTGGGGACGGTCAGGCTTAACCTGACCACTCTCACGCGGGAAAATATTGTACGATGAAAATTACCACATTCGGTCCGCTCTAACGAGCAAGCATATGCCGTCTTCAGTTTCTAGTCCTGGGATGTACACCGTATCAGCAATGAATTTTTTTTCGTCTGAGAGTTTGCATAAGAACATGTTTGTTGCTGCCGTCTCAA
The DNA here is from genome assembly GCF_043290135.1 of Rhipicephalus microplus. Lineage (NCBI taxonomy): Eukaryota > Metazoa > Arthropoda > Arachnida > Ixodida > Ixodidae > Rhipicephalus > Rhipicephalus microplus. Next base: position 106,791,589 of record NC_134708.1, on the reverse strand, counting down.
TGAGTTCCCAACAGATTAATGGTACTCCCGTAGCTTCTACACCATGCTTGGCATGGTCGAACTGAGTCATCAACGTCGCGTTGACGATGTTTCGTCGTCTTTCCGGTGCTCCACTCGCTTCTCCAAATGCAGTTTCATTCATTTTGATGGCGTGCACTGCGGACAAGCTCAATCTAATAAATATATCCTTTCTAACGAAGTTTCTTTGGCTGACACTATCAATTACACCTCTCATAGAGCATGAGTAACTTTCGTTTATTGACCATGGCCGTAATGTGTGCACTAAAACCATGGTTTCAAAATTATGGGTTAAATCCATCACAGCAATACCTATTCTAGGGCTCTCTGCTTGGCTTGATTGCTGCTTCGGAATGCAGTCTGCGTTGAAAACGATGGTTGTGTGCCTTCCTTTACAGTTCGAATAAGTTGCACGACGATGGCAGTCTTCAGAGCAATGCCCTTCGACTGTGCACTTGAAGCACCTACCGGCCTTTGATACGTAGTTCTTCTTTTCATGCAAGCTAATGCCAGATGTGCATAGCTTTGCAGTGTGTGCTAAAGAAAGGCAAGAAAAGCAAGCATCTTTTTCAGTCCTTACGTAGCTGTTCAAAGTAGAAGCTGCAGGTTGAGCCTCATTAAGCGTGCCTTGTCGGTGATCTCGGGCACCACGACCACGCGTCCACAAAAGACAATTATCTCACGAGCGTCCACCTCTACTCGGTCGTAATCGAGTAGCTCCTGCAATTCCGTATCCGATGATGTGGGTGCCTCAGCGTTCGTTTGGCAGCTCTGTTGCTCTTAGAGCATGGTGGCATAGGAGAGCTTCGGGCATCCGAGCTCTTTTAGTCCTTTGATGTTTATTGTAGATGCTGCCATCTAGGACAAGCCAGGCGAAGCCGGTGACCGGGTGTGCTCTAGGTGCGCATGGTGCGTGGCTGGTCTTCTAGGCTAGAACGCGGTTCTGGAATAAACATGTGTCCACGTAACCCAGCCTCCTGCCTTCTCGCTCGCTCCTGACGACTTCAACATGGTATCAGAAGAACAGGTGCTACCAGTGGACAATGGCTTCTAGTCATCATCCTTGCGAAGGACTCGGCAAGCAGCTCAAATTACACGGGATTCAGCTTCAACCAGGAGCAAAACCTTTCGCACTGAGCTCCCCGAAGCGCATTCTAGTTCCATTGTACGAGAAAACAAAGTTGGAACTTCAAAGGATGCAGAAACGCGGAGTCATATTGTTGAAGAGCCGACTGAGTGGTGTACACCAATAGTAGTCGTCCCAAAGTGCTCCGGAGACGTGAGAATATGCGTCAACTTTACAGAGCTGAACCACCGCGTTCTCAAAGAATGGCATCCTATTCCTTCCATAGAGCACACTGTCGTACTTCTTCGTGAAGCTAAGAAGTACTCCAAACTCGATGCCAACTCTAGATTTTGGCGAATTCCACTTTGTGAAGAATCAAGGAAACCCACCACCTTCATCTCTCCATTTGGGCGCTTCTACTTCAACCGACTACCATTTGGCATTGCATCAGTTCCTGAACACTTCCAGAAGCAGATGGCCTGCATATTATAACGCATCGGTCGAGTTGTCTGTCACATAGACGACATCCTCATCTGGGATTCCAACAGCCAGGAGCGCAATTCGACACTCCGAAATTGCTTCAAGTGCGTGACGACAGCAAGTGCGCGATTAATGTTCAGCGCCTTACATTCCTAGGACACTGGCTCGATGAAGACGAAATAAGACCCGACGAAAAGAAGGTTCAAGCCATAATGAAAATGGATAGTCCCAAAAAGAGGACCGAGCTGCAGAGATTTCTCGCAATGGCAACATACCTCGCGAGATTCTTTCCCCATCTCTCAGATATTCTGCAGCCACTCACACTTCTGCTGTCAAAAAAGCAAGAATTTGTTTGGGGTTCTCCACAAGAGCAGGCATACAACAAGTGGAAGGTGGTGCTCTCATTTCGTCCTGTCCTTGGAGTGTACGACCCATCAAAAAAAAAACAGTTGTCACCACCGACGCATCGTCATTGGGACTGGGAGCATAATTGCGCCAGAAGCAAACTAATGGAAAGTTTTCTGTCATCGCTTACGCCTCGACGTTACTCTAAGAAATTGAGAAGCGCTATGCTCAGATTGAAAAAGCTCTTGCTTTAGTCTGGGCGTGCAATTAATTCAACGATTACCACGTTGGCAAGCTGTTCAAGCTAGAGACGGATCACAAGCCGTTGGTTCCAATCTTCTTTTCGAAGAGTCTTGACGACTTGACGCCTAGATTACAGTGGCAAAAGACGAGAATGATGCGATATTGATATGATGTTGCATACATACCAGTCAAGGAACTTCAAGCCGCAGATACACTTTCGAGAGCGCCTCTGCGAGAGACAGGAGACAGCGAGCTCGAAGAAAGCGTTGAAGTTTTCCTGACAACCTCTATTCCGATAAAGCAACATTGTTTACAATGGTTAAAGACATCCCAACAAGCAGACCCTATTTGCACACAACTTCGTCTGCTGTGCGAGAAAGAATGGCCATCCAGGAAATACTTGGTACTTAAGCTAAATCTATTCTACGACCACCGACGCTATGTCAGTGTCGAGAATGATTTACTCCTCTACGCATCGCGAGTTGTCGTCCCCGGCTCATGCGGAAAAGAAATCCTACGACTCTGGCACGAAGGACACTTTGGCATAACAAAGACATTGGCTCATGCCAGAGACTGTGTCTGGCGGCCCACCATTCGTCGGCATTTGTACTCTTGCCGTCGAATGTTCTAGCGTTATTGCTGGCGGTGGCGTAGGTTCCAGAACAATCTGTACCGTTCGCACAGTGGGCGTGATCATATCGAAATGATCTACTACAGTCCGGAACCTTCTCGAAAACTGCAGGCGCGGTTTGCGCTGAGAATCGTGTGGTGTTTTGGGACGATAACAAAAACTTGGGAAATGGAACGTGGCAATAGCATCTGACGTCTCGTCCTTGGTGAAGCGATGTCAGCAATGCATTGAAACAAGAGTAAACAGGGAAATACCACTAATAAGCTCTGAATTTCCTAAGAGGCCTTGGAAACGCATTGCGATGGATTTGTTTTACTTCAAGAACTAGTGGTGGTTGATAGCTACCGACTATTATTCAAGACACTCCGAACTGGTTCCACTTGAAAAGCGCGCTTCCGCAGCCGTAAGAAACCACCGCAAGCCACTTTTTGCACGCCATGGTGTTCCCGAGAACGTGGTTTTCGACAATGGCCCGCAGTTTTCGTCGACTGAGTTTTCACTTTTCGCCCAAGACTATGGTTTTATACACATTACATCTAGCCCTCACTATCAGCAGAGTAAGAGGCTTCAGTGAAAATTATCAAGACATCCATGACGAAGACCAAGGACCCACACCTGACACTTGCAGCTTACAGGTCGACTCCTTTGAAAAATGAATATAGCCTTGCCGAACTGCTCATGGGTCGTCGGCTGAGATCCAGGATTCCTCTGTGTTTCACCAAGCTGACACACCAATTGCCAGATCAAGACACTCTTCGGAATTTCGAGGAAAGATAGAGACAACGTCAAAGGAAAGACTTCGACCGACGTCACGGAGTCCGCGACCTGCCGGAACTTCCTTATGGAGATGCCGTGTGGCTGACAGACCTCAAAAGCTAAGGGACAGTACAAGCCCCAGCCGATGAGCCTCGATCTTATTGGGTCAACACCGACACTGGTGCTGTGCATAGAAACCAGACGGAGCTAGTCCCATATTCCTGAAGTGACAACAACGCAGATAACTCCAGTACCTGTAATTGTGCTATAGACACTCGCTCGCATTGCCAGGACACTTCCCACGGGCATAACAAAAGTGGCAGGTGCGTGAAGCCGCCTGCTGCAGCGAACATCGCTCGAATGCGCTGGGAGATGTTGTAGATGGTGCCATCTAGGACAAGCCAGGCGAAGCCGGTGACCGCGTGTGCTGTAGGTGGACGTGGTCCGTGGCTGGGCTCCTAGGCTAGAACGCGGTTCTGGAATAAACTTGCGTCCACGTAACTCAGTCTCCTGCTTACTCTCTCGTCCGACTTCAACAATGTTGGTGTAGATGGTGTCCAACGTCGCAAAACGATGCCACGTCGCTGGATGACTTTAAAGGCTTGAGCATTAGCCGGTTCGCCCAGTATTGCGGTGAGATTATTTTCTTGTTCCCCATTCGGTTTCTCAGAAGGGTGATTACGTCTGCGTAGCACCCCTCCGTGGCTTCAATGACATCGATGCACGGCCTTTGATGCTGTTCAATTACTAAGTTCTTCAAATAGTGGAAATGTTCGATATTTGTCAGACTCCAGAGTTCGTGAACAGCGTGCTTGAACATGTCCCGGAAAGGCTGCCAGAGCATTGGGATTCCGTTTAAGTGAATGATCTCAAGTTTAGAGAGAGTAGAGCCGATGAGCCTGTGTCTCATCCGATTTCCAAGGGCATGACTTTCTGCAGTCTCGATACCTTCATTTGCGGTGTTGTTGGTTCCAGCACTATCGGGGACCCTATCGCTGATGTGTTGAGCTCCATGTTTTGACAAAGCAACGACAGCACAGCTGCAGCGTTGTCTTCATATTCTCCTTCGGAGGCGTAATCTTCTGCAACTTGATCATCCGTGAGGTATGGTTAAACCTCGAAGTTGAGTGCCCGCAGGCCTTCATTGCACGCATTTAGACTGTCGTGCACCACACGAAGGACTGATGAGGTTGAATAATTAAATACTTGTAGTCAATGAGTTGCCGTGCTTCATTTCGAAAAAGCGCATGCATGGCTCGCTGAATCGGTCACTCGCCTTTTCTGCACTTCACTTTCGTGGCGGACGAAGTCCTTTCGTCGGTTGCTTGGATCACAGAGTCACAAGTTTCTCGGCACCATAGAATGTAGAATAAAGGTGCATTCGCCGGTTGGGTACAACAAAACGAAGGTTTATTGGCTCAAAGAAAGAAAAAGCGCATTCATGTCAGGCAACTTTCGTTCCGGCTCATCATGCATGAGCTCTTTTCTGGGGTCCACACTTCTTTCTCCTAATTCTTGAATAAATATTCAACACGACCATTATTCGACCGTAGGATAGTCAACCCAAGACGTTTTAGGTTAATGAGTAGTTTTGCACCTGGAAGAGGACTGTGGGAGCCGCAGTATATATACTTTTTAATTTTTAGCTCTGTACTTTCTATTTACAGTCAGTTCCCCCTTCTCAGCATGAAAGTGACGTTGCACTTACGTACACAGTCTGGGAGTAAACAATTACACCACCTTCCGCTAAAGGGAACAATGTGTGGATGCGAAGCAGCGTGGAGATGGTTCACTTGCGCTGACGATTGTGCTAAGCTATCGCTGACACTAATGGCTCACTGCGGTGTTACGCAGAAGAGAATGAGGTTGGCGCGCTTCGTCATTTCATACCGTGGAACTGTTGTGGCACTTCCAGCGGAGTATGCAGCTGCAGAGTAGAGGAGTCATAGAGGAGAGAAAAGGGGAGAGTAGGACAAGAGAGAAAGGGGACGCAGCGGGGGTGTGAACACCGTGGGAGGGATGGACAAAGCCTCCACCTTAAGCTGCATCTAAAACGAAGGAAATTTCGCTCTACTAAAAGGAATATTGACTTGAAGTCGCCTATCTGTTGTTTATATGAGCAAAAAAAAAAGCATTGAATAACGTATACACATATACTGATTGCAGTCAGGACCGAGGGGAAGGAAACGTGGCTGATATTTTTCTCTAGGAATTTGTATAACACGTAATTGAAACAGGTCGTCACAGACACAATTGAGTGTTTATTGTGTATTGTTCCGCCACAAAGCCAAAGGCATAAATACTTCAGCAACAAATTGTAAACACATGAAAAGCATTACAAGCACCTGGAAACTTGCAGGGTGCATCTCAAGTAGAAAACTTATATGAAATGAGCACACACAGAACGAGCGCATCCTAATAACTGTCACAGCTCGACACTAAAAGCGTGCTGCTTAAACATGAAGCAAGACGTACGAAACAAACGCACAAGTATACCCAAGACGAGTGTGAACAACGGTCACAATTCTTACTTGTTCTCATGTGAGTAGCCCGCTCCCTTCGTGAACTTTGCCGCGGCTGCGAGCGAAATGACCATCGGGCTCTTTTTAAAAACTGTTGCTTCAAAACAAATGCGGTGCAATTAATGTCGTCGCGGTGAGAGGCATGGCCGTTGTTGACGTGGTGTGGGACTGCGCGTTGGTCCAGGGACCCCGCGGGGTCCGAACACACTTTCTAATAAAGCTTTCCTCTCTGTCTTTCTGTCGGTAGGTGGTGGAAGCACATGAGGTACAAAATGCCCGAATCAAGAAGAAGAACGCGCTGTGGAAGCGTGCGTGCATCACAGCGCGTGGGGCGCCGCCCTTTGGAGCGTGTCCAACGCACGTCTCTCGCACCATCTCGCTACCGATGACAGAAACCCGCTGCAGTCGCCGAGTTTTGAGGACCACCAACTGCATATAATGCAAATAAATAGCTCGCCGTTAGCAAGCTGAACAAAGTACGCACTGTGCATTGGTGGTTTCGTGCCAGGCACTGCGAAACGAGAGATCGTAGGATCGACGCCCGGTGATGAAAATTTTCTTCTGATTGTGTTTCTTTACAATCTCTTAGTATATGTATTTTAATACGTCATATTCATGACGGAAATACGTTAGCGGAGCTGTGGTGAACCATGGCATGAAGCCCATTTGTATTAAAAATGCGCGAAAGCATCACCTCATTCCACTTTCTCCGTGAACTTCGTTGTTTCCTACTGCTGAATATTTGTTGCACAAACTACATTTACGTGCGCTGCGATTTCTCGCGGCGTAATTGCTGATAGTGCAAAACGTAGTGAAATGTCACCACCGAAAATAATATTATCTCGGGTTTTACGTCCTAAAACCAGGGTAAAATTATGAGAGGTGCCGTAGTAGAACGCTCCAGAACTTTTGACCCTCTGGTATTTTTTTCATGTGCACGGATATCACACAGGACGCGGACCTCTGCCACTTCGTTTCCATAAAAATGCGACCACCACGGCTGGAGTCAAACCCGCGACCTTCGGAATGGCAGTCGAGCACATTAGCCACTGATCCACATCGGAGGATAAGCACTGTTAAAGCTACATAAAAACACTTTATGCGCGGATAACCTCTGTCGACCCATATGAATTGGCAGATCATGAGAAGCGTTTTTCGAAAGTTGTAGATTCTGACCACAGTGATGGAGGTGGCTTTTTTCTTTCGCATTGGTTTTTTTCAGTCTAGGTCGTAATCAATACAGCACAGCTAATAGCAACAAAAATGTCTACTGCATTTTTTTTCTGGCTTACTTGTCTACAAGATTCAATTGGTTCTGTCTAACAAGGAAATCTACCTCTAGAATGGTTCAACCTATTTTATCCATCCTGCTGTGAGACATTCAGATAAATGGCACTAGTGACCCTGGTTAGTGAATTTCGGAAGAACTCAGTTAACATCATCATCATCATCGTCATCGTCATGATCATCCTCATCATCAGCCTGACTATGTCCACTGTAGGATAAAGGCCTCTTCCATGTTCCGCCAGTGAACTTGGTCCTGTGCCTGCTGCTGATAATTTATACCCGCAAACTTCTTAATCTTATCTGCCCACCTAACCTTCTGTATCCCCCTAACCCTCTTGCCTTCTTTGGGAATCCAATTAGTTACCCTTAATGACCAGTGATTGTCCAGTCTACGCGCTACAGGCCCGGCTCATGTCCATTTCCTCTTCTTGATTTCAACTATTATATCCTTAACCTCAATTCGTTCGCTAATCCACTCTGCTCTCTTCTTGTCATTTAAGGTTACACCTACCATTTTTTTCCATTGCTCGCTGCATCGTCCTAAGTTTAAGCTGAACCCTCTTTGTAAGTCTCCATGCTTGTGCTCCGCAGCTAAGTACCGGCAAGATACAGCTGTTATATACCTTCCTCTTGAGGGATAGTGGCAATCTACCGGTCATAATTGGAGAGTGCTTGTCAAATGTACTCCACCCCATTCTTACTTTTCTAGCTACTTCAATCTCGTGGTTCGCCTCCGCGGTTATTACCTACCCTAAGTAGACATAGTCTTTTACAACTTCAAGTGAACTATTACCTATCTCAAAGTGCTGCTCTCTTCCGAGGTTGTTGTACATTACTTTCGTTTTCTGCAGAATAATTTTAAGACCCACATTTCTGTTCTGCTTGTCTAACTCCGTAATTATGATTTGCGATTCGTCACCTGAGTTATTCAGCAATGCATTGTCACCAGCGAAGCGCAGGCTACTAAGGTACTGTTCATTCACTCTTATCCCTAACTGTTCCCATTCTAGGTCTCTGAAAACCTCCTGTAAGCACGCGCTAAACAGCATTGGGGAGCTTGTATCCCCCTGCCTTGCCTTACACCCTTCTTGATTGGTATTCTGTTGCTTTCTTTATGAAGCACTTTAGTAGCAGTTGATCCCTTGTAGATTTCTTCTAGGATGTTTATATATGCTTTATCGACATCCTCATTCCGCAGTGTCTGCATGACAGCTGATATTTCTACAAAATCAAACGTCTTCTCGTAATATATGAAATCTATGTATAGTGGTCGGTTATATTTGGAGCATTTCTCTATTACCTGATTGATAGTATGAATGTGGTCAATTGTTGAGTAGCCTGTTCGAAATCCTGCTTGTTCCTTTGGTTGATTGAATTCTAATGTTTTCTTTACTCTGTTAGCAATTACCTTTGTAAATAGCTTGTATACTACAGAGAGCAAGCTGATTGGCCTGTAATTCTTCAAGTCCTTGTCATCTCCTTTCTTATGTATTAAGATGATGTTAGCGTCCTTCCGAGACTCTGGTACTCTTCCCGTCAGGAGACACCTCGTAAACAGGGTGGCTAGTTTTTCTAACACAATCTGTCCTCCATCTTTCAGCAGATCTGATGTTACCTGATCCTCACCAGCAGTTTTGCCCCTTTGCATGCTCTCCAAAGCTCTCCTGACTTCTTCTATCATTACTGGTGGGGTGTAATCTGGGTTACTGCTAGTTCTTATAGTATTAAGGCCGTGGTTGTCACGGCTACTGTACAGATCTCTGTAAAACTCCTCTGCTATTTTAACTATCCTATCCATATTGGTAGTTATTTTGCCTTCTTTGTCTCTTAGTGCATACATCCAATTTTTGCCTATCCCAAGTTTTCTCTTCTCTGCTTTGACGCTTCATCCGTTTTTCAGAGCGTGTTCAATTCTCTCCATGTTATACCTTCCAACATCGTATATTTTAAGCTTATTAATCAATTTTGAAAGCTCTGGCAGTTCTATTTTGTCTGTCGTACTTGAGACTTTCACGCTTTGACGCTTCTTAATGAGATTGTTCGTTTCCTGGGAATGTTTGCCAGTGTCCTGTCTAGCTACCCTGCCTCCAACTTCCACTGCACACTCCGTAATAATACTCGTCAGATTATCAATCATTTTATCTACGCTAAGGTTGGTTTCCTCACTAAGAGCCGAGTACCTGTTCTGAAGTGAGACTCTGAATTCCAGTACTTTCCATCTCAGTGCTAGCTCATTGATTGGCTTTTTGCGTATCAGTTTCTGTCGTTCCTTCTTCAAGTCTAGGCGAATTTGACAACGTGCCATTCTATGGTCACTGCATCGTACCTTGCCAACCACTTCTACATCCTGCACGACGCCTGGGTGTGCACTCATTATAAAGCCTATTTTGTTCTTATTTTCGCCATTAGGGCTCCTCCATGTCCACTTAGGGTTTCCTCGTTTTCGGTAGAAGGTATTCAAAATCCGTAAATGATGCGTTCTGCAAATTCTACAAGTAGCTCTCCTCTGGCATTTCTAGTACCGATGCCGTAATTTCATACTGCCTGGTCTCCAGCCTCCTTTTGTCCTACATTTGCATTGAAGTCTCTCATCAGTATAGTATACTGTGATTTTACCTTATTCATTGCCGATTTCACTTCTTCATGGAAGCTTTCAACTGACGCATCATCATGTCTGGATGTGGGTGCGTAAGCCTGTACCACCTTCATCTTGTATCTCTTATTGAGTTTAATTACAATACCTACCACCTTTTAGCTAATGCTTTAGTAGTCCTGCATGTTGCCAGCTGTGTTTCTGTGAATTAGGAACCCCACTCTCACTTCTCTTCTGTCAGCCAAGCCCCGATAGCAAAGGACGTGCCCCTTCTGTAGCACCGTATAGGCCCCATCTGTCCTCATAACCACACTGAGCCCTATTATATCCCATTTAACACCCTCTAGCTCCTCGAATAGTACAGCTAGACTTGCCTCACCAGATAAGGTTCTAGCGTTAAATGTTGCCAAGTTCAGGTTCCAAAGACGGCCTGTCCGGATACAGAGATTCTTAGCACCCTCTGCTGCGTTGCAGGTCTGACCGCCGCCGTTGTCAGTTGCTTCGCAGCTGCTGGGGACTGAGGGCAGTGAGGGAGATAGTGGCCAGATACTGCACCAGGGGGGCCAATCCTTCTCCGGTGAGAACCCCCCCCCCCCCGTTAGCTCGGGTCCGTGGTGTCGCTACACACCAAACACCTGCTTACGCAGACGCCCCTGCGCTCCAGCTTAATATTGGTGTTGGATGTAGATTCAGATGTGTTATTTGCTTGGTTGTTTAAGTGCCGAAGCGAGAAATGATTGTTCAGTTTATGTATTTCGTTTATTTTGTTGCAGGAAATTACGCTGTCCACGTATGACCTAAGAGACAAGCCTGTTATTGTTCTGTTCGTCATGGCAGCCGCAATGGCTGGGAATTTCGTACTCTCAGAGGTGCAAGACTTAGTAATTTCTAGACGAAAATATTCAGGGGTATGTATCAGCCACTGTACCACTATTAGGCATGCAAAGAAAATGTTTTTTTCAGTGGTTTTTCTATAAGCACGTAAGAAATAATGGCGCTCCTGAAAGGTTACTGTAAGTTAACCTGCCTAATAATAATAGTTGTCGCATTCGTTTATTTGAACGTGAGTTCACACGAAGCTTTATGTGAAAGCAGATTTAAATTTCATAGTTACATGAAGCAACTTTGCTGGAGCCTGAAAGAAGAAGAAAACGTTAATAAAAGAGAAACAGTGACGAGCTGTTCTTAAGAAATGCGAAAGAGAAACAACCAGAGCTCGCTTGAATATTACAAGAAATTAGAGCACATATACACTCGTCTCAGATCACAAGCATGTACAAAAAGAAAAGGTGAATGCATATAGAAGCACCCGAATAATGAAAATTGAGGCTTGAGATTGTTCGATGCAATCAGAACCAGTCAAACATTAGGTATACCACGCGAACACATCACTACCCTAACAACCAACTTGGTCACCTCCAGCCTGTCTGACGAGTGAGCCAAAGTTACCATGCTATCGTACTTTGCTAAATGGTGCACGTCATATGGACGCCGGAGAAATACGGCTTGATACGGGTCCATTCAAAAATGTTTCATGGGACACTAGTTTGGTGGCTTCCCCTCTGCGTTCGCTTTGTAATCAGCAGAAAATGACACATCACATGAGAATGCCATGACGCTACTTCAATGTTCAATAAAAACTGTTTTGGGACATACATTCATGTAGGAAAGTGCACTGCTTGGAGTATGCTCGTGAAGGCCAGCGCAATCAATACAAAATATAGACAACATCGCCTGTACCATTCATTCTTTCTTTTGTCCTGCCTTCTCATGCGCTGGCCATCACTAGTTCTGAAATTAACCTTCTTACATATTGGCAAGAACTACTTTAACTGATTATTTTTCGTTCGGAATCTCGACACAGGCCTACAGTCACGGGCATAGTTAGAACAGATACGTTATCTTGAGAATAACGTAGTGAGACAAAAACAGGAAAACCGGAAACAGCACCAGTTTTTTTTTCTGACGATGTGTGTTTTGTGTGTATTTAGTACATAAGATGAACATGTAGATGGGCCTCCGCTGTGAATATTGATAAATTCCCACTAAGTGGCATGCTGCTTTATACAAAATGTGAAAATAAATTTTACTGGTTATTTTAGTACTGTTCTTCCTAATATATATATATATATATATATATATATATATATATATATATATATATATATATATATATATATATATATATATATATATATATATATATATATATATATATATATTACAAGTGTTTTATTACAAGCAACTTGAATATCGTCGTCCCGGTGATAGCACGGCCTGCTGCCATATAGCACAATGAAACTGCGCCCGCATTTCTTTGTCAGTAAAGAAGGTGGGAGCCAAATCTGCATTGGATGATGGCATTGACCACCCCGCCAAACATTGCGTGTACCCACGTACCTGAACCAGATGGAAATCTACAATATTGTGTAATGATCGCGCAACTTTTCTCTTGAGTCAAGACCGCTTCCAATAAGGTGTACGTATCGAAATGGTATAGTTACCAGAGCTACAAAAATATAAGTTCAAAATCAAGCATTCACTACTCAATACCGGCCATTGTAGGTAAGCATACGCCGTCTGTCGGCAGTGTGCGAAGAGACGTTTTGTATGTATTTACGGGCAGTTTTGCAGCAAAGAGACCAGTACGTCAACGAAGAGGCAAGTGGTCACAAGTATATGGTTGCTTTTTATCCTCACGGCAGTGACACCGCATGCATGATTACCAGCTGTTCTAAAATGTCCATGCAGAATTTCTCTCGTACTGTGACGGAAACCGTCTGCTGGAGAAGTCGAACAGACTGCGCCTATAACGTTAAATGTTGTGACTTTCACTTCCAGAAACGAATTGACCAAGATACGCAGTCTGTATTTGGACGACAGACGTGTACAGTTTTGTACAGGTGAGAATAAGTGTACAAGATATTTTTGGCAGTAAAGATGGTAAAACACGCGAAAAAATTATCATCATCACAAACGGTGAACGTCCTCCGAGTCTTGCCAAATCCCACCCTGTAATAAACCCGATGGCTGAAATAACGAATAAAGAGATATAGGAAAGAGAAGACGCTGTCTGTATCCCTCTTTTGGGGGTGTCCTAAGAAAGTGCTTACAGCCAAGAAGCATGCCACACATGTTGAAGTTGGACGCGTTGGTCGAAGGGGAGGACAAGAGGTGACGGGCCCTCGCTTTTCGGGGCCAAGCTTCGTGTGACTTAGCGCAAATTTTCCTCATTTTTTATTGTCTTATAGAAGCAACTTCCTCTTATCTATTGATACATTATTATTTAGAATTTGTTTAGCATCAGTTAGGGGCGGAGTTGTAGTTTTATTACATAGGACAAGAACCCAGATCAATAAAGAATCGGCCTATGTCCCCTATCTTACCTAAACCCTGTAGCCACTTGTATAATTTATGGCGGCAGGTATTCAAAAGCGACGGTGATAGAGCAGTGTGATGAAACCATAGGGTGCTCTTTGAGTTCACGTGAAAGAGTGCGTAGAAGACAATGCGTAAAAGGCCCCACTTTGTCGCAATAAATTACCAGAAAAATAACATTTCCTGCCATAACACAACTACATGAACTATTACAACAGAATAGTAACAATTACAACGGCAAGGCGATATGCATTGAAGCATGAGTTATCTAAAGGGCCTCTGGCTCATACCGGAAAATTCCGGACTGTTTTTCCTACCGAGGGAAGGTGGACAAAAGAAGCTTGATGCGTGTGTTACTAACCGAACGCTTGTCTCTTCATATTTGTCGCGATGCTGTAGCCGATAAGCGTCAATCTTCGTATTCCGAATCAGATGTCTTAAAAACTACATCTATTTTTCTCCTTTTCTAACTGCAGTATCTTCAAGGACATGTTACAGAAAGGAAAAACAGCGATGAAGGAAATTCCAATGCTCCGGAGAGGGCTGGTTTGCGAAACGCTTGTAGGCGCCTTTGCGTCCCGAATGAGAGCCAGGTGAGGACATTGTGGACGAAAATTGGTATAGCAACTTCACGGGTTGACGTGATCAGTAACAATTGCAGCATGCTTACTTCTTCCCTACTCGAGTTGGAAGCTTGTGAATGCGACACCAAAATAAGTTGAGAATATTGCAGTTTTTTGAGAAAATTATATGTATTATTTCGACCACTAGCGCTGACGCCTAACACGGAAACAGTGTTCCTTACTTTTCCTTGCACATTTTCCTACATAGCTCCAGCACTTGTGCCGCTTTGTTATACCATTTCGGTTTTCGTTAGAAAGGCTCTCAAGAGAAAAACAATTCGATTTGAATGGACAAAATGTACCCTGCGAACTCAAACCCCACATGTTTCGCTATCATGGGTTCATTATTAGCCTACTAATTCAAGCTTGAAGCTTCATTTTCATACTTTGCCTGAAATCTACACACTTCACGTCAAAAATTTCAAAGTGTATATTTCGTATTTTCGCGACATTGGCTCTAATAAATTTTCGGAAGCTTTGTTGGTTAACCTCCCTGTCTTTGCTCTCCATTTCACTGTCGCTCTTTCTGAAACTTCGTATTCTAGGCCTATGACGCCCACAACTGACAATGTATCTCATTTTTATTGACTAGAAGCTACGTAGCACCGCGTAGACGCTTTCAAAATCTACGAAGTCATGGAGTTCGGTGCAAGAGTTTCAAGGTGGCGTCTTCACACGTCTTTTCTTCTCGCGCGTTTTGTCACTTACTAGGTGTTGTGTCTCGGATAGTATAGTGTTTTTTGGGGTGATGAAATTGTACGTTACTAATACGTTATAAAAATTGTTTCGCTCTCTCGGGTCCCTTCAAATTTAGGGCATGTCACACGATGCTGTGCAGAAAGCTTTGAGGCTCTCGCATATTTCTTTGACAAGACGGAACTCCGCCGCAGAAATGTAGCGGCTGCGCGCTGCTCGTCTGCTGTTGTGAAGGTCGTGGGTTCGATTCTGGCCGAAGCGGTTGCATTTCAATGGAGGCAAAAAACTAAAAGCATGTGTGCTGTACGATGTCAGTCTACGTCAAAGATCACGAGATGTTTGAAATAAACTCTAATAATCACATCGTGATTTTGGGGGTGTCAAATCTCAGATATTATTATTATTCATAAACTGAAGACAACGCAGTGAGGGACTGAAAGGAAAATTATAGGTGTAACCTTAAAGACAGGAAGAGAGCAACGTAAGTCAGGGAACAGGTGGGTGTTAAGGACATCATAGTTGAAATCATGCAGATGAAATGGACATGTGGACTATAGGGCCTGCTATTCATTTCTGATCGATGTATATTGCGCGGTAGAAAACATGCACGGCAAGCAGACAAAGACAATCGCTCTATTAATGAACATGGGCAGGGCACGTAGCTCGTAGGCAGGATTACAGCTGGTCTTTCAGAGTAACATATTTGATTTGCGAGAGAAGCCAAACGCGTCAGGGGGAGACGAGAAATTAGGTGGGCATGTGATTTTAAGAAGGTTGCGGGTACAACGTGGCAGCAGCAAGCACAGGACTGGTTTAATTGGTGAAACATGGGAGAGGCATTTGCCGAAATCAACAGTTGAACGAAAACCCACATCGTCCGCAACAGGCATGAAAGCAATTGAAACAAGACGCTAACCACTTTAAAAGCAAAACGCAAGACATTTAGGCACTCGTCTCAGAGTACTGTTCACAAATGCAAAATCAGTGGATGGTCGCGTATGTTTTAAAATGTGGCGCCAGCAACGTGTGTACTACATGTGAGGGAAGTTTGCACCAGTTCTATTGACTGCGCGCCGTCGTCTGGACTGTGATAGATCCAAGATGCAGCTGAGAGGAGGAGTCCGCTTCTCGTTCTGTTACTTTTGCTTTGTCCCGATCTACTTTTAAGAGCTGGCTGCTCGTCCATCCACCCGCCGTAGGTCAAGTGCGCGTGGGCCCTGCACTGCGCAGCGATCTAACGAAATTCCAAACGAGTTCAGCACATTCACACGAGCTATATTACCTTCATAAAAGGGGAACACAGTGTCAAGACTGCATATTTTCAGTGTTAGGCGCCCGACAAACACGTATTTTGGAGCGCGCTTCCACTGTGTGAAGTCCTCTGATTTGGCGGCTGACAACGTTCCTCTGATATGCCATGCTCTTGGTCGTGGTTAAGATGCTCGAATTTTTCTATAACAATTGTTTTTTTCAAAAGGTCTGCAGAAATGAACGTCAATAGATCACAAGCTATGTTTCGCAAAATGTCTGCAGAAATGAAGGTCAATACACTTCGAAGTTTTTGGGTTCGCATGCCACCAAAAGAAGGGTAATTTTTTGGTCACCTAAATTCTATTAAATTACTTCATAGTTATGACACTACGCCAAAAAACCAATGATGCCTCCATATTTTGCTCTTGTGAAGAGCCTGTTCGATTCAATTAGCGGAAAGAAACGAAGAAAGGAGTCCCGTGAGAAAACGCCCCTAGTTTCATTATAAAGCTCTGCTCGAGAAGTTCACACTCTTGTGAGCAGCCCCCTCCTTTCAGTTCTGTGAACGAGCCATTCTCCTTAATTTCATAACTCGTAAGTCTATCATCTCGTTTGTTGTGTCTTTGACGCAGAATGCGATGCTTGCGTTGTCATCTTCTCAACTGTTAAAAGTACCCACCCTTTTTGGTCGGCCCGTTATGACCTCGCCTCTCGATATACACGTACAATTGGATACCTTTTTAAAAATTGGCCCCGTGTCTGCATGTAATCTGCAAATGTCGTCGAAAGACGATAGTCTTGCGTGTGGAGAGAGTGAACAAAACATTTATTTCATGTTCTGCGCAAGAAAATCGGTGAATGGTATTCCGGGGGCGCTGCGTAAGAGTGCCTCGAGCGTGCAGCGGAGGCGAACGAGCGCATCAAGTCACGTCACACGTGAGACATGAGTGCCATCTGGCAGTATTTTTTTGGAAAGCAAAGCGCGTGGCCCTGAGACAGGCGTGTGCGCCTGAATCAGACGTGATAAAGTGTAAAACGCAAGGCGACGGGTAGGGGCCACCACCGTGTCTTCTTAGCAAAGAGTTGGAAACACTCGCCTTTCCGTGCAAGCGTTGCATGGTCAGCGCAGCGTGATAAGCGCTACGGTCCTTAGAATTACTTATGTATGCCTTTCTAGTAAAAGACGAACTTGCAGAATATGTACGTGTTGTTATGGTGCCTTAGATATGCGCAATTGCTTTTTAATAGACAATCACACACGTATGAACGCTGATCCTTGAGCAACATGGTGGGCCCTGCGGATGGGGTCGGCCATTCGGGGTATTAGCTGGTGCTGTTTAGAGTACCCGGTTCATGGTACCAATGGACAAACAGACAAACGTACAGACAGACAGACAGACAGACAGACAGACAGACAGACAGACAGACAGACAGACAGACAGACAGACAGACAGACAAAAGTTTTTGCGTCGAAGGTCCCCAAGAAAGACTATCGTCTTTAAAAGTTTCAAAAGTTTCCACCCGGACGGCCAAAGCACGGCGATTGATGGGCTCCACGACTAAAGAAATAATCCCGCTGTTCCTCTAGGCAACGTTCTCCAAAGGCGGGGTCACCGGCCGTACTGTTTATGACGTCACTCTGGTGCACGCTTTCATAGTTGCAGCCTTGGGGAAGACTTGCTTTGAGGGGAAGTGCCGGAGACTTATAATCTTGTATACAACGAAGCCTACCGTGTTCATTAAGGTTGAGAGCTGAGCTAGTTGGTGATTGATCATTATAACGTACGGCGACATAGCGCAATTTAAAAGGAGACAAAGGAAATGAGCGAGTGTCGTCTCCATCCTGTCTCCTTTCTTCTACGTCCAAAGTGCGCCATTTCACCGAACAGTATAATGATAATGAAGCCTACCGTGGTTTGCTAAAAGGATCGATGTAGGAATGCGTACTCACTACGTCCGAGCTTACTTAGAGCTTTCAGGCGTCGACGCCGGAAAGCGAAAAGATTGCAGTGGGGAGGAACATTAGTTGCAAGAACTCCCATGTGTTGAGTCTTATATCTAAGATCAATCGTCCGGCCATTTAGACTGGTTACTCATGACAGCTACGGTTTATCAAGCCCTGCTGTGATTGCCATGTGTGTGTCAAATGACTGTATTGCATCTAATCTTTTTCAGCAATAAGGCGCCTGAGCAGAGATGTGAATTTTATATCAACCTTTTCAAGGTATTATGGGTGGACGTTCTTCGAGTTCTCTTGGCAACCGTCGGCTACTATGCCTGCATATTTGCAAGAATCCCAGCTTTGGAGTAAGTTTTTTTTTGTTTTACTATAAAAGGCGGCAACAATTTCTTCAATATGAGACTACTATGTACACACACGAGTCGCGTAGCATAACGACAGCTGAAAATAAGGACGGCCACGCACAGGGTTGCCTTGTTTTTCTACTTTGCGCCAATTTGGCAACTTTTCTAGGCTGGTGGCGACAAAAAAAGTGACTTCGTGACGTAGCTAGTTTTTGGCTGGTTTCTTGTTTCCTCGATTTTAACCAAATAATAAACACCTCGTGGTATCACTGCCTCTGGCGTTCCTGTGCGTGCTTAAAACTCTCAAAATTGACTTTGGAACCTGCATTACAAAAAAGCAATGGCTTCGAGATTCGTGGCTGTATCTCAGGCAAAACATTTGCATTGCACCTCACTTCACATACCAGAATGCCATTTTAAATCATAGTTAGGATTTAACGGCACAATAAAAATCACTCCTTAACCATGGAGTCCTGCACTTATTGGCATTAGTGGTTTGATGCACGACCAAATTCCTGTGTCATTTCTTAGCATAAAAAACGAACTGCGACTGAAGAATATTAAGCTCTGAGACTTCATCACCAAACAAGAAATGACGATAAAGTTGAATACAATATATGCGTCAATCTCAGCAACCGTGATTTTGAGCACACTTACGGGATACTCAGTTTTATTGCCACACGGCCATTACATTTACTCATTTTAAGAAACTTCGCCATATCACATGTCACGCTTGATAAGGCGAACAACCTATGCTTGAATCTCAGCAAATATGCATTTGAAGGAGGAGTGCATGCTACTTATTCACATTTTTCTGAAAATACCTTTTGCGTTTTCTCATTTAAACAAAAACCTCACACTCGTTTTAAGTTACCTGGCTACTTCTGAATGCTTTTCCTTCACTTTGCTTGGATATTTTTGTCTATACAACTCAGCAACCCTGGCGTCCAATGTCATTTGATGGTTTGCAGGTTCCCCAAAAAAAACGCTTAACGCTTTAAATAGTGTTGGTTGCATGTTAGCTTTACGCGACCTTGTACTATTTTCAAGGTGGTTGCCAAGGCTTTTTCAAGTGGTTTCGCAAACCTATAAAAGCATGCAGGCAAAAGAAAAAGGAACAAGAGAGACAGGAAAGGTAGGAATGTTAACCTGTTGAGCATAATCGGTATGCTACCCTGCACAGGGGAACAAGATGAGAGAGATTGAAAGAAGGGGAAGGAAAGGGAAAGAAAGAGGAAGGGAGGTAGTAGTGCTGACAAACCTGCTTGCATATTTTGGCGTTACAACGACTGCATTGTGGCCTACCTTAAGAAACACATACGCACGCAAACACACACACACGCACACAGCCCCCCCCCACACACACATACACACTCATGATGTACGGTATATTGTGCGATATACGGCATGATCTTCATTCTATAGCTGCTCGTGTAACTTTGTTGTCCTTGGAAACTTCAGTCATGGCTTGATTGCTTGAACTCTCGATGACTTTTGGGATGGCATTGGAAAATAGTTACTAGCGTGATCGGCTTGTTCTCAAGGCGAGCGATATTGGTTTTAATAAAGAAGCGTTTAATAGACGCCAACAGCCCCCGTGCAGTGAAAAACTCAAACAGCATTCCTTGTTGACGCAACGCCTCTTTTTGATGTTACGTTCTGCGACCGATTCATGCATGGACTAAGGAATAACCACTGGCAACACATTGTTTTTGAAAATAAGCTGACGCTCACAAAAGCCTAATGCATTGTTCTTCGTGCGTACAGCATCGCCTAAAAAGAGTGAGAAAGAAAC
Organism: Rhipicephalus microplus; assembly: GCF_043290135.1. Lineage (NCBI taxonomy): Eukaryota > Metazoa > Arthropoda > Arachnida > Ixodida > Ixodidae > Rhipicephalus > Rhipicephalus microplus. The sequence goes on along the minus strand of NC_134708.1, from coordinate 106,771,601 downwards.
AAAACCATGGAATCGGATGAACCGGCGACTTATCAAGATCGCCGCAACTCTGTCGCAGCAAACAGATAGCAGTGATAACATTGCTGGCATCACGGTCAGCCGTTAGTCACCAGTGACACAAGCGTGAAGCAGACGCGTCTAATTTATGACAAACGGGCGCCACTTTAAGAAGGCCCGTATCACGAAGGAACGGATAAAATTTCTACCTTTGCGACAATAATGCGCAACTACGCCGAAAAAAAGCTGAAGTAGACACGCAGAACATTACACCAGCACTGACCGTGACGCGCCACTTACACAGTGCCGTCAGCGCACGCACGGAACCGAAGACCACGGTCAACTCACCTATGCACCCCCAACCTGCTTATCTACAAGGAACTACGACAACTGGTGGAAAAAAATGACTGAGCCCTTTTCGGCGAGAACACCTTCATATATCAGAAGTTGCATACAACGACAGTATAGCTAATCTGTCTCTCGCGAGTGTGGAAGGCACTAAATCCAGCCTTTCGTCAAAAAAATTGGTTCGAAGCTTGCGAAATTGCAATCTGAGCCATCAATCAGGTAGCGAATCAAAGCTGGATCGTGCTACACAAGCTGATTCAGCAGCTGCATGAGTACGAGGTGATCTCAAATGAAATTTATGTACATTACAAACGACTAGCGGACCTCGGCGCGAACGCCGAAAGAGGTCAACACGTGGCTTATGAGTTTCCGTTGGCTACGCAGCTTGCCCTGCAGCATGCCAAGAGGAACCTCAATAAACATTATTGTCGTGTCATTTGGCACACACACTATCTACCTGCAGGGCCCCGCCGCTCTTCGTAGTAAAAAGAAAAAGATAAATCAAAGCCTCTTCATTCGCGGAAAGTACCGTTCACCATGAACTTGGCGACTAAATTGTGCTCGTACTCTCAATCACCCCTCGAGGTGGGCCTGAGAGGAATACGTGGAGGACAGTTGGGCAGAAGCTTTGACCTAACCAAGCTACTCGGCTGAATCGAGATTGATAACTTCAGAAGGGATCACTTTAATAGCACTGGATGAATATACAGTGCCATTGGATGACCGTTTGAAGAACTGGTAGCACATTAGACATTTCGAAAGCACCTACAGCCTCCGCTTCAAGGAAATGCTGACACACTCATCTGTGGGGACACTGAAGTTTTCAGTGAGAAACATTCACCTCACCTGTAGAGCTTAGCTGAAAATATGTGCTTAAGTTCAACTACGCATTAGTATTCATAAGTGTGGCTTGTTGGTTCAACAAGTGAAGCCTGCAGGTGGTCCGATAGAAGCCGAAGGAATTTCCGCCGGTGACAAGGTACGTGTCCCTACAAGTGCGTGTCCTTCAACTGACAAGCATGAAGTGGCAATTCTTTCTGGGATTCCTAACATTCACAATATGCACCTATAAAATGCTCCAAAACTGTGGCCAGCGGCCTTCATATACTGCCGTGAAATGATAATCGCTGATTTTGGTCATTCTACCACCAGAAAGCTCTTCAAGACCTGTTGGAGCTGTTCCATAAAAGTATACTCGTTAGGCCTTGCAAGGAACATAATTCTTGCATCTGATATGGCACAAAAGTGTGGATGCTTTTTTTTTATTATTCGACAATCATTGTGCCAATGAACCATTGATATCTACTTTCCACACCATTATCATCCATATGCCATAGTTATGTCCAGCTCGATCGCAAGACAGTTACCATCGTGTACGGTGAGCACAGTATATCGCGGGTGGACATGTCACCATTCTGACATGTCACAGGCCACGCTTGGGTATCCTGCAACCCCGGAATTACATTTGGCACACACCATGGCTTAGTATGACCAGATGGTGCATTGAGATTGCTATGAAATCGTGTTGAAAGCAAGCAGCTTAACAAAAATGCGTTGAAGGCTACTTCTTTACAAGATAATTCAAGACTTTACTCATGTAGGCTGGGTGTTAGTGTTCAAAGGGTGCGACTGCTGATCCAATGGTCGCGCAATTGAATCCCGGGCGCGCTTGTTGAATTTCGATTAAAGGAACATGCTAGAAAGCTCTACACTTAAATTTGGATGCCCGTTGAAAAGTCCCTAGTAGACATGCTCCAGTCTTTCTCGAATAGTGATTTTGGGCCTCGAAAACACTAAAAATATATTCCAACATTATATTCTAATAATATATCCCACTTACCGAGAGGTGACTGCAGATCCAATGGTTTTCCCATTCCCTAGCTCATATTTATTTTCTGCCCGCCTCGTCAAAGTGCCCTCCAAGTGGAGTCCCTTTTTACCACATTGTCTTCGGATACACTGGAAGTCCCCCTTTCTCCCCCGCATTGCAAGGCAGCCTGTCATGTAGACAGACAAAAAATGATAAGATGCACTCCTTGCTTCGTGGAGTCCAGACAAGTGAGTTCGCAACATTTACAAGAATTCCAGAGTAATTGCTCTGCCTGTGTTTTCTCCTCGATATTGAGTACAGCGCTGACTCAAATTTGGCGTCACAACGACTACACCATGGCCTACCCGAAATATGCGGCCGCTTTATTCATACGCTGTCTCAGTGTGCCATGGTCTAGCCACCTAGATAATGTTGTTCCCCCAAATCGTAGAAATCACTCCAATTAGCATGGTTTTGCGAAAATTGTCTTCCTTTTCTTCCTGAGCTGTACTGCTGAAGAACGTGCTGACATATTTTGGTGTTACAATGACTACATCGAGGCTTACCTTTAAAAAAATCTCACTGGGTGGTCGTTAAATACCTCGTCGGCAAGAGCTTTAATATGAATCTTCAGTGGATCTCATTCCACTCTTGAATTGAAGGCAATAATAAGGCTGATGCCCTTGAACATGTAGCGTGGTCTGGTGTTCTAAACGTAAGAGCTCCTAATAGTTACGAGAATGACAGCGAGGTAACACGCCATCACTTCAGAATGACCAACAAGTATCCACATTAAGAATGTAGAGGCCACACATTTTCTCGAAAAAAAAAAAGCGGCGCCGTTGTACCGCCTAAGATGTGACTTCGCACTCACCTTGCCTTGAAGGTACTAGTTCTAATACACTCTACCTCAGCTTAGGCATTCAAAAGTGGGTGATGTGCTTCCCGTATTGTATCTCCTGTGTTTACATCAGTAACATTCAACATTTTTTTCGGTTTTGCCTGCCGTTTCATGTGTTAATAACAGAGATCTCCGTAGCCCACAAATAGGTGGTCATAGGCACCTGGTATTTGAATATTTCCGTTTTTTTCATGGGCCCGCAGCAACTAACACGTGAATGTAACGATTTTTCATTGCTTTTCTGCAATACTCTGAGCTGTTGAAATCGTAGTGACAGAACTCCATTGTTCAGGAGCTTCTCAGGCGGAATAATTGTCGGTCGTTTAAGCTAAGCTCTTTCCGTTTGCGCTTCTTCACTTCCTGTGCTCGTCCGATTGTATGCGCAACGACACATACCACAAGCTGATTCGGCCAGTTGCAACATCACAACCACCACCACCATTACCTGGCCACATGCACGGTGAAATGAGAGGGCCTTGGAGGAGGGCAGGGGGAATCAAGTGATCGAAGCTCGCTCACTAAAGTTTTCTCCCATGCCGTCATCTGGCATCTCTTAATCATTCGTAGTGCCTATCAGTTCATATTGTTTGTCTTCTTTGTCTATGCAAATCGATTAGAGCGTAGAGCGCATCACTACTTGTGTTATCGTGCAGCAAAGTATTGCGAGCATCCTTTACTGGCAACTATGTCGAAATGATTGATCTAAACTTTGCGCTCCCAATTTATGTTCTATTATATCTAGATTACTTATCAGCAGCAGCACCGCTATTGGCACGGCGACTGCAACACTACTGTTTGCTGTTACCACTGCCTGTGAATTTCTCATGACGAGCCTTCAAATGGATATAATGAACATGTTCGGCTGCCGAGGACGTACCATGCTTACTGGCTACGTATTCAAGAAGGTCAGTGGTTTTTGGTACTGTTAATCGCACCTAGGTCTTGAATAGATACACATGAATAAAACAAACACAGTCATTTATGGTGCACTGAGACAGCCACCTGAATCCGGATTTAGAAGTGCGGACTGTTCGTCACGTGACCTTGCAATAGCGATTCTTCTCCGCGTATGATCTACACAGCTCGCGGACGAATAACCCTAGCATCCTTTTCGCATCGGGATTCTGGAGGCTGGAAGCTGTAGCTTCAGTGGGAAAACCAACAGTGTCCACGGCAACTATCGCGCTTTTCGTCTGTTGTAGCCGTACGGCTGTCCTCACCTCGACGTTAGTTCATCCCATGCTGCTGCATGGTTCAGTTAATCTCGCCGGCGGTATTACAATTCTATCACCTCCGAAAGATGTATCAATTGGAACGCGTGGTGATTGGCCGGTTGGCCAACAGCGGGGAAATTTCTGAATTTACTATTGCACATGCAAAAATCCTACGACAGGAAAAGTGGTGCGGTGGTGGAGAGCAGTTGCATCAAAACACTGCCCTCGTTTCAACGCTGCTGCGAACCAAGAGATGAAAACACGATGAGCAGTAATGCAGTGTGCATGGCCGGTACCTGGTGTGTGCAGAAAAAAGACTACCGGTATAGGTTGTCTCATCAGTGTCATCACTCTACCCTTCTGTCATATGCGGGACACGACCCCACAAGCGACCGCAGTGAGGTTACTCTTCAGTTGCTCTCTGTACGCAGTTTTGTTCTTGTCATATAGCGCTTCCACCAGTAACGCTGTTTTTAGCGAAACAAATTACAGTCATCGTTAGTGCTCGGCGCTTGGCAAAGTGAGTGTCGTCACAGTGCACCAGAATGCGGCGTCGTTTTCTGTATGCCTCCACCCATGCTATCGACTCTAACCGGTCTGCTGGTAGTCAGCCTCTAACTGCGGTCAAGAGTAATCTCGCTCTGCCCTCGTCCACAAGCACCCCGTCCATTATGTGCAACGCCCTGCAGGCGGATTCGCCGTCCACGTCTGCAACAAATCAGAATTCAGTCCGCCATCTGAATGCACCTTTTGACACGACTTTGCTAAAAGTATCGCTCTCTTCATTTTATGGTATTCATTTCTGTGGTATTTATATTTAAGCTATTTACCTGTAGATTTATTTATCACATGAAGTTGCATTGTTTCACCGCTTTTCGCTTTTCAATAACTGTGTGAAATGACAACTGTTTTACACGAACTCATGTTTATATGTTCTTATTATTAAGTTATAATACAACTCATGTACACTTATTTACTTTATTTTGTTGTACGCTTTGCATAGCTGCTTTAGATGGCATTCACGCCCTCTCAAATTGATTGCTGCAGCTTTTAGCCTGAATGATTCATTAACAAATTGTAAAAAAAAATGTTGGAAATAGGGATTTAATTCATTCTTCGATTCATTTCTGTTTTACCGGGATGTGTTTTTTGGTTGGTTAACTCATGACCGTGTTGATTGGGCTTTTGAAACGCTTTGGAACATTCAGCAAGTGTATCTGCACGTGCAGACACCAGCACTGAAACAGTCTTGTAATTTTAGGTAACAACAATGTCCACTCTGACCAGAGCACGCTACACGGCCGGCCGCATCAGTTCGATCCTTTCAGTCGACTGTTGGCAGATCGGCACCTGCTGCTTTACTGTTGCCCTGCCCCTTTTCGGAGCCTTGTCGCTGCCTTTGGTCTTCTGGATGCTCGCAACGCGTGCCGGTGTCGGCCCTTCTCTCTGCTGCGCTGCGTGGACCATCATTGTGCTCTGCCTTCCCTTGTTCTGCTCTTCCTACCAGAAGTTCATATGGGTGAGTTCAGGTGCGTTTATGTAGGTGAACCTCTGTTAGCCTACTTCCAATCATTTTGTTCACTGCGCTTATGTAGTGAACGTCTTGCACAGTGCAGAATTCATCTGAACCATCCGTAAGCTTACGGGTCCCTGTCCACAATTACTTGGCTTCTCGTGTGCGGTGACTTGCGGTACAACACCGGCTATGTAAGCATTCATGGCCAAATATTCACGGTCAGTTTTCATGAGTAGATGCGAGATTGGAACAAGCCCAAAGTAACACAGATCAGGAGCGGGGAACAAGCATCCTTGTCTGGAGAAAAAAAAACAACCGATGGAAATTCAGATTAAACCAAGCAGTGAGAAGCTGTATGCTAATTCAGACATTTAAGCGGACATCGAAAAATAATTTGAAAAATTTGAAAAATAACGCTAACCCTTCCGGAGGATTTCCAAACCATGCAATAGAGAAACGAATCATTATCGGCACGCAGACATAACTAGTAATAAACTACGTGACCAAGTAACCGCCTAAAATGGCAAATCCCACGTACAGTGTGAATCGATGATATGCGAAGCACGAATGAGAAATCTTATGTCACTTTAAAATCAGCACAAAGTTACGAGGTGGACGTAAATGATGCCGTACATGACTTCCGCCTCATGATCATCAAGTTTGAATGTGTCGTTTACCTTCGTCATCTATTCATGTCACGTGATACAAAATTTAGTATATGTGGAGCTAGCGAAACGGCCCCGAGCACGCTATGAGCGTGGTATGTTGTAATTTTATTACATGACACGCGTGTCAGGATTATCGTGTTTGGACCAGTCATATATTTTGTCATCCATAAACGTCACGTAACACCCAATTTGGTATATGTGGAGCTATATATATACTCCAATGTAGCCAATGTATAGAATATACTCCAATGTTAGCGTTGACGCGCGCGCACGCTGGCACAGCGACGCTACGTTAGCAAAACACGAGCACCCTATAGTCTAACGCCAGGTGCGACCAGCCTCCGTCGACGCGGCTCGACGGCAACCGGCGCGAAATGTGACATGCTGCATTTCGCGCCAGTGCGTTACCTGGACATTGCCTCTCCCTCTCTTCGTGACGCATGCCTGTGAGTATATAGCAGGACCGGTGCCTGGCGTGGCTAAGCCGGCGTGACGCGACAAAACAAACGCCGGCGAGCACGCGCACTGCGTCAAGTCGAAATCTATTGGCGCCTTGACTGTAGCATGTAGTCATGTTCTCATATGGCACGCATCTCGTGATTATCATGAATGCATCAGTCACATACCTTCGTCATCCATTGGCGTCACGTAATACCGAATTTGGCATATGTGAACCTAACGAAACGGCCGCGAGCACATTATCAGTGTGGCATATAGTCATGTTGTTACATGACACGCATGTCGTGATTATCATATTTATTTATATGTGCCATTTACATATGTTGTCCGTTCGCGCCACTTAATACCGAGTTTGGTACAAGCGAAGCTAGCAAAACGGCCGCGAGCGCATCATGAGCGTAGCATGTAGTCATGTTGTTACATGGCACGCATGTCATGTTTATCATGTTTCCACCAGTACCATACCTTCGTTATCCATTCACGTCCCGCAATACTAAATTTGGTATATGTGATGCTGGCGAAACGGACGTGAGTGTATAATGAGCGTGGCATGTAGACATGTTGTTACATGACACGAATGTCGGGATTTTTATGTTAGGGTTTGTCACTTGTGTTCGCCATACAATCACGCCATACCCTACCAATTTTGCAACATGCCATGTGAACGAAACCGTCGCAAGAGCTGCAGCACCATGAAATGTAAATCATGACATTCATGACATACATGTCATGATTTTCATGCTATGACTAGTCAAATATTTTCTTCATACAGTCATGTTATGCCATATCAAATTTGGTATCGATACCATTATTGAAACGGCCAGGAGACTTAAAAGCCGTAGGTGGCTAGACAGACAGACAGACAGACAGACAGACAGACAGACAGACAGACAGACAGACAGACAGACAGACAGACAGACAGACAGACAGACAGACAGACAGACAGACAGACAGACAGACAGACAGACAGACAGACAGACAGACAGACAGACAGACAGACAGACAGACAGACAGACAGACAGATAGATAGATAGATAGATAGATAGATAGATAGATAGATAGATAGATAGATAGATAGATAGATAGATAGATAGATAGATAGATAGATAGATAGATAGATAGATAGATAGATAGATAGATAGATAGATAGATAGATAGATAGATAGATAGATAGATAGATAGATAGATAGATAGATAGATAGATAGAAGTACCAGCAGTTCTCAAAGAAATGTTTCGGATTTTGCATCACATACTTCGCCAAAGTCGTAGTATGTTATGCATAGATCGTAGATACGCTTAAGGCCGCCGAAGTTCGCTAAGAGTTTGGATTAGTTTAATCCGACATGGCCAGACCAAGCGAGGCTTAATTCAGCACAGAGTCACCGAGACAAGCTTAATGAGCTCCCTCAGTTCTTAAACCATGTCTGGCTTCATTCAAATAATATTATCCGGATTAGTATGTCTCCAAACATATCCAATAGAATTTGCCGGGTGGTCTGCATCGTCAGGTTTTATTTTCCAATTAAGCCAAGGTATAGCCTAACCCAACAGGCTTTAAGCCTGGCGTGCCTCGAAAAATTTGGCTCAATGCAGATAAGCTTGGCCCGTATTTGCTTGTCTGAATTAGCTTGGTAATTCGGTTTGATTATTTAGTCCTAATAGGGACAACGCAATTAGGTGTCGTTTATTTAGGCTTGATAACGCTTAGCTTGTCGACCATTCTAAACAAAGGTTAACTTGGCCATCCTCATATTGGCTTAATTAGACTCGCCTTACCTAGCCTGAAAATAGCTAATTTTTTAGGGATAATGCTCAAGTTCGCTTATTATACTCCACCATGCTTAAATATACTTGACTAGGCCCCAACAAAGCTTGACTTCGTCTTTATGCTCCGATGACATAGCCTGGCTGAGTTTTCTCTTTGCACGAAAAGGACTGATGAATATAATAACACCTCGTCTGTCAAAACTCTTTTCGGGTTCACTTGCTGCAGGGAAAAGTAGTATCTGCTCGCGATGAGCGACTGAAGGTCATCTCGGACATGCTGGCAACAATCCGAGTCGTCAAGATGTACGCCTGGGAAGACGCCCTCCAGGAGAATGTCACGGGCTTCAACGAAAGGGAGCTGAAGTGGCTTTTCCGAGTCAACCTCTTGGACGCCGTGTTAGACTGCATCTACTCATCCACAAGCTCTGTGGTGTGTGTCGACTGATGCAGAGATAACCTTCTCTCTTTTTAGCTACTTGTGTCATAGGTTTACAAAGGGCTAAAATGGCGATTCTTCCTCTGAGTCAGTAGGGTGAATTTGATGCATGCCGAAAGTACGTGCTATGACAATGTCCTCTCGCAGATGAAAGCTTAATCATACGTGAATAATACCTTTTGTAATACAGAAAAATTGCTGAATGCAGACTACCGTCGCATCTACTTTTCAAGTGTTGGCGTTTATTGTTTCGCAAGCTCATAGCGTTTAAGAACAAATCAGCAACTAGGGGAGTTATTCTACCACATTTGAAATGGTCCAGCCGCATGAAGGGCATGATACAAAAGCGAATACACATGCTTGCTTCCCTACAATGTGGAACAACCTCTGCTGCTCTCTAGTTAATCATGTTTATAACATGTTCGCAATGTCGCATTAACTGCATAGCTGATGTGTCGAGGAAATGTCGCGTTCATCGATTCTTCTGAAGTTTCTGGCTTTCCTCTGGTTTGCGACCTACTGGTATAACAGAACATCAAGTCAAATAACCTCTTCTAAGTTAGGTATTCGTCTGCATTGTCAGTTAGCTTTCATCAACGAACTGTAATCGTCTCCTGTTGATTTCCCGTCCGATGTTCCTCGGGGTTGTGGAATAGATCATATTTAAAGCACAATCCTTACTGTCTTGTTGGGCAGTCCCGTGAGTGATATACGCAGGCTAGTGAAGTCGATACGAAAAATACGTGCCATCGATAACGTCAAGTCGCAGTGTCGACAAACAAGTCACAAATAATTTCATACACCTGTGGCATCAGCGTGACATCACTGTCAAGGGATATTATCATGCCTTCAAAAGACATCACATGGCGTTATTAATGCCATGTGATATCATGGCGTTTATCATGGTTATACTATACTTCAAAGTAAAATTGGTGTGAGATGCAAAATAGCAACCAAGGACACAGTAAGGCTTTCTCATTCAAGTGTCTTAGATTGTAACCTGCTGCCAAACATTCAAATTTTAATAATTCTAGCAAGGACGTCTCGTAGCAGTTCGTTTAGAATCATATTTTTCTTGGGTAGATGTAGACCACATGAAAGTATTATTTCTATTTATGAAAATCGCTCTCTTCCAACATCCGTAATATCTCTTCGTGATTCGTGTAAAACGTGGCATACTAACATCAACGAAAGTGACACTGTTGCAATGTTTTTCACCAACACACGAGCCCTTTATCTCTTTATGAATGGCGTTCTGTTTAAAAGAGCTGCAGCGCCCACTTACCCCACAATTTGATGACGGAAAGGCCAGCACTCTCAGCTGACACCTTTATACAAGCCGAGAAAGGCAAGGCGAAAACATCGCACGCTTTCGCCTTAATAGGTCTTCGTAGTATCAACGTTATCAAAGCGAAAGCCTTAGATAGGAAAATCAGCCTTCGGTATCTTGTGCCGTGATGAGAAAAATATTCATTGTATGACGTACATGACGTAAATATGGCGTCCCTTGTCTCTAAATTTTGTGCGTCACGCATTTTTGTGTGCGTGTGTGTATGTGTTCGAGTATACCTTCATGCTAAATTGAAGATTCTAATTTTTTTTCAGGGGGGGGGGGGGGGGGGGGGACTGCTTTCTAGCTCCAACGACGTCATCTTTACGTCACTATGGCGTCAGTTAACGTCACCTAACACGAGCAATCACACGACTTAGTGAAATGCAAGCCATTCTCTGAGGCAGCGCTGCAAAAACTAAGTGATGTGCAGGAATACTTTGTAGGGAGGATCAATGTATTCTAATCAGAAGAAGAGCAAGAAAAAAAGGACTAAGATTACTTTCCTTTCCTGTGAATTGAGTGAAATGACCAATTGTTTATTTCGTTTGGGAAGTTTGGATGATTCCCTGATAACACTTCTGGGGGTTCTCAAAATCAACACATGGTAAATAGTAAATACGTAATTTATTAGCAATGTAAATCTTATGAAAACATATTTTGTTGTTTTCTTATCATTTCGTGGTCGTCAGGTAATAAATATGTGCGTGAAGTTTTAGCTCTCTGTTTTCTTCGACAATTTGCCATTAATATGGCGAATTCCTGCCAAGTCAGGCATTAAGTAAATGCCTGCCAAGTCAGGCATTTACTTAGCCTTTAGTCATGTCCCCCAAGGCAAGCTTGTTCAATTTTGCCTTGAATAAAGCAAACCAAACCAAACCATAAAAAATGTTCATTAGTAATTCTTTTGTTTTAGTAGATGCCGATTGGATTGTATGTCGTTTTTGTATCTCCTATTTTTGAAAGATTTGGCAATAAAACAAAAGCTCAATATGATTTGAATTATGAAGTCGCTTTGTGTGAGCTATATTACTTTGGCGAAATCACTTATAGAGATCACAACTACAGTAGAAAGCTCCTTTTAACAATTCAGCAGAGGGAATATCTTGTTTCAGACGGCATGTAACATAAATCCACACAACCGCCCCTAAACTATAAACATTCAATAACAATGATGTTTCCGCTTTATTTTGGTTGCAATAGTTCTGTATAAATACGTACATACATAAGAAAAGTTGTAGAGAGTATGCTTTCTCACACAATAATACACTAATTATTAACCTTCTGCTGTGTCATGACAATTTACTTGACAGCTTATGATCATCTTGTTCTCCACTCTACCGATACTGGAACCGGGCATCGTTCTCACACCAGCATTGGTTTTTACTTGTGTCTCGTTGCTGTACACAACAGACCTCGCCATGAGCACCTGCGGACAGGCCCTGAGAAATCTCAGTCAAGTAAGTAAAGTGAATAATATCACACCCATATGCATGCGTGTGGATGGCAGTGTGGCAAAGGGGTGGCGACACCCCCCCTTCCCGCCACCGGTCGCCCAACATGAAGGGAGGCAACATCTACCTTATACATTAACAGAATAGGGAGGAGGGGCGCTGCGAAGAACATTCGCCTCCCCTCAAGGAGAAGTCTGCGCACGCATATATCCATGGGCTCATCTGACCAGGGGTCAAAATATATTTGTGTTTTCACACAAAATAATTTTAGTGTCTCCTATGCATTCTCCTAAGACACAAAGGCGAAAGCCATAGGTAGGAGATTGCCCTATTTATCTTTTTATTGGTCGCGTCTGAAATAATTATGTAAAAGATGGGTAAAATAGGTATACCTGACAGAGGCCTTCGTCCTGAAGTAATGATAAGTATAGGCTAAAAAATAAGATGACCCATCCATAATCAAACGATGTAGATGGAAACGACATTACTTTGACTTCAGTGCATGACGCTTTCAATAAGAAAAAGATCACACACACGTCAAATCATACCGTGGCTACGGGTTGCAGCGTGGCGCGGCGTCATGTTTTCACCTGTCTTTGTTTCGAAGCGGTGTACTGTTTTGGGACGCCATGAGTCCGACTCATCTTATTGGCTGAGCGTTTGTAGTGTAGATGCAAATAGAAGCTGTCCGGTTTGTGGAGGCCCTTGTTGTGGCCGAAATAACCTCACAGTATGCGACGTGACGGAGATCGATCACGAAAGGCATCACGTAGCCCCCATGGCTCGGCGAACAAGTTGAGAAACAAAACACGGCTACAGGCATGAGTACCCCGTAATTGCCCGTTGTTCTTTTGATGCAAAAGTATCTCGCATAAATGATGCGTTACTTAGTTACCGCAGTTTTACCTAAAAGCTCCAGTAAACTCCAATCCAGGTGTTTCTGCAACATGCTTCAATATAATGCAGTTTTCGTCAAGCAGCAAAAGGCAGCACTCAGTAACATCGGATAATCACCTGTAGTAACAGAGAAATATGACGTCCAAGAAACAGGTCGGCTATTACCTTTTTCGGGTAGGATTATTTCTGTGAAAATATCATTTGCTGAACACGCTCTTGAAGAAGGCGCGATTAATTCAAGTGCTTACCAAAACTGTAATCAGGGTGAGCTTTTAAGAATTCATATGACATCAGGCAGCGCAAAAATACGAAGACGGTAGCCAAGTACAAACATTCAAACACAAGGCGAGCGCTAATTTCCAAGTTTATTATCAGAATTCACGCCTATTTATCGACCAGCAAAGATCAAAAAACGAAATTGTCATCTAAGCACGAACAACTCGTCCAAATTTGAAGTGTATCATGTCACAACATCTTGATCAGCCCTTGCAAAAAAAAATGATACATGCAACAGGCAGTCAAAACATGCCAGAAACTGAAAGCAAGAGATATACAGAAAACATATTCCAAAGCTCGAGACTTATTAACGCGGAAATCGAAGTAACCAAGTTAGCTGTAAAAGAATAAAGTGAGAATAAATTGTATGGAGGTAAACCAGCCCAGGATAACCGGTTTGCTACCCTACATGTGGAAATCATACGGGGAGATGGAAAGACGGAGAGGAAAGAAAGGAAAAAAGTACATCACACAGCACATACACAAGAACACAGTCGGTACCAGTTCATCAACCTGGCGTGGAAAGTGACATCACTGTCCCAGCCACTTGTCCACGTTCGTTTTTTTTTAAATATCTTCAGCAGTTCCTCAGAGCTGTAAGGAAGATAGAGAAATAAATAAAATGAAGATAAAGGGAGGTTTACCTGGTTGAAAAACTGGTTCGATACTCTGTACGGGGGTGGGGAAAAAGAGTCGAAATGAGGATAGAGAGAGAGAGAGAGAGAGAGAGACAAAGGAAAATAAAAATAGTGTCTATGCACACACATACAGGGCGTTCTGATCAGAGTCACTTGCGGAGGCTGGTTGAACACAGAAGGCACAGGAGCACCTGCACAGCCTTCTTCGTAATATCCTGTTGGTGGCGCAGGATTATTTTGTCCGAAAAAATCTGGTTGTCCAGTTGATCGAGTCCGTTGCGGAACGACTGTCACTGCGAGCAGTATTGTGGTCATTCACACGGAACATGCACATGATACGCCGGAAGCTAACTCGCCGAGGTATAGCCTCATGGAAGGCTGTCTGCCACACACGAGACGGTTCCTTTGAATAATAAAAAAAGCTTCGATGGTGTCTCAGGACAGCTTACTGTGCTACCGGTACAACACTGTTGTTTCAGTTAAAAGCGGTTCACAACCACACTGCCAACAATCTATCACAAGATGTAGGTATCCTGAACCTTTGAGAGAGCTGAAACGCCTTCTAAGCCTGTTGTTCAAACATCTACCCGCCGGGCCGATATAGTCACGTCCGCACGAAAAAGGCTTGCGAATAACATTGCAGGAGCAAGAAGCAAGACACGTGCAATTTCTAGGTAATGCAATGCCTCCTTTCTTTACATACCATGCCTAAAAATATACTTAGCCTTTGTGTGGTCTTTATTACTGCACATGCACCTCTGTAGTGTTGCACAGATGGAGCCCATGTTGCTTTTCGCGGTGAAAGCATTGTTACCATCATAACGCGATCCCACCTTTTTGACGCGATCAGATTGGCGACAGATGTGCGGTATACATGCGTTCTTTCTATATGATGATACGGTGCTTGGTATTTGTTGTTTATTAAGTAGGCATAGATTCCCATAATCAAACTTAGGTTGAAGTCAACGCTATAGTCTCGTATGTATGTATGTATGTATGTATGTATGTATGTATGTATGTATGTATGTATGTATTGTCACGCGGTTGTGACACACGCAGCACTTGAGAGGAAGCACACAGGAGTCAGGGCGATGTCGGGCGAACTGTTTATTGGGCGAACTTGTGCCCAGCAAAACAAGGCCAAACACAACTCACAGCAACAGCGGCGTGAACAGTCGTCGGTCGACGGAAAAAGACTGACTAGTGACGCACTGCGCCGGCTTTTTATACACGCGTCATATCGCGTTCTCGATTTATTTCTGGAGCTCCAGAAGTTACTAAAATGTGCGCGTCAAGCATGCAAAGTTTCAAGAATGATCCACACGGTTCCAGAGTGGCATGCAAGATAAACGCGGCCTGCGTTGCGCTTAACAGAATGTGATAACAATGCTCCCCGCAAACAATCACAACGAGCGCGCGTGTCACTGGAAAGTGATAGCGGCTTTCTTCGTAAACCAAAAGAACCACACGTGTCACTACCCCCCCTGAAAAAAAAACATCGTCCCGATGCTAAAGACAGAACATAAGAGAGAGTACATGCAATAAATTACATTAACAATGCGTCACAGCTAATCAACGCGCATAATAAGGTTTACGTCGCACCACGTGTACGACTTCGGGTCGTGCACGGCGTCGTTGGGATGACGTTAAGCCATCGGGCACGACCTCATAGTCCAGTTCACCACGACGTCGGACTACCTTGTAGGGTCCAAAGTAGCGTCGCAAGAGCTTCTCAGACAATCCCCGTCGTCGTATCGGCGTCCAGACCCAGACAAGGTCGCCGGGTTGGTATTCGGTGTGGCGTCGTCGAAGGTTGTAGTGGCGCCTGTCGACCGTCTGTTGGCTATTGATATGCAGGCGGGCTAGCTGTCGAGCTTCTTCAGCGCGATCCAGGTAGCTGGCGACGTCGAGGTCTTCTTCGTCGGTGCCGACCGGTAGCATGGCGTCGAGCGTCGTTGTTGGGCTCCGTCCGTAGACGAGCTTGTATGGAGCAAACTGCGTCGTTTCCTGCACGGCCGTGTTGTACGCGAAAGTTACATACGGGAGTATGGCGTCCCACGTCTTGTGTTCGACATCCACGTACATGGCCAGCATGTCGGCAATGGTCTTATTTAGACGCTCGGTGAGGCCATTCGTCTGTGGGTGGTACGCGGTGGTTCTGCGGTGGCTTGTCTGACTGTACCTCAAGATCGCCTCCGTTAGGTCAGTCGTAAAGGCCGTACCTCTGTCGGTGATGAGGACCTCGGGGGCTCCGTGGCGGAGGACGATGTTCTCAATGAAAAACTTGGCGACCTCGGCAGCAGTGCCCTTGGGCAAGGCCCTTGTTTCGGCATAGCGGGTGAGGTAGTCAGTCGCTACGACAATTCATTTGTTGCCAGAAGTTGACGTCGGGAACGGCCCCAGTAAGTCCATGCCGATTTGTTGGAATGGCCGTCGAGGTGGTTCGATGGGTTGCAGAAGTCCGGCTGGCCTAGTTGTCGGCGTCTTGCGTCGCTGACAGTCTCTGCATGTCTTTACGTAGTGGGAGACGTCGGCAGTGAGGCGAGGCCAATAGTACTTCTCTTGTATTCGTGACAGCGTGCGGGAAACACCAAGATGTCCGGCTGTCAGGTCGTCATGTAATGCTTCCAGAACCTCTGGACGTAACGCTGAAGGCACCACGAGGAGGTGGTCGGCGCGGAGCGGCGAGAAGTTCTTCTTCAGGAGGACGTTGTTCCGCAGGAAAAACGAAGCCAGTCCTCGGCGGAATACTTTCGGCACGTCGGCGGTCTTGCCTTGCAGGTAGTCCATGAGGATCTTGAGCTCTGGGTCAGCTCGTTGGCGTTCCGCGAAGTCGTCGGTACTTATGGGTCCCAGGAAAGAGTCGTCGTCCCGGTCATCCTGGGGCGGCGGATCGACAGGGGCGCGAGACAAGCAGTCGGCGTCGGAGTGCTTTCGTCCGCTCTTGTAGACGACGGTGATGTCAAATTCTTGTAGTCTGAGACTCCACCGTGCGAGGCGCCCTGATGGATCCTTCAAGTTAGCTAGCCAACACAAGGCGTGGTGGTCACTCACGACTTTGAAAGGCCTGCCGTACAGGTAGGGGCGGAACTTTGATGTAGCCCAGATGATGGCAAGGCATTCCTTTTCTGTCGTGGAATAATTGGCTTCTGCCTTCGAAAGTGACCGGCTAGCGTAACTGATGACCCTTTCAAGTCCGTCGGTCCTCTGCACGAGCACGGCGCCGAGCCCTGTGCTGCTTGCGTCCGTGTGAATTTCGGTGTCGGCTTCTTCGTCGAAGTGCGCCAGTATTGGCGGCGTTTGCAGGCGTCGCTTTAATTCTTGAAATGCCTCGACTTGCGGCGTTTCCCATTTGAAGTCGACGTCGGCCTTCGTGAGGTACGTCAGCGGCTCGGCGATCCGCGAAAAGTTCTTCACGAAGCGCCTGTAATAAGCGCAGAGGCCAAGAAATCGGCGTATTGCTTTCTTGTCGGTGGGTGCAGGAAAGTCGGCGATCGCAGCTGTTTTCTGTGGATCAGGGAGCACTCCCGACTTGCTGATAACGTGGCCAAGGAACAATAGCTCCTCGTAGGCGAAGCGGCACTTTTCTGGCTTCAGGGTAAGTCCCGAGGCTTTGATTACCCGAAGAACAGCTTCAAGGCGCCGGAGGTGCTCGTCGAAGTTGGAAGAAAATACGACTACGTCGTCCAAGTAGACGAGGCAAGTCTGCCACTTCAAGCCTGCGAGTACTGTGTCCATAACCCGTTGGAACGTCGCGGGCGCCGAGCAAAGACCAAAGGGCATGACCTTAAACTCGAACAGGCCGTCTGGTGTTATGAAGGCAGTCTTCTCTTGGTCTCTCTCGTCTACTTCGATTTGCCAGTAGCCGGTTTTGAGGTCCATCGACGAAAAATACTTGGCGTTGTAGAGTCTGTCCAGAGCATCGTCTACCCGTGGGAGGGGATACACGTCTTTCTTCGTGATCTTGTTCAGGCGACGATAATCGACGCAAAAACGTAGGGTTCCGTCCTTCTTCCTCACTAACACCACGGGTGATGCCCACGGGCTCGTAGACGGCTGAATGATGTCGTCACGCAGCATTTCGTCGACTTGTTGCTTGATGGCCTCGCGTTCCCGTGCAGAAACTCGGTAGGGGCTCTGACGGAGCGGACGGGCATATACGTCGGTTGTGATGCGATGTTTCGCGAGAGGGGTCTGACGAAGCCTCGATGACGACGAGAAGCAGTCCTTGTATTGGTGGAGTAAGGCTTTGAGCTCCTTTTGTTGCTGCCTGGAAAGGCCTTGACTTACGTCGAAGGCGGGCGCGGAAACTGCTGTCGACGTTGCGGCTCCCTGAGAATCGGTGAGGGTGAAGGCATTGCTCGTTTCCACAAATTCGCTTAGATGTGCCACTGTCGTTCCCCTATTCAAGTGCCTATATTCGTTGCTGAAGTTCGTCACCATTACCTTGGCTTCGCCGTTATGAAGCTTGGCTATGCCTCTTGCGACGCACATCTGACGGTCTAGGAGCAGGTGCTGGTCGCCTTCGATGACACCTTGTAAGTTGGTAGACGCTTTGGTGCCGACGGAAATGATGACGCTCGACAGTGGCGGGATGGTTACCTGCTCTTCTGTTACATTCAAGGCATTGTGAGCGACGTTGCAGTCTGACGCCGTTGCATTATCCGTGGACAGCGTGATTGACCTGGAACTTAGGTCGATGACTGCGCCTTGCTGGTCCAGGAAATCCATGCCTAAAATGACGTCTCGCGAGCATTGCTGCAGGACCACAAAACTCACAGAATACGTCTGGCTGTGAATCGTGACTCTTGCCGTGCAGGTTCCAGTCGGTGTTATAAGGTGGCCCTCTGCTGTTCGGATATCCGGTCCTTCCCATGCAGTCTTTACCTTCTTGAGCTTAGCGGCGAAGAGACCACTGATAACAGAGTAGTCGGCGCCGGTATCGACTAGGGCGGTGACGCTGTGGCCGTCGATGATCACGTCGAGGTCGGTGGTTCGTCGTCTGGCGTTCCGGTTAGGTCGGGGCGTTGGATCACGGCTGCGTCGGCTTGGTCCGGCGCTGCTATGTCGCGTCGGCGGCGAGGCTCTGTCGTGAAGACTCTGCTCAGGCGGCGTACTGCGACTACGTCGGGAAAGTTCGTGCGTCGTGGTCGTCGTCATCGGCAGCGGCGGCGGCGGTGAAGGAGGATCTTCGGCATTGCGTCGTGCAGCAACCGTACCTCCATCGGTTGCTGCCTTTAGTTTCCCGGGTAGGGGCTTGGGGATCGGCCCCGGTTAGGGCCGGTGTACTGGCGGCGATCCGGAGAGGCGTAGCGGCCAGGCGAAGGTGAACGGGATGGTCGTCGTCGTTGCCACTGCGATCCGGCGATGTAGTCGGCGATGTCGCGAGGTCGCTCACCTGGGCGCGGACGCGGCGCGTTCACGTCGAAGCCACGCAGTCCCATCTCACGGTACTGGCAGTAGCGGTAGGTGTGCCCGGCTTCGCCGCAGTGGTAGCATAGTGGGCGGTGGTTCGGGGTGCGCCAAACGTCAGTTTTCCTCGGCGAGCGCTGGATTACTGGCGAGCGGGAAGGCGTCGGGGGTGGCGGCGGTGGTTGGCGACGAAACTGCGGAGACGTTGGGTCCTGGCGTTGGCGAGGAGCGGCGACAGGTGCAGTAGCGGCGTAGGTCATCGCCTCTGGTTGGGGCTGTGGCCGTTCAGGAACGCTCAGGGAGCGCTGTAGTTCCTCGCGGACTACGTCTTCGAGAGAGGCGACTTGGGGCTGAGACGATGGCAACGTGCGGCGCAGTTCTTCACGAACAATTGCGCGTATGGTCTCGCGCAGGTCGTCGGGGCAGAGTCCTCGGACTTCTGCGACGTCTGGCGACATGCGCCGATCGTATTGGGGGGTCCGCATTTCAAGAGTCTTCTCGATGGTGGTAGCCTCGGAGAGGAATTCTTGTACTGTCTTTGGCGGGTTTCTAATCAGTCCGGCGAAGAGCTCCTGCTTCACTCCTCGCATAAGCAGGCGAACCTTCTTGTCCTCAGACATGTCGGCGTCGGCGTGGCGGAAAAGTCGCGTCATCTCCTCCGTGAAGATCGTTACGTTTTCGTTGGGGAGCTGCACCCGAGTTTCAAGCAGTGATGCGGCTCTTTCCTTCCGCACGACGCTTGCAAAGGTGCGCAGGAAAGCAACGCGGAAGTCGTCCCAGGTTCGAAGCGTTGACTCGCGGTTCTCGAACCAAGTCCCTGCGGCGTCTTTCACGTAAAAATACACATGACGCAGCTTGTCGTCCGGGTCCCACTTATTGAGGGCTGCGACGCGGTCGTAAATGTCAAGCCAGCTTTCCGGGTCTTCGTAGGTCGATCCGCGGAAGGTAGGCGGCTCTCTGGGCTGGTTGACGACCACGGTTGCCGAAGACCTTGCTTCCGTCATCGTGGATGCCGGCTTCGTAGCAGCCTTTGTTTTCTTGTCCTTGTCGGGAAGCGGCAGGTATTTGGGCGGTAGTCCTTGTTGTCTTCGGCTCACTCGAACTACCGGGTCGGCGTCGTCCTCTTGGCGGCTTGGGCTTGGCTCACGGCTGGACGGGGGCGTACGGTACATGGACCGAGAAGCACCTCCACCAGATGTCACGCGGTTGTGACACACGCAGCACTTGAGAGCAAGCACACAGGAGTCAGGGCGATGTCGGGCGAACTGTTTATTGGGCGAACTTGTGCCCAGCAAAACAAGGCCAAACACAACTCACAGCAACAGCGGCGTGAACAGTCGTCGGTCGACGGAAAAAGACTGACTAGTGACGCACTGCGCCGGCTTTTTATACACGCGTCATATCGCGTTCTCGATTTATTTCTGGAGCTCCAGAAGTTACTAAAATGTGCGCGTCAAGCATGCAAAGTTTCAAGAATGATCCACACGGTTCCAGAGTGGCATGCAAGATAAACGCGGCCTGCGTTGCGCTTAACAGAATGTGATAACAATGCTCCCCGCAAACAATCACAACGAGCGCGCGTCTCACTGGAAAGTGATAGCGGCTTTCTTCGTAAACCAAAAGAACCACACGTGTCACACACGAGGTACATACATGAGGTACACGAACCACACACGAGGTACATACATGTACGTATGTATGTACCTCGCTACGGTTGTTGTATTTTTGCAATACCTGGTCTAAAAGATATTCAAATGTATCGATATGCTTACCTGCCTCTGCTAGCCACTGTATTTCATTTTCAGGCAACGCTAGCACTCAAGAGAATTGCCGAGTTTTGTACTGCCGAAGAACAGGACAACTCAACCCGTGATGGCAAGATATCAGTATCAGCCAAGAAAGGTAATGTTCTTGACTGATATTGAATTGACTGGTGGTTCACTGTAAGCAATAGCTTGCTAGTGTGCTCTGGTACGTCGCGCCACTTTTCGTAAGTCACAAGCACGCGTTTGTGTTCAATAGTTTACATTATCTATTAGCCAGTAAGCTCTCGAAAACCCCATTTGTTCAGCTGTTGCCAAATCATTGTGATAAGCTTCTTGCAAGTGCCACTTGTACTGCTTACGTGTGCATTAGTCGAGAGTTGCATATGTGCCTCGGTGTGTATTCTCCTTCATCTCGTCTAGGTTTCCCAACGCAAAATCGACTCACATGTTACCAGCACGCTCAATAATGAATCGGACTAATATTAGCCAAATTCTGAGCATCAGCCAGGGATATTTACAAGTCATCTGAACTGATTTAGCTTGAGATATAAGGCATCCGAAAAAGAAATGCATATTCTAGAACCGGTCAGATAGCAGCATTGAAGATAGATATGGAAGGTTGGCCTAGAACACATGGTAGTGACGCCAGTGAGGTTCTTGCAGAGGTTAAACTATAGTGGTGAAAACAGAAATAATGCTCGATAGTTTCGGTCACCGAGGCTGCTGCACGCCTTCCACGAAGTTCTGCAATAAAGTACATATTGAGGCATTGCCTAAACTCCGGCACAGACTTCCGTGGAACAGTAGATCCAATGCACGGAATATGCAAGCGGGGTGCTTTGAAGGCATCTACTTCACATCCTTTGCCTACACACGGCATGACACTGTGTGTGCACTTACCCTGACTGAAATATGCCGGCCCAAGAAATATTGACTTTCCGCTTAATATTTCTGTGACAACGGCTCAAGAGACCGTATCGGGTACATCAACTGGAAAGAGCCTGCGGCAGAACTCAGAAACAGGCACCAAATTAAAATTAACCAATGATTCTCTTGTTCCTCAATGTGAAATTTGAGCACAGATCTGTACATGATTTCGCAACCTGTTACCTATCGTGTATAATGTCTCGTGTGGTACATTGCAATCAGGCGAAGTCGGGCGTGGCTGCACCGTTGAATTTCCGATGGAGGCAGAAATGCTGTAGGCCCGTGTCCTCAGATTTAGGTGCACGTTAAAGAACCCCAAATGGTCGAACATTTTGAAGCCCTGCACTAAGGCGTCTCTCATAATCATATGGTGGTTTTGGGACGTGAAACCACACATATCAATCAATCATGTTTTCGGGGAAGACGGGCGAGGCACCCCGATGCTGTGCGCAGAAAGGGGCACCGCATCTGTTTTAATTAAAAAGAAAAAGAGATGCCTGCAAGTTCTTTGCAATCTAATCAATTTTTCCTGCCTTACACACAAGACAGATATCTGAAGTTCCCTGACTTTTATTTACGAGGATCGACCTTAACGTTTCAACTTTTCACCCTGACATGCTCAAATATAAAATTTTTTTCTTTGCCGCGAAGTAGGCCCACAAGTGGCCGCACCATCGACGCATTTTGTGGGTAGGTGGCTGGCGGCACGTATGCAGTAGTAAAGTATTCACGGATATAAGCAGGGCAGTGTAGGGCTAAGTAACGCACACACTTTAGTTGCCACCGCCTTCAGTTTGAGCTATACCGGTGCAATTTTGACTCCAACGCGTAGATCAGATTCGCTAAATGACACGATTATTTCGAGACATTGCCCATCCCAGTCTTCATACTAAATAAAAATGCGTCGTTTGAATCTGCGAGTGCTTTACAAAGCGACGCTTCGCTGTGAGCGGTTTGAGTCGATTGTTGTCGAATGAAGTGCATTGACTCCAGCCTCCTGGTGATATATAAGCTCGTTATTTCTACAATAATGCATGAAGACAGTAAAAAATGCCTATTACTTGTCAGTTAAACGTAATCTGCCAATAAATCAGCTGCTGGCCTGCGCTGAGAGACATGCTTTTGCACTATGCTTGATGCGTTTTTAGATGCGAACCATTTCCTGGCCGGTCTGAGAACTGGCTAACCTTTGTTTCCTTCCTCTTTCAATCCTCCCCCTCCTTCATTTCCTGGCGTACTTACTCCCTGTCGGTTCTTACGTGGGACACGCCTGCTACGCGCTATAGGCGCGTCCTGCAGGACAAAAATAAAGCTTTTCCATTCCATGCATGCACTATTGGCGTCGTTTCGTGTATTCATCTATCTAGCCACCTACGTCTGAGTGCTCTCGTGATCACACCTCAACTTGGGGTAAACCAAAACTAGTATACGAGAGTAAGATGGTTTAACGAATAAGATTTGGTGGTCACGACATGAACAATGTCACAGTCCTGTCACGCACGTCGTCAAACAATTCCCGCCATACACTTGATGGTGTAATCCCTAAATGTAAATACAGTTGATATGCGTAACATAGCATTCATATTTACTTGTTATGGCATTCAGGGGCAGTCAACGTGGAGAAATGTTCCTTTTCTTGGTCCCTTCCGGACGGTGGTACATCTGAAGCCCAACTTGAAGACGTCAGCCTGGAAGTAAAACCCGGGTCTTTGGTCGGCGTTGTCGGATTCGTAGGTAGCGGCAAATCCTCGCTGCTCTCTGCTATACTGGGTGATATGCACGTCATAGAAGGCAGAGTCACATCCACGGTAAGTCGGCAAGTAGTGCAGCGAGGGGCCTCCTCCAGTCTATTCTAATCCGTCGCACGAAATTCGAGCAGGTGTATGAGCTTAGCAGAGACCAATAGAGACATTTAATTGAATAAACTTTGCTGACTGAAGTGTGAGGCGACTTTGTTATGGAAGCAACCTCATTTTAAGACATGCCTTAGCGAGACACTGTGAAATAATTTTGCCACCCAGGGTTTTATACAATGCACTCAATCCCAACCCCTGGGCACCTCTGCGTAGCGCCTTACATGGAAGGAGCCTGTCTTAGGTGGTATTGAAGTATGAAGCTCTAATTGCACGACGTTATCAGTTTGGTGCGTATCATCATTGTTTGATGTGCCAAAGTACTTTTTCTTTGAATACATAGATGAACTCTCGTTCTAGGGCATGTAGATGACCATGGCACAGAAACACCGCCTGTTAGCATGAACATTGCGTGGTTCCGAAAGGCGGAGTTTACCTTTTATGTCTGGCATCATCCGTGTTAAGGATAGAGAAGTAACAGAGGAAGAGGGAAACACTACTCACCCAGCCGAGGAAGCTGGCGCGATACGCTTTGTATTGAGGTCTTATCAGTAAAATAGATAAAGTGTAATGACGAAGAAATGCGTGCATTTATTAGGTGCTGCCAATTTGCGAACACGCGCCTGTGGTCAAATCAGCCATAAAGGGGCTGAGAAACGAAAAAACGTTGCCACCCAATCATCTTTGCCGCACGCGAGTAACGAAAGGCAACACAATGTGGTTTTTATGGCGATTTTTTTTAATTGAAGGGCACGCGTGCAACCACCATTAAAACTTATACTTTACCTGCGGAGCAACCGATGTTGTCTGCGGAAAATATCTGACCACGCAGTAATGTTGTCAGGAGCACACTATATAATGTGGCTTGTATTGCCATGGTTGGAACACGTCCTTTTCTTCAGGACAATCAACGAGCTCGTCGAACATGGCGGAAGCCCTCACGGTTGCACTCACCATTATAACCAATGAACATCGTAGAACATATAAGCGCAATAGGCTTTAACAAGCGTGATGGGTTAGATACAGACAAAGGAGGAACACAGCCCTGACCGCATCTAACCCGTTGCGCTGTTAACTATTCTACCATGAACTTCTACCAACTTGCCCAATTCGCGAAAACGTATGAAGCTGAGAAGAGGTCTCACAACCTCACGGACTCTCAAATAAAGTGTCATTATTTCAATAACAGCCGTGTATCTGCGTGTCCATTCCGCCTCTTAACTGCAGCACTAGATCTGGAACATTGCTTCATGTTGTGCGCCGGATGTACTGCAGGAACGAGATAATGATAGAGCGAACAGTGCAGCTCGAGCTATTACTCACCGAGCGGCTGTCCTTCGTCCAGATACCTGTTTGCTACATATAGTTTAACCATATGGTGTAGTAGCGCAATTTTCACAGGGACGAAGAGGACAAGAACACACGACACTCGCTACACTCGCAACTAATTTTATTTCAGAAGCAGCACATCATATATAACCCATAACCCTAGCGACACAGAAAAGAACTACGAACATTGAATCATTGCCAACAGAAGCTTTTGCGCAGACTCAAGCGATAGTACATGGCAGTTACGCTTACACTTTAAGATGACGTAACTAAAAACAGCCCTGGGTAACATCAAAAAACAAAAAAATTTTGCGGGAATTCACACGTGTTTGAAACAAAATTTTGAAATGACAAGAAGGAGAGTATGACACGTGCAAACACTGATCTCAATTAAGTCCTTCGAGGTAGCTGGCTTCTCGGTTATTTAACGAAACCGATGACTGACTAATGCATCCTTTTTTTCTTTTTTTAATGTGAAAGGCTTCGACAATTTCTCTGGTTAGTTGGTTTTCATGACGGAAGACTACGGTTGTGTCACTGTACAGTGGTGAGCAGCCACACTGGGAACAGTGTCTCTTTATGTGAGAATGAATGTCAGTTCCTAATGATCGCTTGTGTTCTAAAACTCGGGTGTTCAAACAACGACCCGTCTCGCCGATGTATACCTTTCCACACGTTAGCGGCAAGCAATACACGACTGATAAGCTACACTTATGCGCACAAGATTGTTCATAACTTAAAAAACGTAGGTAATCGCTTTGGCCTAGAATTAGTTTTTTCGGCACCCAACAAGCTTAGTAAAATAAGTTCCAAACTAGACCGTAAAGTTTCCATAGCAGTAAACACTAATGCTGGTAGTTGTACGGTAAATCACACAACAAAGTTTGTTAAGTGTTGCCTATCAGTCGTGTATTGCTTGCCGCTAACGTGTGGAAAGGTATACATCGGCCAGACGGGTCGATGTTTGAACACCCGACTTTTAGAACACAAGCGATCATTAAGAACTGACATTCATTCTCACATAAAGAGACACTGTTCCCAGTGTGGCTGCTCACCACTGTTCAGTGACACGACCGTAGTCTTCCGTCATGGAAACCAACTAACCAGAGAAATTGTCGAAGCTTTCCACATTAAAAAAAGAAAAGAAGGATGCATTAGTCAGTCATCGGTTTCGTTAAGTGACCGAGAAGCCAGCTACCTCGAAGGACTTAATTGAGATCAGTGTTTGCATGTGTCATACTCTCCTTTTTGTCGTTTCAAAATTTTGTTTCAAACACGTGTGAATTCCCGCATTTTTTTTTTGATGTTACCCAGGGCTGTTTTTAGTTACGTCATCTTAAAGTGTAAGCGTAACTGCCATGTACTATCGCTTGAGTCTGCGCAAAAGCTTCTGTTGGCAATGATTCAATGTTCGTAGTTCTTTTCTGTGTCGCTAGGGTTATGGGTTATATATGATGTGCTGCTTCTGAAATAAAATTAGTTGCGAGTGTAGCGAGTGTCGTGTGTTCTTGTCCTCTTCGTCCTCGTGAAAATTGCGCTACTACACCATATGGTTAAATGATGTCTCACCAACTAGCCCAGCTTTCAACCCTACTGTGCTACATATAGGCTCTCTAAAATCCTCGAGATATCTTGGAGCGCGAACGTCGACAATGATGGGGATACTTCCCGCCCCACTCTCGGCAATGTGTAAAAGAAGCCTATTAGTGGCACCACCTGCATACGAATACATATCCGCACCTCCGTTTAAAACGTGCCATCCACCCAACCATATACGAGGTTTTTGCCCGTAGTGTAGAGGATTGCCAACACTTGCTCACATTACATGGGAATGTGAATTTAGGCCACCGAAAATCGACACGCCTCTGATTCCAGCTCGAAAATTCAAGACGGAGCAGTAGGACAGTGTCAGCGAAAAAAAAAAGGAGTGGAGTTCCTAGCCCTAGGCGTGGTGGGCTGCTGAGGCCAGTGGGAAACTGGGTCCCGCCCACCAGCTTTTAACCCTTCTTCCTGCTCTGTATTTTTGCCTTTAATAGACGTTTTTCTATTCTATTACATTTTATATTTATTGTAGGTAATACTGTGGTTTACACGGACGGTCGCTCACACTCCTTTAACACTACCTAATAAAAAGGAAGTTAGAGCCATGCTTATTAGCAGATTGTTCTGATCCATCTGCTTATGCCCATTATCGTCGCATGGTGTTGCAGGCTTTGTTTCAGTCCAGAAGCGTGGATTGCTGACAGCAATTAAAATGCAACCAGTCTGCCAAATACTTCGTAAAATTTGCTGCATTCACCGATCTAAGTGAAGTAGTTGCAGTAATTGTTCCACTATGGGCCGTAAAATATGTATATGACGGTCGGTGTGCCATAAATCTTATATACTACGATGTCAATAACGTGCTTCGCTTATAAAGAACGCTATTCAGTGCAAAAGGTAACAAATGCAGAGAATGCCTCATAAACGAGGCCGATTCGTACAACTATTTATTTCAACTACAGAGATGAAGCATGACGTTCATGGAGTAAGTATGCTGACTTAGCTTTAGACAGCACAATGCACGCGTCCTAACAAGTTAATGGTTGATATTCATTGACTGACTCATGTAAATTGACACTGGCGCAATTTTTCGCTTTGCATTTTCTGAAAGAATGCTTCCAATATCTCGCCTGCGGCAGCATTGTGTAAAGTCCAGCAGCATGTATCGTACGCTAATTTAACAAATAACCATGTTCTTTCGTACTATCATACAGTTTATTTTGCATAAAATGTATCTGCAGAAAATTATCTAAATTTTACCAAGTTCTTGTTGTAGCACTTAACCAATATTTGCTATACCTTTACAATAGCACGCTTCACAATACTTCGTTTTCTTCTCTTCAGGGCCGCATAGCATATGCTCCACAGCTGCCTGCCATTCACAACATGACCGTCAGGGACAATATTCTCTACGGCAACGCATTAGACATGGACTTCTACCACCGTGTTATCCGAAGCTGCCAGCTCACAAATGACTTCAACAGCCTGGCTGCTGCGGATATGACTGAAGTTGGCGAAAAGGTACACTTTGGCTGTTTAATCATACCTGTGTTTTATAGAAGCTGATAAAGCAGAAGAGTTGGGAAATAGATCGTGGGCTCAGTGAATATATTCAATACCTTTGAGTGCTGGTAAGCAAGTATTACTTGACAAACGTGTCCACAATATATTTCAGGGAGGTTTTATTCGCAGCTTGCCCAAATTTATGAAATTTTATTCTCTGAACAAGCATTTTCTACCCTTTTTTGATTAGGTGGTTGGAGTTTTTTCCCGTGTGTTTTGGGGCGCACTAACCTACGCGCCCAACTTTACAGCCTCACAGAAGCAGCTGTTGCTTCGTTCATGCAGTTTTTCGCAAAGAAGGTGTCATTACTGGCGATAAAAGTTATTTTAATTTCCCCCTTCTTTTATAATACTGCACGTCCTTCTCATGCCTGCAACTTCAATACAGTTCTTAAGTTCAACAGTTCAACACTTCAACTTGAATACAGTAATTCCAAAGCTGATACATACTGATTTTAGGGTACTAAACCTGAAAAACGAGCTCCCTAATGACAGGAGTTTCTGTGCTATGTGTTACTGCGTGGCAGCCAGCTCGCAGAAAGAAGGAGTAGAAATTTACTTCATGTGGAAGAGGTAGGAGAGAAGCCCGGACACTGCTGGTCTATAGACTTGTCGTTTTTTTGTCCA
Organism: Rhipicephalus microplus; assembly: GCF_043290135.1. Taxonomy (NCBI): domain Eukaryota; kingdom Metazoa; phylum Arthropoda; class Arachnida; order Ixodida; family Ixodidae; genus Rhipicephalus; species Rhipicephalus microplus. The sequence goes on along the minus strand of NC_134708.1, from coordinate 106,742,870 downwards.
TGTTTGGGTGCCCTTTAATGTGAATATTGTCTTGGCGTTTTGCCACACGAATATGCTAAATTTAGTAGACCAAGGCGAGTGGTTTTCCTAGTCCAGGATGCCATAGTTCTGAGCTGACAGTTTGGTCCTGTTCACCAGACGTCGCTGGTATACAAGGCTTGACGTCGTCAGCTGGACTGTTCGATGTTTGGTCCAGTGACACATGGCAGTGCAGGGTTGTTTGCACACCTATTCCCTATGATATAGTAGAGTTCATTCGGTGCAGTGAGAATTTACCGTCGTTTCGGTGACATGCGGGGCACATAGCACGCGAAAGGGCATAGCGAGGGAGTGTGCCTGTCGAAAGCTTCCGGAATAACACTGTCTTCTTTTGGGAGTTTGGGGGGGCGTAGATAAATTAGTTCTTTTCATCAGCTTGTAGTTCTAAGTTTGCCTGCATATCTTGTTTTTGTGATGGCGAAACGTATAAAAAACATAAGGAATCCCTCTCTCACAATAATTTGTGCAACACGAAAGTGAAATGTGTCCTCACAGAGGCAGTTAGACGTTTATTGCGCATTGTTTCGCCACAAGAGCGAAATAATGAATGATACAGCAAAAAAACTGTAATGCCACGTGAAAAGTGGCAAGAAGCTCAAAACTTGCAGCGCGCAGCTCAAGCTGGAATAACGCATAAAATAAGCATACAGAGGACGAGCACGAACTAACAACTGTCACAGGTTGGCACTTAAACCACGTTGCTCAAACAGAAGGACGCACGAAACGAACGCACAAGTACACACGGGACGAGCGCGAACAACTGTTGCAATAGTCGCTTCGTGTGTAACCAGTGCGCTCCTTTCGTAACCGTGGCCTCTGCAAAGAGCGAAGCACTCCTTAACCACTGTAGCTTCAAAGCAAACTTGCGGTGAGAGCACAAGACGTACAAAGCGCCGCCGTCAAGAGATAAGCGCGTGAAGGAGCGAACCCGCCCTGTGGAGGTGCACGGTGCGCGCGAATCGCAGTGGGCGGGGCGACGACCTTTAGAGCGCGTCCTCCGTGCCACTTTCGCGCCATCTTGCTAGTGGTGACAAGAAAACGCGCAGAAATCACCGAGCTCTGAGGACCGCCGGTGGTATAAAACCGGTAATGTTATTTGAGGAGAAAGCGAAAATTTGTGCGTATCGATTTTCATTATTCTCACTTGAAGGTACTTGTAGCAACAAATTCCTGAAGTACAGGTATTTTGTGCGGTTCGCCGTGGTTGGAATATTTTCCTTCACATTCTCTAAATAGGGGAGAGAAGGAATTTCTTCATAAGATCAGATGTCATTCTTGAAAAATTGATTTGCTGCACAAGCTTGAAGGAAAACAAGGGGGACAGGAAAGAGCGCAGACTACCGACTGTTTATTGTCGAAGCCAATATATACGCCTGCTACGCTGCGCTTCCACGATGCGCTCAAAACCAAAGATGCCGCAAACAAAGCCGTCCCAAAACAAATGAATTCAAAAATGTGCAACCACAACGACAAATGCGAAAAATGGCAAAATACAAAAGTGATACCCACCACAATCTAAACTGCGCATTCCCAAGGTGTGCGCTTTTATTTATACTAAAACTTATCTTTTATTATTTCTTGCACCAAGCATCAACAAAGGCGTGAAAATACGAAAACGTACTCTAGAGACTTTTGTTTAAAAACCCTTCAAATAGCGCTTAGCACCGAATAAAACAATAAAATAACAATTTTATATTTACTCCAAGCAGCCCCAAGTGAGCAAACCCGAAGAAGCAGTACGCCGAGAGAGCCCAAAAAATATAACAAACATAAAACCTTACAGAACATTACGTAGCGTCACATGGGAAATAAAACAGGAACACTCATGAACAAAACAAAAGAAAAATGGAAGAGAACACAATGCAACACGTTACCCACAACATTACACATGACCATGTAGGAAGACCATTTCCCTGTCCGAAAGTGAAATAGAAGGCATGCTTATGCACTTGTCGTTAAATTGCCTGATAAAGTATGCTTCGATAATTTCCCTTTCGGTCTTTTCACGTGCCCTAGTCATGACTGACACATTCTCAAACTGGGGGGTGTAACCGCATGTCCTACAGTGGAAATCTAAATGACCACCATTTTTTCCTTTTACGGCCAGACTACTCCCGCAAGCGTTCGTTGAGGCAACGCCCCGTCTGCCCTATGTACACCCTCCCACACGAGAAATTGATCAGATATACAACAGCAAATACACACCTAATGAACACGTTCGCATGCTTTTTGTGCATTTTGCCTTCTTTTGTTGAGTCATTATTTAACAGATCTGACCTAACTTTGTAGGCACTGAAAACACTACATCAACAGCGTACCTATTAGCCACCTTTTTTTTACATTGTGGGAAACGCTATGTAAGTGCGGCATAACATAAATAGGCCTCCTCTCCCTTCCTTCGACGCTTGGACCCCCGCCCTTGTATTTTTTAAGAAGGCTTTCGCAAGCACTAGCTGAAATCTGTGCCGGGTATCCAGCCACGCCCAGACGAGCTACCTGATTCTCGAAGCTTTCAAATATCAGATGAGGGCAAGACTTGTCGAGGGCTGCCGCACAAGCTGACTTTCATATTTTCACGCCTTTGTTGACGCTTGGTGCAATAAATAATAAAAGATAAGATTTAGGTTAAATAAAAGCGCACACCTTGGGAATACGCAGTTTAGATTGTGGTGGGTATCACTTGTATTTTGCCATTTTTCGCATTTGTCATTGTGGTGGCAGTCACTTTTGAATTGATTTGTTTTGGGACGGCTTTGTTTGCGGCATCTTTGGTTTTGTGTGAAACGTGGAAGCGCAGCGTAGCATGCGTATATACTGGCTTCAAGAAACGACAATAAACAGTTGGTAGTCAGCGCTCTTACCTGTTTCCTTTGTTTTCCTTCAAGCTTGTGCAGCAATAAAATTTTTCAAGTATGAACCAACTATAGTCTGCAAAAAAGTATTGCATCAGATGTCACTTGTTCTTTGATGGGAATAAATTCCGTGATTAAGAAGTCCACAACTTTTTACTTAGGTGTGCTCAAACTCATAAATAGCGAAATTAGTGGCAAAGGGTATGCTGGCATGTATATTTGTTTTTATGGCACACTTTTTCTCACAAAAACCACCCTCAAAACCATGGTACTGGCTCCAATGCTGAGACCCACAGTAAAATTAATCAAAATCGGAAATTATAACCTGGACTGAGCGCCCGATATTATCTGAATACGCCTTCTAGCGAAATTTCCAGTTTACGAAGCACTTACAGAATAAATGATTCGTTCGTTCGTTCGTTCGTTCGTTCGTTCGTTTATTTGTTCGTTCGTTTTTTCGCTCGTTCAATACTTACACCATGTTATAATCAGCTGGTATTACATGACCTGGGCCGCTTCGCTGTCCCAATTCCTTGCCTTCGCAAACTGGCTCTGGAAAGGCCAGTTACGGTCGTGGGATCAAACATGGCCGCGGCCTTTCGTCACTTGGGAAGACCGTTAATAGGGCTCCCGGCCCATGTACTCACCTGCTATTCAAGTTGGCAACACGGATGTTTCGTAAACTTTAGAGAGGGGGGCAGCAAGGTGGCCGATGTACAGAAAGATGTAAGCGACACTAAAGAGTTCTACTTGTGACATATGTCGCTATGCGATGACAAGGATAAAAATTGAGAAGTGCTATAGCTTGTCAGTGGCGGGAGTACATTAGATTGGTTTACAATGCCTGAAAAAATAATGCGTTGTTGCTCAACAACACGAGTGTAAGCCGTAACATTTCTGGTGGAGTTTGTAAGGGGTAAATATTAACTGCAGGCTAGACCCTTGCGCAGATTTATGAAACAATAGTGTAACATGCACGTTCTGGTACAGTATTTTCAAATATTGTGCCCTTGAAAAGAATTTTATTTTTTGAATAGGTGGTCACTAAATTAATCACTGATGAAATATTATGGCAGAAGGTTCTAAAGGGGGAAAAACTATGACCCTCCTTCTCTATATGGTCTATTGCAAAGAGTTGTGAAATAATGAAATATTTATTGTCATTCGTCTTGCATCGCAGGGAACCAATCTCAGTGGTGGCCAAAAGCAGCGCATATCCATCGCCAGAGCAGTGTACAGCGACAGTGACGTGTACCTCCTGGACGACCCACTCAGTGCTTTGGACCCCATCGTGGCTAGCCACGTCTTCAGGGATGTTATCGGCAAAAGAGGCCTACTCAGGCATAAGGCAAGCAGCGTAGAAAGGCATACACCTGCACTCTGTGAATTACTGAGGCGAAAGCTTTTTTTTTAATGAGTTAAAAAGTGTGGCATTGGTGTTGAAGGTGAGAACTGTAGCGTTATCCAAAGTAAGCGATTTAGTAGTGTCCGGTGAAAGCACAGCCGGAAACTTACTGTACATACGCTTAGTGGTGCGCTTTTTGTCCGCCATCTCATCTTGGTTGGCAAAAAGTGGATTCAAATGTACGAGAAACTGGAAGACTTATTGAAGGACCCCAATTTGCCACAAAAGTTTCGTAAAGCTTTTCAAGATCAAACAAAACGGACCTCCACACACCCATTTCGCATGGCAAGGCACACGAAAACACAGCTGAACAGAAATTAACATCCAGCTTGGGAATATTTTTGTTTAAATAGACTTTTTGTAAGCAACACAAAAAAAAACTGCTTCCTTGTTAAAGTAGTCAGGCCGTTTAACACAACCAAACAAGAGGAATGTACATACCATGACTTTATTTGAATGGACACCTGTTTTGGTGAGGAAGCACTGGATGCTTTGATAGGGACCCAAGCTGACAAGCCCAAAAGAGACAAATAATCGGACAAAGATAAAGAGAAATTAAATGTGCGGGCATCTGTTCGTGCTTGTTTTTAACATGCTCTAATAGGTAATGGTAAGCATGAATTATCCGATGCCTCCTAAATTGGGCCAATGCGTTCGCTGTCGTACTAACAGCACGACAAGTAGGGTTTTTGCCCCTATTTCATAACTACAGTGAATATTTACTTCAGTGAACTAGAAGTTACCCAAGAAGTAGCTTACTTATCTGAAAGTTCGCTAAACTGAGTATTCACTAGGATATGGAACAGTATTGGGCACAGCAGAAATCAAGTCAAACGTGTCAAATGGAATTCATTTAGAAAATAATTCTGCAATCCTTATTTGGATTGGCGCCCTTAAATCGCAAGAAGAGACATAGCTACCGAGAGAGTCTTATTTTTGGCAGCGAAGCTCCTTATGCCGTGGGTCGTTCCCTCCACTGTGGTATAGTACGTACCACCTTTAGTTTATGAATTGCTCAATAGACGGCTATTTGTGTAAATATCTTTGGGAATAATATAACTAGATGGCGTTAGTGGTTTTCACAGCATACCCACGCACTGAATAATGACGAATGGAGCGAAGCGTCCGTCCGTCCGTTTGCCCATCCGTTCATTCGTCCGTGCGTGCGTCCATGCTTCTGTCCATCCGTCTCTCCGTGCGTGTCTGTCTGTCGGTCTCTCCGCCCGTGCTTCCGTTCGTCCGTCTGCCCAACCATACATCCGTCCGTCCGTGCGTCCACCTATCCGTCTGTGCTTCCGTCTATCCGTGCTTTCATCCGTCTGTCCGTCCGTCTATCCGTGCTTTCATTCGTTTGTCCATCCGTCTATGCGTGCGTACATGCTTTCTGTCCATCCGTCTATGCGTGCATCCGTCTGTTCATGCTTCCGTCCATCCGTCTGTGCTTCTGTCTGTCCGTCTGTGCTTTCACCCATCCGTTCATTTGAACGCATACAATTGTTGGATGAACACTCCCCCCCCCCCCCTGTTTCGGATGAACACTCCAAAGGTTTATTTTCTATTCCAATAGCTTCGCGTAGGTATACTGAAGCGCACGTTCGTTGTTTTCCTCTTCCGCACGGCCGCTCTGTCTCGACAGTGCTGTAAGCACGAGCGATGTGGCAGAGGTCCGATGAAGGAGCGATTTGGAGGCGGCACGCATCGGCTACCCCACTGCGGCAGAGCGCGAAACTGCATTGAATGCGTCTCGAAAATAAGCCCAGATATGGTCAAGATAGGCCAATCAAATTCGTTTTACTATGATAATCACTACTCAAAATTTCCTTTAGTTGAAATATTTTGGATAAAACGTCTAAAGATACCACAGGGGATTTTCGTAAGTTTGTTTTTCTGAAACACTTTTTAAACGTTCGTTAAACTGACGAGCATGCGGCTGTATAAATTATTGCCGGCCGCAGCTTCCACCTCAAGCTAGCTACAATTTTCCGTTCATGCTTTAGTTATAGCACTAGGGCCTTGGTTGCCGTACGACTATTTTTGGTATCATTACGCCATCGGCCTTTGCATATTTCTGCAGAAAACAGTGACTGCAGTGGCCGACTGGGTGATTCAGACGAGTGTGATTTTGTCTGTAGTAGTAAGAGTTCACCCTATCAACCTAATAACGATTCCTTTGCCACTCCTTCATTCAGACGCGAATCATGGTATGCAATCAAGCAAAGTTTTTACACAACATGGACAAGCTCATCTTGGTGGACAAAAGGCGGATCAAGGTGTACGAAACGCTGCAAGACCTATTGAACGACCCCAAGTCACCTCAAAACTTTCGTGAAGCTCTTCAAGATGAAACGCGGCCTGCCACAAAAAATGAGTACGTAAATATTTTCAATCATTTCACATGTCCGACATCAACTACATTCACAATAAAAATGGGCAGATCCCACGTACAGTGGGAACTGATGATATGCAAAGCACGAATGGGAAAGCTTGATATGGCACTCTAAAATCAGCACAACATTACGGGATGGAGGCAAACGATGCCGTACATGACTTCCGTGTCATGATTATCATGTTTGGATGTGTCGTTTACATTCATCATTTATTCACGTCACGTGATACCAGATTTAGTATATGTGGAGATAGCGAAACGGCCGTGACCATGCTATGAGCGTGGTATGTTGTTCAGAAATGTTCTCACATCTCACGCCTGTCAACATTATCATGTTCGCATCACTCATATCTTTCCTCATCAATTGACGTCACGTAACACCAATTAGGTGTATGAGGAACTAGTAAAATGGCTGCGAGCGAATCAAGAAGGGCCCAATATACTCCGATGTAGCGTTGACGCGCGCGCACACTGGGCACAGCGACGATACGTTAGCAAAACGCGAGCACTCTATAGTCTGACGCCAGGTGCGACCGGCACGACCAGCGTCCGTAGGCGCGGCCTGACGGCAACCAGCACGAAATGTGACATGCTACATTTCGCGCTGAAGCGTTACCAAGACAATACTGCGTCTCCCTCTTTTCGTGAAGGAGATACGCTGGACGCACTGTAACGCGCATGCGTCAAAGCAACGCAACGCGGCGCGCGCCTGCGAGTATATGACAAGACTGGTGCCTGGCGTGGCAACGCCGGCGTGACGCGACGAAATTAACGCCGGTGAGCACGCGCAACACGTCACGTCAAAACGCATTGGCATCTTGACTGTGGCTAGTAGTGATGTTCTCACATGACACGCATCTCATGATTATCATGTTTGCAACAGTCACATACCTTCGTCATCCATTGACCTCACGTAACACCAAAACAATATGGCCGCGAGCGCATCATGAGTGTTTCATGTAGTCATGTCGTTACATGACACGCATGCTGTGATTATCATGGCTGGATGTGTCATTTACCTATGTCGTCCGTTCGCATCGCGCAATACAGAGTTCGGTACATGTGAACCTAGCGAAATGGCCACGAGCACGCCATGAGCATGACATGTAGTCATGTTGTTACATGACACGCATGTCATGATTTTCATGTTACGGTCTGTCGCTTTTGTTCGCCATGCAATCATGTCATACCATACCAGTTTTGCAACATGCCATGTGAATGAAACCACCGCAAGACCTGCAGGACAATGAGATGTCAATCATGACATTCATGACATACTTGTCATAATTTACATGTAATTACTACACAGATATGTTCTTCATACAGTCATGTTATGCCATACCAATTTTGGTCTCGATACCATTATTGAAAGAGCCAGGAGAGCTAAAAGTCGTGGACGGATAGATAGATAGATAGATAGATAGATAGATAGATAGATAGATAGATAGATAGATAGATAGATAGATAGATAGATAGATAGATAGATAGATAGATAGATAGATAGATAGATAGATAGAGATAGATAGATAGATAGATAGATAGATAGATAGATAGATAGATAGATAGATAGATAGATAGATAGATAGATAGATAGATAGATAGATAGATAGATAGATAGATAGATAGATAGATAGATAGATAGATAGATAGATAGATAGATAGATAGATAGATAGATAGATAGATAGATAGATAGATACGCTCAATGTCGCCGAAGTTCGCTGAGAAATGCTTCGCTTTTAATATGTGTTGATGTTTACTGACTGGTAAAACATAAGCATAGTAACATTGGTCAGCATAAGACCTTGGCTCGGATTGAGGAAAAGTTGAAAAGCCTGTCGTTCAACGAACAAAGACTAAACCATCCACATGGGTCAGGCAGAAAACCTGCATCGCGATGACAGTTTCGGCGTTCAAGACGCGGCCGTTTCGTATATGGTGGCAGGCCATGAATTCACGGTACTTACAGCCAGCTGAAGTCACTGGAACAGGGAAAGCACCGCGACCCTTCAGCTCGCCGCCATATATGGTCCTGCGTGGCCGAAGCTGCGGTGTAAAAGCGTTGATTTCACCCGGAGTAACGCATGTTTTATACATAGCGTGTGCTTCTGCAGACTAAAATGAAGCAGGTCATTGTTCACTGTTTTACTAAGAAAGAAATAGCAGCAATTTTAATTGCATACACGGACGCGCACACATTAACAAGATAAAGAAATGCTAACTGCGAGCATTTAGGGGCTCGGCTGCCAGCATTGATCAATTGAGAAGTATATTAAACGTGAACTTCTGCGCCTTTGAAGGATTTACCTACCTACCTACCGACGCTGCCTACCTACCTACCTACCTACCTACCTACCTACCTACCTACCTACCTACGTATCTATCTATCTATCTATCTATCTATCTATCTATCTATCTATCTATCTATCTATCTATCTATCTATCTAGCCACCTACGTGTTCGTGCTTTCCTGGTGGTTTGGTTAATAGAATCTGTACCAAGCTTGGTATCGCACAACATGACTGAATGACCAATATAAACTGCAGGTCATAACATGAAAATAGTAACATTAATATGATGAACCAAACAATTCCACGTCATTGTCTTGGTTCTGTTGTGGCTGCTTCGTTAACTTTACATATAACACAGTTAGTATGATGTGACAAGAGTGCATGACGAACCTGAATGACTGATCATAACGTGCAAATGATGTCACGCATGTCACGTACAACAGAATTCATATGACGTGGTCTTGAGTTTGTCAGGGCCGCTTATTAAAATGAATGTATGTCGAAAATGTTATTACGTATACAATTGTAAATTACAGGTGGTAACATGAAATTCGTGGCTTTCATGCCATGTTTGGCGTGATCGACTTACTAATCACCACGGTCATGAAGTGCTGGTGGCAGGTTCGTTTTTCTTTTTTTTTTTTTGATATACACTAAAATTCATAATGCATGACGTGACTGTGTGGCAGAAACAAATAACAGACGTGAACATGAAAATTATAACATGCATGTCATGTACTGTATGATTTAAATGCCACGCTCACGGCGTGCTCGCTGCTTGTTTGGTATCGGGATACACACCAAAAATATTATTGTGTCACGTCACTTTAAGACGAACATGAAGGATCGGCGGTAACACAAAAATAATGGTATCTATTGCATGGCCTACATGCCACACTCATGGTACTGTCGCAGCCGTTTCGCTAGCTTGGCATTACAATGATTGGTATTGCGGGAGGTAGCTGTACAATGTACATGAATGAGAGGTGGGCACATGCAACGTCATATTCTCTTTTTACAACCTATCATTTATGTTCTTCATTCAGTAAAGTCCTACATTACTAATATTGTGGATGTCAAGGAAGCGATCCGGCCACGAGTGCATCATAAGCATGGTATGTAAATGATGGCGTGCATAACAAGCATGCCACATTTTCCCGTTACAACATGTTATTTATGCTCGTCATACAGTTACGCCACGCATTACCAATGTAGGTGTATGTCAAGCAAGCTAACCGGCCGCAAGCCCTCCATGATTGTGGCATGTAAATCTCGCCAACACTGGCACGCATGTCACCATTCTCATGCTTGCACTCGTCCTTTGTGTTCATCAATCAATCACATCACGCATGACAAATTCTGGTGAACATCAAGCAAGCCAACCGGTGGCGAGCACACCATGATCACGGCATGTAAATAATGTACATAAAGATCGCCTTTTGATTTTCATGTTTGCCCCTTTACTTCATGTTCGTCATACAGTCACTTCACAAAGTGCCAGTTTTTGTGAAATTCAAGCAAGCTAGCCAGCCACGAGCCCACTATGAGCGCAGCATGTAAATCATGCTTGACATAAAATGCAGTACATGATTTTCATGTTACCACCACTCCTTCAGACCCGTCATGCAGATATGTATCTCGCCATAGAACTTCTGGCATATATGTCCATTTAATCAAACGGCCGCGAGTTCGCCGAGGCACTAGCGAGGTGAGCGAGCTGGACTATTTAGGGGGCGCAGCGCACCGAGAGCGCGTGACGGCGAGAGAAAACAAACGCGGTACTTTCCCCGTTCCAGCCACGGAGGCAATAGTGCCGCCATGGGCGTAACTATAGGTGTAAATATAGGTGTAACAGTTCTAGGCGTGGTTACTAAAGTTTATAGGGTATAAGTGGTTTCGGAATGTTGATGGTTGTGGTATTACTAGTTCAGAAACCCCTTATCCTTTTTTTCTTACTTTTATCATTTATCGTCGTTAAAGCTAACTAGCATAGTAGCATAGTGAACTAGCATATCACTGTAACTGGAAACCGGAGAGCGAGATTCGACGCGGTCCCTCGTCTACCGTACGGCGGCCCTGGAACAGCTCTGCTGTTATCATGTTTCTGTGGAGATGTGGCTTGCTTACCCCGCCATTAACCAATCTCTCACCGAACTGAGGGCTATTCTAGCCGAGATGGCTTATGTTTTGCTGCTCGCTTTTTACACGCGCGCCTAGCGCTGAGGTCACGTTATCATAGACCCTTGACAGAAAACTGAAACGCGAAACGTTTGTTGTTCTCGATTTGCGCACTCAGGAGGGCCGTGTCTACGTTGGTCTGTTTGAGCGACCGACCTGCGTCTCAAATTATACACAAAGAGAACATTTCCTCCAATTCCTTTTATACTTACAAGCTTGCCCTCTGTCGATGTGAAGCGACTGGCAACCTCTATTAATACCTCGCCTGTCTGGTGAAACGCTTGCTTCTTACTTTTTTTTTCAGAACTTGTGGTGAACAAATTGAGGGCAACGAAGTAGCTGGAAGAATAACCCAGGAAGAGTTGGGGCAATCCAATAAGGTGAGAGATTGTGACCCACGCACCTGCATGATAATAGTTGCCTAAAAGGTTTCATGTTCCTGTGTCGCCCATTATCTCTCTATCTCTCTCTTTTTTGATACCTCAGTAATTGTTATCATCAGTTCTAGGCCTTGTTACTAAAACTTATAGGGTATAAGTACCTTCGGAATGTTGATGGTATTACGAGTTCAGAAATACTTTATCCTTTTTTCTTCCTTTCATGATTTATCGTCATTATGAATACCTAACTAGCATAGTAGCATAGTGAACTAGCATATCACTATGATATCAGCTTTTTCAGTGAGATGGCGTCAAGGACGCGCTCGGCAGCCCGCTATGATACTTTTCCTTATGGTGCATGGTCCCCCGTGCGTCGCGCGCGTTAGCTTATCTCGTGGTGGCGCAGAAGCGCATACATCTTGGACTTTCACCGTAATGATTGTGTTGGTCACTTCACTCGTTGCAGCCTCACCGTTTCCGTGAATAGCGCGCTTTTCAAGCAGGATAAGTAGCAACTGTGACACTAGTTCACGCTCATGGTGTCTATATACCTGTCCGTATACTTTTCGTACGTCCTTTGCGTTTGAGCAGCGCATCGAGTGCTCAGCTGCGAACGTTCTTAGCTCGCGCTCGTCGTGTATGGGTTCTTTCTGTGCGATCTTTCTTGTTTGATAGTGCGCGGCACGTTTCAATGTGGTTGCCCCTCTTGGCGTGACATTCCACTCTGTTGTTATTGCATTCATTGCTTCGTGCTCGCGGCGAAACTATAGGACTTTTCCACTATTGCTGGCACGATAAGATTTTTTGGCCACGTCACAAGCAACTCCAGCGTCATCGAAACCCCCGGAGAAGAACCCAGAATAGTGCGTGTGCGTATGTTTGTCTGTGTGTGTTGCGTGTTTGTTTGCATGCGTGCGTGTTTGTATGTGCGTGCGTATGTGTGTTTGTGTATGCGCGAGTTTGTGTGCGTGTTTATGTGCTTGTTTGTGTTTGTGTATGTGAATGTGTGCGTGCGTGTGTGTCCTTTTTTTTCTTGGCGTGCCTGCGCTAAGTAATGCAGTCTTAGTTCGTTTGGCCATTGTTGATCGTGAGTGTTTCCTGAACCAATGCAAGTGTTGACTTCAATTCAAAAACATATCAGAGGTAGTTTACACGCGTGTCAATTGGCTGCTAGTGAAAGTGATCGAGCCCCATGAAGTGTAAGAGCACAGTGGCCATATTATTGCGTAAGAAACGAAACTATGTTGCACAACGACGCAATATAACAATATTGTTCTCAAGCGTGTAGTAGTCGTACACACTACCCGAATAGCAGTAACAACTGTGAGACCTCTCGCTTTCAACCATTTTTCATTTCCTTTGGCCAGACAGGATGGCAGCTGCTCTGCAAACTCATATGCTTTACACGGTGGCCGGCGATAGCAGGAGTCCTCATGTTTCTAGCAGCGGCCTGTGCTTTCGGCACACTACAAGTGTGGATCAAGAAAGGAACGGATTTAGCCGAAGGCGCGACCAGTGATCCCACCAAGCAGCTAAGCTGGGTGGAAGTCCTCGTGGTGCTCTGCTTAGCAGACGGTGAGAACATAATATGACGTTCCGTATTGTCGAGATACACTTACCGACTTTACTCGAAGCACACGCGACTCGTTCAGCACTTGTGGTCTCTAGTTTACTTCAACAGCTTTTGCGCATCTTGCTTCTTTCGTTGCATCTTACTTTGATGCTGGCCTGCCCTACTCAGTCTCAGGGGATGCACACTCCTCGAACTTCTTAAGGAACCTATCGTGCTAAAACATATTTCACTCCGTAACGTTGAAAGTTGGGTGAGGTAATGATCGTCTATATTGATGTGAGAAGCAGCGCATGGATTTAAACACAAAAAGAATGAAACGCAGCGATTCTTCTGACATTTGGCTCCTTTTATGCCTTGTCTCCATGCGCTGCTTCTCACGTAAACGTCGACGCAATTCACTTTGGCTTAGAATACCCGTGAAAAAAAATTTAATCTACAACCGCAGGTTAAATAAGACGAACATTGTAAGAGCCACCATCGACCTGGTGTATTAAGCCAACTCAGAAAATTAGCAGGAGAAATAACTCAGATGTACTGCTCAATGAGAGTATATTTTCACTGCATCAAGATTTTTCACAAATTGTGAAAAGACAGAAAAAATGGTAAGCGCTGAGGCATCTATAGCTAAGACCGTGTAATAAAAACAACTAGAAACTGCACCTTATATGATGCCTGAATCAAGTAAGTTTGCGGAATTATACACCACTTTATGACATATGTGCAGTGTCACATCTAATTTGCTTCAAGTGTCTGTTGATTTCAAGCACATTTAACGAAAAGCCGCGAAAAAGATTGCACAGGGCTGTCAGCATACAATAAATAAACCTATATTTCTGAACAAGCAAACAAAACTTTCGCACTGAAAATTTTCGACTACTGTTACTATAGTAAAAGCAATTACCTAATCTCGGTTTAATACTAAAGTTCGTAAATCAGAACATATTTTCCTCATATGGCTAGCAACATTACTGGGATATAATTTTGACATGCGTAGTGCTGTAATTGGTGCAGGTTAGCTAGAACACCCTCTTTCAATAGGTCGTCGCAAGGTCAAAAACACTGGCAAATCTTGTGAAAATATCAACGTCATTGTGTGCAAGACCGTGGGAACGTTCCGACTTTGCTGGAACTCCGCGAATGTCGCCTGATGTGTAAGCAAGGGCTATGTTCAAGGATATGAGCCTTGGAAGATAGGTTAGTTACTTTCACTACAACTAGCCCTATTTTGTTACAACGGATGTAAATGATTCAACATTGAGCGCCTGTATAGTTTGTGTGTGCATAATGTAAGATTTTTCGCCACGCATCAATTCCTTTTAGAATACATACCAGTGAGAAGTTGCCAAATAGGAGCAGTATGCTAAACATCTCTTACTTTTATTTAACTCCACCTTTTTTTCTTCTCTTGCGTAAAATATAACTGAGACTACGCTTCTTTGTTTGAAATACTCATATCAGTGAAATATTTAGGACTGTTGGAACTGAGTGAAAGTCATTCTTTTGCTTATACTTCAACGCAGTTATTCCCAACTTAAAACCTTATATGAGGCTTCAAGTCAAGATTCATTTTCTGAGAACAATATGATTCTATGGATATTACACACAGGAGGAGTTTTGCTTGAAAATCCACCTTGTATCAAGTAAAACCTTCTCGTTCCATGTCATAACTCTGAACGACGCGGAAGCTACGAGCCTATGTTTGGCATTTATTTTTAGCGATTCCATTTCATACACCCGGATTTTCTTTTAAGCGCTTAATCGCTGTCCCGCAGTGGTCACACTGTCTACCAGCACATGTCAGCAGTATGAGCACTGTCATATTCGAACACCGTTGGTGAGGCCAACACTGCTTTTCAGGATTGCGAGGAGTGAGCTTCATTATTGTGGTTTGAATTGCAGCATTATATGCGGTGCGTGCTCAAAATAAAGATAATTTCTGGAATTTTGCTTGCCAAAGCGGTGATATGACAGTATGATGCTTTAGTGTAGGGCTCCGGAAATCGTCGACCATCTGGGGTTCTTTAAAGCGGCTCTGTAACACTTCTTTAGCACAGGAAGGAAACGCCGCCGATCCATATCGAAGCACCAGGGAAATAAATATTGGCCCCGTATCTGCATGTTTCACTGCAAATATCGTCGAAAGAAGATAGTCTTGCGTGTGGAGATAAAGAACAAAACGGTTATTTGGTGTTCTGGCGAAAAAATTGGTGAATTGTATTCTGGAAGCGCTGCGTCAGAGAGTCTTGATCCCTGCAGCGAAGGCGAACGAGCGCATCGAGGCACGTTAGACCCAAGCACCATCTGGCAGTTATCTTTGCAAACGAAGGAAGGCGTGCGCGCCCGCGGAGAAAGATGCACGCCCGTCTCAGGGGCAATAAGGTGTAGAACGCAAAGCGACGGGCAGGTGCCACCACCGTGTCGTCTTAGAAAGCGTTGGAAACACTTGCCTTTTTGAGCATAGCGTTGCACTGTCAGCACAGCGTAATAAACGCTACGGTCCTTACACTTGTGTGTAGCTTCTCTAGTGTAAAGACACACATTCAAAACATCAACGTGTTGCTATGGTGCCTCAGATATGTGCAATAATTGCTTTTCAATTGACAATCGCACAAGTGTGAACGCTGAATTTTGAGCAATATTGGTGGGCGCTGCGGATGGCGTTCGCCATTTGAGGTATCGTTTGGTGCCATTTGGGGTATCGTTACTGCGGACAGACCAATGTACAGACAGACACCCGCAGGTCGCGGGCTCGATTCCCGGCTGTGGCTGCTGCATTTCCGATGGAGGCGGAAATGTTGTAGTCCCGTGTACTCAGATTTGGGTGCACATTAAAGAACCCCAGGTGGTCAAAATTTCCGGAGCCCTCCACTACGGCGTCTCTCATAATCAAAGGTGGTTTTGGGACGTTAAACCCAGCAAATCAATCAATCAATCATCAATCAATGTACAGACAGACCGCAATTTCGGCGTTGAAGGTCCCCAAGAAAGACTATCGTCTTTTAAAAGGCACAGCACGACTGAGACGACAGAGGACATGAAACGCGGCCGAGTGCTGACTAGCAAGCGGATTTATTTCGCACCAAGAAGGCAAGAACCGCTCGCATGTGTTGCGTGTTCTTCATCCATTGTCTCAGTCGGGCTGCGCCTTCCTATTTATTTGGACCAATTCAACCCGACCAACATCTTACGGATCATGAAAAGATGCCAGCCGAATTTTATAGCGCAGCCCGTGGCCAGGCATCCACAATTAATTCTCCAAATCCGCTAGCGATCCTTCCCTCTTCTTTCTCTAAAGGATGTCATACAGCTAAATGACGGCGCCATATAGCCAAATTTAGCTGATACCATCAGCTGATATGTGAATCCTGGGCTGCATAGTTGCCGCCGCCACTGAAAGCCATCGCGTGCTCGCGATCACACTGAAGGTAAGCCGCGCGTTCGTAAAAAAAGAGGATGCTCAAGGTCACGACGTGCGCGTGACGTATTTCTTTCCTCGCTCAATACCTTTATGCTTATCTTCTAGCGCTTTCATCTGGAAGACAGAACCGAACATGCAATTGCAGCTTGCGACGAATATTTGTAATTCTATTCGTATACTGAACGGATTCTACACTCTAAGGCAAAATGGTGTTAAAAGGGTGTGTGGTCCGTCCCTTTGGGGATTAATGGGGCTGCCAAAACCATTAATACCTTTAAGGACTTACGGCACCGGGTCCGACAGTTAGTCCACACAGACAAACTCAAGGGGCTAACATTTAGTCCTCACATTTACACCTTAGTGAGTAACCAATAGTGCCACAATTCACCTCAAAGGACTAACATTTAGTCCTCACATTTGCACATTATAGAGCAACTTAACCCCCACATTTACACCTTACCGGGCAATCGTTAGTCCTCACAGTTGCACCTTGTTGGATGAATGGTTGATCCACTCAAATACTCCAATCGAATGAACTTTTTGTCCCCAGTTCACACTGTTTTTGTTTATTTTCCGTCAGACCTAATAATTTTTTCGCCTGTTTTTCTGCGCAGTGAGCAAGAAATTACGCAGAAAAGAACATGCGAAAAGTAAGCCACTTGTGTGTAACTGCTTTTGTAGTCACGGCAACAACGAAAGACAAAAGTGAGACATCGAAATCTTTTACTTTTACAGACACATGAAGTTTCTCCATTATTTTAAGTGGATTCATTATGAAGTGTACAAGTCCAGTCTCATTGTCAAATCTTGTTCACTCCTTGAAGAGCTCCTCCGACGGAAGCGATAGATGATAGGCATCGCAGACGCCAGCGCGCGCAGCCTTCTGCCTGTTGTGTTCTCACGGCTACAGGTAGAATATATTAAAAAGAGTTAAACACACGTGACAGAAGATGAAGATACGCGCATATGACAAGGACGTGCACGTTAATATCAAAACAAATGTTTATTGATATGTGGTGTTTAACGTCCCAAAACCACCATATGATTATGAGAGACGCCGTAGTGGAGGGCTCCGGAAATTTTGACCACCTGGGGTTCTTTAACGTGCACCCAAATCTGAGCACACGGGCGTACAACATTTCTCAAAACAAGTGTTAAAATATGACACACAATAACTTTACCTTCACGTCTCGCACAGTCCTTCTGAAGCTGCTCTGACGAAAGAGATGGATGACAGTCATCGCAGACGCCAGCGACACAGTGTTCAGCACGGTGTGTGCCCACGGCTGCACCACAAGTATGTAAAATAGTAAGTCACACGTGACAGAGGATGACTACAAATGCATGTGAGAAATACGTGCAAGGTGAAATGAAAACATACGTGAGATATGACATGCTAATAATTTCACCGTGATGTCACACATCGTCAAAGACTCAAGACTCATTTCGATCCCCGTAGCGCAACAGCTTAGGAGCGGCGGCCGCAGCCACAACTACGCGAACCATCGTGCCGCCAACAAGTCGGCGAGTCCTAAGCGACGTCGTTCAGCTCGAGCAAACGAACGCGAGACCAAACACGCCGCTGCACGCGAAGTGTCTGCAGCCAGCGAACTTCGAACAGGAGAGCGAGCGTACGCTTGGGCACCGCCACGAACAGCGCCGAGCTGGTTTGGAGCTAGCGCCGAAGAAATCTACGGTAATGCGACCATTTTCCACAAACTCGAGCGAGTGCATCGCGCAAACGCAAGTCCGCCACCACGGCCAACGGATGGCGCCGAGCTGCTTGCGACCGACTGAATGGAAAGCCAACTGTAATGGCGACCAATTTTCAGTGAGTTCCGACGCTAGCGAAAGCCCCGCCCGCCTGTGCTGGTGCACTTACAGCGCGCGATATACTACAACCAAGCTCTTTACGAGAACCCGCAACGTGTTTTCGATGACTCCCAACACAGCGACGAGGTCTCAGCCCAATATCGTCAGCACGGAGTTCATCGTGGCGGCGAAGACAGGCGAGAACTCGATGAGCGAGCGTACGGGAGGCCGACGGCAATGGCGGCCGATTTCCCGGCAGTCGCAAAGCACAGACGAACTGCAGACGCCGAAGCTGACCTTCGCGATGCATTTCGTGCGTGCGATATACAAGACGACCGAGACCGTTGCCGGCAAGCACGATCCGTATCGCACACGCGACAAGTACAGTAAAATAAAGAATGATAACCTACTTAAATAAAGTTTTTTCATTCAAATAAAGTTTTTTCATTCCATTCCATAACCTACTTGCCTTGGAATCTAGCACTGCTTTCTGCCCTGAGTCGGGACTGAAGTATATATCCGATAGGCTTCCTGTTTTCTCGGCCACCACATTGGCCTTCCCAACTGTTGCTGTCGTGTGTTGGTCGTGACTATCTTGAAGCCAGAGATATACAGCGCGGCGTGGTGACGTGTCGAGACTTGCTCCAGACTTCGTGGGTGCAGCGAAACGCAAAAGCAGCCGCCCACGCTCATCCAAGCGTACACACAAGCACCACGTCGTAATTCTTAGATCGTCGAATCCAGGCGGCCGTGGTCGAGCACTCCGAACGCGACGCAACCCGCCAACCGTCGCCGGCAAAATACGGGGAAAGACTGAGCCAGCAGAGGAGGAGATGGAGGCCTGGTCACCTTGGCAACGCTTTTCGCGCTAATTGATTGATTTGTGGGGTTTAACGTCCCAAAACCACCATATGATTATGAGAGACGCCGTAGAGGAGGGCTCCGGAAATTTTGACCACCTGGGGTTTTTTAACGTGCACCCAAATCTGCTTTTCGCGCTAGCTGCAATGCCTGGGCGGTTCATCCCTTGGTTTCAAGCGCCACGCTTCCCTCTGTGGTTGCTCCTCAACGGTCTATCCGTTGATCACGCGCGCCTTTTGGGCTCCGTTACTCCTTTTCGGATAATTTTGCCTTGGAGTGTAAAAATGTTTGCGACGCTGTGTTCGTGAGGGTAAGCCCTGCCAGTGAAACCGTTGGAAGGTTACTATAAAAAGTTGAAAAGCCCGTTTAATGTAAACCTGAATCTATGTGCACGAGCCTCTAGCCCTTCGTCTTCGCAGAATGCGTCTGCCCAAATCTATTCCACTACTTCGGGTAAGCAGCCGATGACTACAGTCATCGTACCACCGTGGCTGCTGCAACGTGTTTGTCGAGCACGGTCGGCGCGGATCAGAGCCTCCTAGCTCACAAGAGCTGCTTTTAACACTAAAATTCGCCGGAGCATTTATTCCCATCTGACCAGGATATTCACTTATCTGTGATGTTTGAAGATTTATTAACAGCGTTGTCGCTGGTGCCGGCCTCTCGACAAGCAATCTTGTTTTGCGGCACTGGAAAATGACGAGAAGCCTGCTATTTGATATATTCACTCCAGTCACATCCCCGTCCAAGATTTTTTCGTATGTTCAAGCTTGCATATTCCCGTGAAACACTGCCATATATGTACGATGTTTGTAGCATGAGCATGCTACATGAAATCGGGCTTAGCAATGATCTGCTGCGCCTGTTGAGCCAAGCTGTCTGCGTGCGATTGAGCGATCGAATTCCTTTGATTGGAAGTTGCACAAATACGCTGAAGTACCACATCACCACTGGCTAGATTAGTAACAAACTGATATCAAAGAAAGAGAGCACAAAAGACTTGACATGCATACATAAGCTCCAGTCTCGCTTTGCTCTGCCTTTAAGGTATTAACGCGATAGGGTTAACGAGCTCATGTCGCAGAAAACCTGCCGCCGGCATCGGCCCCGTCGGTTGTGAGCGAAAAATCATCTGTGCGTCCGGGACCGAAAAATCAAGTTACCGAGATAGCCATGGCAGGCCGCTACATGTCCTCGCGTGCGCGCGCGGTGACACTGCAAAAGCCGTGCATTCGAAGGGAAAAAAAAAGCTCAAGGTCACGAGGCACGGTGTTTTCTTTGCCCTGCCACCCCTCTCTGCTTAGCTTCCAGCGCTTTTGTCGGGACGAGATAAGAGATAATGCAATTGCAGCATTGGACAAACCTTTGTAACTCCACTCGTCCACTCGCACTGGACGGGTTCTTAAAATTTATGTGGCATTTAATTCGTGAGGCAATAAGCTCTTCTAGTGAATTCGTTCCATGGTTACTTGAAAAAGTGTTTCAGGGCCCCTCTAACGCATTTTGTTCGACAGGTGTCATGACAAAAGCGAGCCCATTCGGTCATAATAGCGCGCACTGGTCCAATCTAGTGTGCGTATTTGTGTGCGTGCGTATGTATGTAACAAAACATATGAACAAGTATGCACTTAGCGGTTGAAGGGTGCACTAGGGGCGGGATTTAGCTATCACGTTCAACTCTTAAAGGCGAAGCTTAAGGGTCCCCCAATTTCTTTAAGGCGCCATTGGACCCGTTAATATCCTCCAATATGGTTGGTTAGTCAAGCTCTGCTTGATATTGTCACTTGAGGCTCATTTAGGTGCTCTTAGTGCAATTTTTTGGGCCGAATACAGACAGCACGGGATTGAGAACTTCGCTTTTGCAGTGGCGCTCCGTGCTGCTGGAAGCGTGCTTTTGGCCATGTCGGCGCAGCGTCTTTCGAGGTCACTGCGCAACGACATGCTGAGTCACGTGCTGCGGAGTCCCGTGACATTCTTCGACGAGCAACCGCGGGGCCGCATCCTGAACCGCTTCTCGAGCGACATCGACTACGCCGACTCGCGCTCGTTCCTCAGCGGCAAGCAGAGCGTCCAGTACACGCTCCTCACCTTCGCCAAGATCGCCGTCGTCGGCACGGAGGCGCCACTTGTCGTCGGCGTCACGCTCGTGTTGGCCGTCGTAGTGTGCTACGGACTGGTGAGCCGGAAATGTTTTTGAAAGCATCGTTAGGGCACCATGTCCCTTAATGTCTCAATAGTCGTGAGTGCTTGGCACGTCTGGAAAAACTGCCCATTGTGAGCATGACAACAAGGGAAAGCAAGACATCGTCTTTCTTTCTTTCTTTCTTTCTTTCTTTCTTTCTTTCTTTCTTTCTTTCTTTCTTTCTTTCTTTCTTTCTTTCTTTCTTTCTTTCTTTCTTTCTTTCTAGTTTCGGCCTACCTTCTGTTCCTTTTTGTGCCTGTGTTGTGCTCGTGATGCATTACCAGTCTACCATACACTTTGTGTGTGTCAATGGCAAAACCTCCATTTTTCTAACGCCGACTCCAAAGTTATCTTTGTAAATTTCTTTTAAGTTGTCAGCCCTGTTGCCCACCCCACCTTGAGCATTTCTATTAGGTAGAACTTCTCGAGGGCCGTGCTCAGTATAGCAGGTAATTACGGCTACAAAGAGGTATTTATTGTAGCATATATCAGAAGATCTACAACTACGGCAGATATATCATTGTATCACGCCGAATATGGCGCTACAATAAAATATAACAAAATATACCCCTCAACATGTAATAAATTGTTCTATGGCGTCCGTGTAACGTCTGGTGTCCTCAAAGGGGCGCTTTCAGACTATAACTGTTCTTAATTTTTGTCAGTGCAGCCCCGCTGCGGTGGTCTTAACATTTAAGAACAAAAATCACTGCTTTGAAAAGCAGTGAAGCAAGCAAAATTTGTACACAAGTGTTTCATTCATGTACGCTTGTTTTAGTGGTAGAAACCAGTATGGATATGTCTTTGGAAACGTTACGTCAAATCAGCCGCAGAAATGTCCCATATACGGGACACGGGTAAGGCGCTCCTTCAAAAAATTGGCAGATCCCACGTCAGTGGAAACGGTGGTATGTGAAGCCCGAATAAAGAAGGTTAAGATGTCACTTTAAAATCACCTAGAACGTTATGAGGCGGAGGTAAATTAGCTGTACATGTCTTCCATGTCATGATTATCATGTTTAGAGGTGCCATTTACCTTCGTCATTCATTCGCGTCAACTAATACGAAATTTAGTATATGTTTACTTAGTAAAACGGCCGCGAGTGTGCTATGAGCGTAGCATGTAGTTATGTTTTACATGACACCCATATCATGATTATCATGTTTGGACGTGTCATTTACCTTCGTCGTCTATTCACGTCACGTGTCACAAAAGTTTGTGTATGTGGACTTAGCGAAACGGCCGCGAGCGCATCATGAGCGTGGCACATAGTAATGTTGTTGCATGACACGTATCCTATGTTTATCATGTTTGCACCACTCACATACCTGCGTCATCCATTCATGACCCGTAATACCAAATTTGGTATAGGTGAAGCTATTGAAACGGCCGCCCATGTCTCATGAGCATGGCATGTAGTCATGTTGTTACATGACACGCATCTCATACACGATTATCATGTTTGCACCAGTCACATACGTTTGTTATCTATTCACGTCCCGTAATACCAAGTTTGGTATATGCGAAGCTAGCGAAACGGCCGCGAGCGCATCATGAATGTGGCATGTAGTCATGTTGTTACATGACACGTATGTCATGATTTTCATGTTAGGGTCTCTCGCTTGCGTTCGACATGTAGTCATGTCATACCATACCAGTTTTGCAACATGTCGTGTGAACTAAACCAGCAGAATAAGAGCAAGACCATGAAATATAAATCAGGAAATACATGTCATGATTTTCATGTTAAGATTAGTCACTTATGTTCGACATACCGTCGAGTCTTACCATACCACTTTTGGCATTAATACCATTAAATAAATGGCCAGGAGAGCTAAACGTCGTAGGTGGCCAGATAGATAGATAGATAGATAGATAGATAGATAGATAGATAGATAGATAGATAGATAGATAGATAGATAGATAGATAGATAGATAGATAGATAGATAGATAGATAGATAGATAGATAGATAGATAGATAGATAGATAGATAGATAGATAGATAGATAGATAGATAGATAGATAGATAGATAGATAGATAGATAGATAGATAGATAGATAGATAGATAGATAGATAGATAGATAGATAGATAGATAGATAGATAGATAGATAGATAGATAGATAGATAGATAGATAGATAGATAGATAGATAGATAGATAGATAGATAGATAGATAGATAGATAGATAGATAGATAGATAGATAGATAGATAGATAGATAGATAGATAGATAGATAGATAGATAGATAGATAGATACGCTCAATGTCACCGAACTGCGCGAAGAAATGCTTCGCATTTAATATTAAGCAAAGTTATGTGTCATTTTTCCCCGTCCGCCGCTTTTTGGGCCCTTCTGGGGATGAATTGCGTCACGGCGGCCCGCCGGCCGAGATGAGTACGAGACTGTAGTCATAGTGTAAATGTCACAGCATCAATGGAATATTTTCTTCTTTTCTCATAGCTTATTTTAGCATCGAATGTATACGTCCAGCACGTGGTTACTTTGTGATTTATTGTTTGTGGTACAAATTAACAATAATCTTTTTTCGAGAAGCTGCAGGCGTGTTGCAGGAATAAATACTCTTTGTTAAGGACTCGCAAAATTTGCTGAGCGTGGGTGCGTTTGGAATCTCTCCGAATAGTCCACATTAGACAGGACTCACGTAATGAACCGGCCACGAACGAACTAAAGAATGAATGAATTTTAATTTTCGAATGTGCAATATACTAGGATGAAATAAAAGCCATGAAGAGACGGCTTCGTATCCCTCATCTCCCTGACAAGGCACAGCTTATACTTATAGCCCCAGCTTCATATTCACATGAGATGTACCGGGGGTTGGCTCTGTTCACTATGTACCGCTACATGGGCAAACTACTCCTACAATACAATACATTAGCTCGAGACGTTGAAATGGCGTATTTTGAACATTCTTGTCTTGTGTGGATTGACTCATCTGATGCATTGTTCAGGGGGAGACACACAGAGCGAGTCAACTAAGCAGTTGCTTCTCTGAACTAACACACGTGTCTCCTCGTTTTAAATGCGAAGCATTTCTTGGCGAACTTTGGCGACTTTGAGCGTCCCCGCAGGGGCGCCTGCGCAAATAGGCGTTTGGTGTGTAGCGACACCATGGACCCGAGCTAACGGAGGAGTTCTGACTCCCTCCCACGCCTAGCCGTGCGTGGCTTTGCCGTGTCCGGGGAAAAGGGGATCCTGGGGGTTGCGCCAATACTGGGTGATTGGACCTTTAAGGCCCCCCAGCGGCGGCAACACACCCCTTTGGCCCCGGCTTCACGTAGACGGCACCCCTGGCCTGACCCACCCAGGGGGAAATCGGTTGTCGCCTTTTCCTATTTCTCTCTCTCTCTCTACATCTTAGTCTTTTCTCCTCTTTAAATCTATCCTCTCTTCTTCTCTCTTCCATTTACTTCCGATTTTCCTGACGGCAAGGGTTAACCTTGTGTATGTGCTCTGTCTTGGGCACAATATATTTGGTTATAGCAGCTGTGTACAGCTGACGTTGACATGCCTCATATAAATTTAGGACTTGTCACGTCCCCTTGTTGGGCTCCATGGTGGGCGGCTGGCATGGCTGCCGAACTCATATTTATTTTATGGCTTTTACTTCTATCCCTTCATTGCACGATCGTCCTCTCTCGAAGAGAGGGCGCATCGAAGACATTTGCAACTATTTCAGACAACCGAAAGAAACCTTTCCCCGCTAATATGTCATCCACTGTGAAACTGCTGAAAAGAACGCCAGAACAATTTCGCCTTTTGTTGTTTCCAAATGCCTCACCACTACACTTGGCCCAGGTTACCAGGCTACAAGAACGGCAAGTGGGGATCTCCTCCTCGAGGTAAAAAGTGAGAGCCGGTATGAAAACCTCTCGAAACTAGAATCGTTTGGAAACATTCCTATCTCAATTACACCACAGCGCTCACTCAACACTTCCCGAGGCGTTGTATTCGATCAAGACTTGCTTGGCCTGACTGAAGGTGAGCTCCTCGAGCGCTGGAAGGACCAGCAGGTGACACAAGTACAAAGAATGAAAATTAGGCGTGATAAGAAGGAAGTCCCAACAAAACGCATAATTGTGACGTTTTGCACCAGTACCCTGCCTGAACATCTCGAAACAGGATACTTGAAGTTGAATGTGTGACCCTACATTCCCAACCCACGACGTTGCTTCAACTGCCAGCGCTTTGGTCAAGGCTCTCAGAGTTGCCGCGGCCAACTCACCTGCGGAAAGTGTGCCGCCACAAGACACGCCACAGACGAGTGTAAGGTGGAGGATGGGGCCCGCTGCGCAAACTGCGATGGTGCCTATCCCGCATACCCCCCGAACCTGTCCAACATGGAAAAAGGAAAAAGAAATTTTGATAATCAAAATCACACAAAACATCACTTTCCGAGAAGCCCGACAACAAGTATCTGATCTTTTCACAAACAAACCAGCTTTCGCCGATGTAGTGCAACAGGGGGCAGCACTAAAACGGCCTGCGGCAACTGCCCATGTCATGCACAGTGTGCCCAGGCGGTTGCCCCCTTGCACGGTCGGAACAGCCAAAGCTGCCCTGCCGCTCATCCCCACAGCCACACCAGCGGCTGCTGCAAGCTCTTGCAGCAGCCAGGGTAACCCAGTAGCAAAGGAGGTCCCCTCAACCTCTGGCCCGATGGGACGAAAAGTTACGCCTCCCAAGGTGGAGCACACCCTAGGGTCGGCAGATATAAAGGCCTCTGCTCCCCAGGCGAGGCCTTAAGCTAGAAAAACCAGCTCGCTAATTCGGGCACGCAGAGCCTCTAAGAAGGCTATGGACACCACGGTACCCCTAGTGCCAAAAGATCGGCGTAGCTCTCTGGAGCGCGCCAAGAAAAATAAAAAGCCGATAACGGGGCCCAATGACGGCCCTGTTACCTGAGTATTAACGTTCAGCTCAAAAAGCACACACATCCATTTTGTACACACAGCACTACTTTACTTCTAATATGGAAACACACGTTATACATTGGAACGTCAGAGGACTGCTTAAAAACCTCGATGACATCCACGAACTCTTACACAAACACTCTCCAAAAGTGCTGTGTGTGCAGGAAACACACCTAAAACCCTCGAATACAAATTTTCTACGTGATTACGTCATATTCAGAAAGGACTGAGATGATGCGGTGGCGTCATCCGGTGGCGTGGCCATTATGGTTAATCAAGGAGTAGCGTGTACACATTTACTACTCCAGACATCCCTTGAGGCAGTGGCTGTTCGAGCAGTACTTCTAAACAAACTTGTCACCGTCTTTTCTCTGTACATACCTCCGCACCACCGTCTTGAAAGACGTGAATTCCAGTCTTTGATAGATGAACTACCTGAACCTTATCTGCTCCTTGGTGACCTAAATGCACATAGCGGTCTGTGGGGCGATTCTCGCTGTGATGCACGAGGTCGTCTCATTGAACAATTTCTCTTCTCTTCCGGTGTCTGTTGGTGGAATAGGAAAGAGCCAACATACTATAATGTCGCCAACAAAACTTACTCGTCTATTGACATCAGCATCGTATCACCTTCACTTCTACCCCTACTGAAATGGAAAGTGATAAATAATCTATAAGGAAGTCACCATTTTCCTGTTGTGTTGAGTTCAACAACATATGAATGTTCTCCACATGTTCCCAAATGGCTGATAGACAAAGCGGACTGGGAACAGTTTCGCAACACTACTCGTTCAGATTGGACTGACATGTGAAGGTTAAGTATAGATGAAGCTGTGCAGTACTTCACAGCCTTTCTTACTGACGCAGCGGCCAAGTGCATACCACAAAGATCTGGAATGCCTTGCAAGCGACGTGTCCCATGGTGGAACACTGAGTGTCAGAATGCGCGAGAGGAGCAGAACCGGGCATGGAGGTTGCTTCGGAACTCACCGACAGCCGAAAATCTTGACAGCTTTAAGAAAATGAAGTCGCAAGGCAGGAGAACGCGTCGGCAGGCCAGAAGAGAAAGCTGGCACAAGTTTTTATCAGGAATAAATTCATATACACAAGAGGCTAAAGTCTGGAACATGGTTGGTAGGGTAGCAGGAAGACAAGTACACTCACTCCCACTCGTAAACACACAGGGTGACAGCCTGGAAGATCAGGCGAACTTCCTCGGTGCACACTACGAGCAGGTGTCTAGCTCGTCACACTATACTGAAGCTTTCCAAAGATATAAACCAAGGATAGAAAAGCAGAAACTAGAATACAAGTGCACAAATCTTGAGGCATACAACCAACCTTTCAACTTAGCTGAGCTACAAACATCACTAAACTCTTGCAGTAATTCTGCCCCAGGCTACGACCGTGTCACGTATGAAATGTTGAAAAAGCTGCCGCTCAAAACGCGAAAAACTTTTGATCTCTCTATACAATGTTATCTGGCTTTCTGGCACCATCCCTGCTTCCTGGAAAGAGGCTATTGTTATCGCTATTTTGAAACAGGGCAAGGACCCTTCCTCAGTTTCAAGTTATAGGCCCATTGCACTAACCAGCTGCCTTTGTAAACTTTTTGAAAAAATGGTAAACCGCCGACTTTTACATTTCCTTGAAACACACAATCTGCTTGACCAGTTCCAGTGTGGGTTTCGAGAGGGTAGATCCACCACCGGCCATCTGGTGCGTATCGAGCCACAGATCCGAGACGCTTTCATCCACAAACAATAATTCCTCTCAGTGTTTCTCGATATCGAGAAGGTTTACGACACAACATGGCGTTTTGGCATAATGAGGGACTTGTCTCACCTGGGTGTGTTCGGTAGAATGCTTTTTATAATCGAGAGTTACTTGTCCAATCGGAAATTCTGTGTCCGTGTGGGCAGTATTCTCTCCCAAACATTTGTGCAAGAAACGGGAGTACCGCAAGGTGGTGTACTAAGTTGTACACTTTTTATTATCAAAATGAATTCCTTGCACCTATCCATCCCGCGCAACATGTTCTATTCCACATATGTCGACGACGTCCAGCTTGGCTTTAAGTCATACAACCTAGCGATGTGTGAGCGGCAGGTTCAGTTAGGTTTAAACAAGGTCTCCAAATGGGCAGAGGAAAACGGATTCCGGCTGAACCCAGAAAAGGCGCGTGTCTTGTTCTCCCGAAAGACAGGCGGGCACTCAGAACCTGGCATTCAACTGAACGGTCAACGTCTGTCTGTCAATGCGGAGCATGAATTCTTAGGCTTAATCTTGGACAACAAGTTGACCTTCGTACCACACATCAAGTATTTAAAAACAAAATGTTTAAAAGCCATGAATGTTATAAATGTGTTGTCACGTACTACGTGAGGTAGTGACAGGCAATGTCTCATAAACCTGTATAGAAGCCTCATTCGCACCCGCTTAGATTATGGGGCCGTTGTTTATCAGTCTGCGACTCAAAGTGCTTTGAAAATGCTGGATCCCGTTCACCATTTGCACATCCGCCTTTCTACGGATGCTTTTCGCACCAGCCCTGTAGAAAGCCTTTACGTTGAGTCAAATGAGTGGTCGCTTCATCTGCAAAGAACTTACATGTCCTTTGTATATTTCCTTAAGGTGAAAGCAGACAACAAGCACCCCTCATACTCTACTATTAAAGATTTGTCGAGCTCCACTCTGTTTCAAAACAGGCCTTCGATGAGGCAGCCCTTCTCAGTTCGCCTGAAGGGTCTAGCTGAGGACACTGGAGTATCACTTGAACACAGTTTAATGGCTCCTGTAGCATACCCGCCATTGTGGCAGTGGCAGACTATAGATTGCGATGTGTCTTTCCTAGAAGTTACTAAACATGCGCCAATTGCCCATATCCGAACATACTTCCTGGAACTTCAACACAAATACACACTTCCTGAGTTCTTTACAGATGCCTCCAAGTCTAACTCCTCTGTGTCCTACGCTGCTGTTGGCTCTTCCTTTTCGGATGTTGGCCCTCTACATCCAGGCACAAGTATCTTCACAGCGGAAGCTTACGCGATACTTGTGGCAGCTAAACACATCAACCAATTACAAATACAAAAAGCAGTAATTTATACAGAATCCCTCAGTGTGGTAACGGCTCTGCAGAGTCTTAAAAAACAAAAAACCCTGTCCTCGTCCCACTTTACTCCATTTTATGCACACTCTACACACTCAACAAACATGTAATGTGCTGGGTGCCAGGGCCCCGTGAGATTCAAGGCAACGTGATGGCGGATCAGCTTGCTGCATCCGTCCACGAAAGCACCGCCACTACACCCATATCAATCCCGGCCCTTGATCTTAAGACGTCTCTCAAACGAAAGCTAAAGGGACTACTGGCAGAGCAAGTGGGGTAGACATATACAAAACAAACTACACGTTATCAAGCCACACCTTGGCCATTGGCCACCAGTATCAAAATCACGTCATACAGAGGTAACATTAACGAGGCACAGGATAGGACACACATACACGACACACTCATATCTTTTGTCTGGTGGCGATCCACCATTGTGTGACAGATGTGGTGAAGCACTAACAGTTCTTCACATTTTAATTCAGTGCAAACAATTGGACACTCTAAGAAAACAACACTTTCCATTACCCTACCGACAACATATACCCTCACACCGTGCAATGTTCGTCGGTAGGAACCGCTTTTTAGTCATAAATCATTGTTAGCGTTTTTAAAAGAAATTCATAGTTTTCATATTGCCACCATTGATGAACTAGCCGCTGTGGCTCATACCCGTTTTGGGCTACGAAGAAGAAGAGAACATTTTCGTTGCTCTGGTTCGGGTGAACTCCTGGCTGCAGGTCTTGTTTTTGCTCGCGACATTACTGGTGGAGACGCTGGGTACGTGTACTTCGACTGTGTCGGCCATCGTGGAGACAGCTACATCTCCCAGAGCAAGAAGCAGCCGCCGCCTGCGTGGGTTACCCCCTGAATTTGGTCCCTTGACATCGACACCCAGAAAGATGGCAACTCGGATGACAAGCCAGGCGGTCCAAACCAGCGATGACCATGCTTCTCTTTTCGCCCATGTTTTTCATGCGCCACAGACACCGAAGCCGTTCCATGGAGATATCTTCGAGGATGTTGATGACTGGCTCGACCACTTTGATCGGGTTGCCAGTATCAACGAATGGGACGATGTTCGCAAACTTCTACTGCAGAATTCTGCGAAGACGTGGTACGAGAACCACGAGGGCTTCTTTGCGACCCGGCAAGAGTTTAGCCGTCAGCTCCGTGACGCCTTTCGGAACACCGAGAGGAAGGAGAGGGCTGAACAAGCCATATTCTGCAGAAACCAGCGGCCGAACGAACGAGTATCCATGTTTGTCGAGGACATGCTTCAGCTCTTCAAGCGCGTGGACCCTGCCATGCCCGAAGAAAAGAAGGTGCGGCATTTGATGCGTGGAGTAAAAGAACAGCTTTGCGCTGGACTCGTGCGCAATCCACCAACGACAGTCTCCCAGTTCATCAGTGAAGTTACCAATATGGAACGTACGCTGCAGCAGTGGTCATCACAATACGAACGCCAGATCCCGGCCACCGCATGCTCTATCGGCTCTGACAGCGAGAAACAGGCCCCCTCCGACTTCATTCGAAGTATTGTTCGGGACGAACTGCGACAGCTTCAGGCCGTGGGATCCCATCAACCTGTGTCTGCCCTCGCGGATGTAATCAGACAAGAAGTCCGCCAGGCCGTCGCACCCCTGACCCCAATCACACCACCGATTCCCGAGGCGCCAGTCCTGACAAACGCAGCGGCATTGCGATCCCCTGCGCCACCAGCTACAGATCCTGCTATGCGGCCCAGGTACCAGGCTATGCAGTCATTCCGCGCCACTGCTTCGAGCCCGCCTCTCGGCTCAAGGTTCCCGAGCACACCCACCTATCTGCAGTCTACCTCAAGACAAAGTGGTAGCAAGGCAAGCACGTGGCGCACCTCGGATAACTGTCCGCTCTGCTATCACTGCGGTGAAGCGGGTCATGTATACAGGAACTGTCAATACCGGCAACTAGGTCTCCGCGGCTTCCATCCTGATGCTCGATGCCCGCGCTACGGTGAGCGCCCCCGCGAAATCGAAGCCTATCTCACGGGCCAACGTACTCCTTTGGCTATTCAGCACCATCAGTCGAGATCACCATGGCCTCGCCGGTCTACGTCACCCAGTTTGCCCTCATGGACTTCCGCTCCTTTCAGAAGCCGGTCACCAAGTCCCCGCAGGGGAAACTAGGAACGGCGACTTCTGGGGGGGAAGTCGCGGCCCGGCGAACTGTAAAAGACCCTCATTCGACGCAACGACCACACGAGGACCTTTCCGGTTTTGCAGTGTTCTCTGACAGCAGACAGATCGTTTCTGCCGAAATCGCCGTCTTCGTCGACAATCATGCTGTCAACGCCCTCGTCGACACCGGCGCCGACTATTCCATAATGAGCGCCGCACTGGCATCTGAACTGAGGAAGGTTACCACACCATGGCAAGGACCCCAATTGCGCACGGCAGGGGGCCATCTAGTGATGCCCACCGGTATGTGCACGGCACGCATTTGTATACGTACGTCGACATGTGCGCGCTCTTTCCTCGTATTGCGCGTGTGCTCTCGGCCAGTCAGTCTAGGAATGGACTTCCTTCGTGAATACGGTGCCGTCATCGACCTCCGTGAATTACTTGTGTCGTTCGAAGGTCCTTTTTGCGCTGCAACTGACAGTACACTATTCCGGAAAAGAGCGCTTCGTGTTACCGACGATTCTCTGACTCTCCCACCTCGAAGCAGCCTCTTTGTCGAAGTAGAATTGGGACAGGACATGTCTGACGCGGTAATTGCAGAGGCCAATTTGTCTCTCCTTATTTCACGACAAATCTGTGTTGCCCGAGGAATCATTCAGCCTAGCAATAGGCATGTTCACCTGCTGGTCACGAACTTCAGCGACGAATATCGCCACCTAACGAGACACACTGTCATTGAATATTGTGAAGAACTTGCCGATGCGATGGTTCGCCCACGTTAGCTTTATTTTCATCGAATGGCCACCCTGACGAGGCCTTCGCGAGCACTCTCGACGTAAATGAGAGACTACCATCGTCTCAACGAGAAAGCCTTTTGCGTTTACTCGGCTCATTTCAAGACTGCTTTGCCACTACGTCAAAGGTTAAACAGACACCACTTGCTCAGCACCGTATCCTCACGGAACCCACCAAGAGACCCATCCGACAACACGCCTATAGGGTGTCGCAAAAAGAGCAAGACGCTATACGTGACCAAGTTCTGCAGATGCTTCAGGACGACGTCATCCAGCCATCAACCAGTCCCTGGGCTTCGCCAGTTGTGCTAGTAAAGGAGAAGGATGGTTTGTTGCGTTTTGGCGTTGATTACCGTAAACTGAACAAGGTCACCAAAAAGGACGTTTATCCTCTACCCCGGATAGATGACTCGTTGGACCGTATACGCAACGCTAAATATTTTTCTTCCATGAATTTACGTAGCGGCTACTGGCAAATCGCAGTGGATGAGCACGACCGCGAAAAGACGGCGTTTATTACTCCCGACGGCCTGTACGAGTTTAAAGTGTTGCCTTTCAGTCTATGCTCAGCGCCAGCTACTTTCCAAAGAATGATGGATACGGTTCTCACAGGGCTCAAATGGCAATCATGTCTTGTTTACCTTGATGACGTCGTGGTCTTTGCAGACACGTTTGAACAACACGTCCAACGCCTTCATGCAGTACTTCAGGCAATCAGAACAGCGGGGCTTTCTCTCAAACCCGAGAAATGTCATTTTGGATATGAAGAATTGAAGTTCGTTGGTCACGTCGTGAGCCATGCCGGCATCCGCCCAGATCCGAAGAAAACCCGTGCTGTTGCCGCCTTTCCCGTGCCCACAAATAAGCGCGACCTACGCCGATTTCTGGGGCTCTGTGCGTATTACAGGCGCTTTGTCAAAAACTTTTCGAAGATTGCTGAACCCCTCAACAAGCTTACAAAAGACGGTGTCTCGTTTGTTTGGGGTCCCGATCAGTGTCATGCGTTTGACACCCTCCGAAACCTCCTCCAGGCTCCGCCTGTACTGGGTCATTTTGACGAAAGCGCTGACACGGAATTACACACTGACGCCAGCAACGTTGGACTAGGAGCGGTATTAGTTCAGTGGCATAATGGCGTAGAGCGCGTGATCGCTTATGCGAGCAGAACGTTATCCCCAGCGGAGAAAAACTATTCTGCAACCGAGAAGGAATGCCTCGCTGTTGTCTGGTCCATAACAAAGTTCCGTCCATACTTGTATGGCCGCCCATTCAGGGTAGTTAGCGACCACCTTTGTTGGCTCGCAAATCTCAAAGATCCCTCAGGTCGTCTAGCACGATGGAGCCTTCGGCTACAAGATTTCATTGTCACCATCGTCCACAAATCTGGGCGGAAACACACCGATGCCGACTGTCTCTCACGTGCACCGGTCGAAAATGCCAACAGTGACCTTGAAGACGACGACACTTTTCTTTCTGCCGTATCAGCAACCCGCTTGGCTGAGCAACAGCGTCACGACTCGGAGCTCACTCCGCTCATTGACTACCTGGAAGGACGCAATTCCCACCCTCCTCGAAGCTTTGCACGCTCGCTATCCTCCTTTTGTTTCCGCGATGGAGTGCTTTACAAAAAGAACTTTCATTCTACACCAGCTATGTATCTGCTTGTTGCGCCAACTACGCTTCGTGGTGACATTTTACGTGCGTGTCATGATGAGCCATCGTCCGGACACCTCGGCTATACGCGCACGCTGCAACGGATTCAACGTTCCTACTACTGGCCACGTCTCGCAAAGACTGTGAAGCATTACGTTCGCACATGTCGCGACTGCCAGCGACGTAAGGTTCCACCTTTACGACCAGCGGGACTACTGCAACCAATAGGCCCACCAAAAGCGCCCTTTCATCAGATTGGCATGGACTTGCTGGGGTCATTCCCCACGTCTTCGTCTGGAAACCGGTGGATTGTGGTCGCTACCGACTACTTAACACGCTACTGTGAAACGAAGGCGCTTCCAAAAGCAACCGCCGCAGATGTCGCCCAATTTTTCGTGAACAGCATCGTCTTACGTCACGGTGCTCCAGCTGTCGTCATAACTGATCGTGGGACAGCTTTCACCGCAGAGATGCTGCAGGAAGTCTTGTGATTAAGTGGCACGGAACATCGTAAAACAACGGCTTACCACCCGCAAGCAAACGGGCTGACTGAACGACTCAATAAGACAATTGCAGACATGCTGTCAACGTATGTGGACATCAATCACAAGAACTGGGACGCCATACTTTCCTACGTAACTTTTGCGTATAATACTGCTGTTCAAGAAAGTACCGGTTTCACACCTTTTCGCTTAGTCCACGGTCGCGAGGTCACGACGATGCTCGGCGCCATGCTCCTGCCCAACAACTTAGGAATATACCACACCGATGCCGCCAAATTCGCGCAGTGTGCAGAAGAAGCCCGTCAGATTGCTCGTCACAGTATTCAACATCACCAAACCGCAGACGCACGCCGCTACAATCTTCGTCACCGTGAAGTTATTTTCGAGCCCGGTGATGAAGTCTGGGTGTGGACCCCTATCCGACAACGTGGCCGTTCGGAAAAGCTTCTTCGCCGCTACTTCGGCCCTTACAAGGTCGTACGACGTCTCAGCGACGTCACATACGAGGTTCTCCCAGAAGGCACTTCGAGACGTTCCCGATTCACCCCGCGAACTGAAGTCATTCACGTTTCACGGCTGAAACCATACTTTTCGCGTTGTGAATCGCCAGTGAGTGACTGACTTTATTTGCCTCTCCCTTACATTCTTTCCTATTTTTCTTATTTCTCATTTAACTCTTGGCTCCACAACCAACTATGTTATTCCGCCTTACGCCATTCATTTTGCTTGCATGGTAATTTTCATCTCATTTTCTTTTTTTTTGCCTTCATGTACAGCATCGAGACGATGCTTCTTGGGAGAGGGGGTAATGCCACCATTGATGAACGAGCCGCTGTGGCTCATACCCGTTCTGGGCTACGAAGAAGAAGAGAACGTTTTCGTTGCTCTGGTTCGGGTGAACTCCTGGCTGCAGGTCTTGTTTTTGCTCGCGACAATATCATATACCCGGGCATTCCGTAGCACGACCTCTCCAGAGAGATTTTCGCTGCGGTGGCTACACAACAAAGCACTTGCCTCACGGCCCTTGGACGCAAGGGTAGGAACGAGTGAGGCACTTGTGCTAATGCCATACATGTCCACCATTGTTTTTATTATCACCAACTTTTGTCATCTATTCGCAGCACACACACCTTTCACGGCATGTTCATGATTTTATTACTTGTATGTTTTTACCCGCCTTACCACGAGGAATTTAATGGCCCTTATACAGCCGCCTATCACAATCATTGTCCATATTTTTAGTAAAATGAACTGGCACTCTTTGGCCGTGAAATGACCCTTGCGCCACAAAACATCAAATATCAGCATCATCAACTTTGAGCGTATCTATCTATCTATCTATCTATCTATCTATCTATCTATCTATCTATCTATCTATCTATCTATCTATCCATCTATCTATCTACCTATCTATCTATCTATCTATCTATCTATCTGTCTGTCTGTCTGTCTGTCTGTCTGTCTGTCTGTCTGTCTGTCTGTCTGTCTATCTATCTATCTATCTATCTATCTATCTATCTATCTATCTATCTATCTAGTCGCCTACAACCTTTAGTTTTCCCGGCCATTTTGTTAATGTTATCAATACCAAATTTGGTGTGGAAAAAATCGAATGTATGACGAGCATAACCGACTAGTCATAACATGAATATCAGGGCATGTGTATCATTAATATCATGATTTACATTTGATGGTCTTGTTGCTCTTGCGGTGGTTTCGTTCACATGATATCTTGTAAAACTAGTATGCTATGACATGAATGCATGGCGAACACAAGTGACAGACGTGGAAATCTTGACATGTAAATCATGTTTAATGACTACACGCCACGCTCTTGATGCGCTTGCAGCCGTCTCGCTAGCTTCACATATACCGAATTCGGCATTACGTGACGCGAATGGATGATGAAGATATGTGACAGGTGCAAACATGATAATCATGAGATGCATGTCATGTAAAACATGACTACATGCCACACTCATGATGCCCTCATGGCCGTTTCGCTAGCATCACATGTAGCAAATTCAGTATTACGTGAAGCGAACGGACGACATATGTAAATGGAAGGTCCAAACATGATAATCATGACATCCGTGTCATGTAACAACATCGCTACATGTTGCACTCATGATGGGCTCTGGGCGGTTTCCGTAGATTCACATATGCCAACTTTGGTATTACGTCACGTGAATGGATGACGAAAGTATGTGACTGGTGTGAAAATAATATTTATGAGATGCGTGTCATGTAAGAGCATGACTACATGCCCCACTCGAGGCGCGAATTCAATTAGACGTGACCCGGCGCGCGTGTGCTCGAACGTTCGTTTCGTCGCG
Organism: Rhipicephalus microplus; assembly: GCF_043290135.1. Lineage (NCBI taxonomy): Eukaryota > Metazoa > Arthropoda > Arachnida > Ixodida > Ixodidae > Rhipicephalus > Rhipicephalus microplus. Next base: position 106,705,997 of record NC_134708.1, on the reverse strand, counting down.
TCATGCCGGTGTTGCCACGCAAGGGGCCGATATTCCTGCGATATTCGCAGGCACGCGCCGCACTGCGTTGCTTTGACGCATGCGCGTTTGAGCACGCCCGCGTCCCTCCGTCACGAAGCTAGGCAGACGCCGTGCATTCTGGGTAACGTCGTCGGCATGAAATGCAGCATGTCACGATTCGCGCCGGTTGCCGCCGGGCCGCGCCGACAACACGACCACATGACAACAACACGACCACATGCCACGCTCATGATGTGCTCGTAGTCGTTTCTCTATCTTCACGTATACTAAATGCAGTATTGCATGACGTCAATAGGCGACGAAGTTAAGTGACACGTCTGAACATGATAATCATGATGTTCGTGTCAGGTAAAACATGACTACATGCTAAAATGGTGGTTTTGGGACGTTAAACCCCACATATCCATCATCATGACTACATGCTACGCTCATAGCCTGCTCGCGGCCGTTTCACTAGTTCCTCATTACCGATTTTGGTATTACGGGATGTGAATGAATGACGAATCTAAAAAACACGTCCAAACATGATAATCAGGAAATGCGTGTCATGTAAAACTGGACTACATGCTATGCTCATAGCGCGCTCGCAACAATTTCGCTAGTTTAACCTATACCAAATTTGGTATCAGGTGGCGCGAATAGTTGATGAAGGTAAATGACACACCAAGACATGATAAGTATGACATGGAATTCATGTATGGCATAATTTACTTCGGCCTCGTAACGTTGTGCTAATTTTAAACTGACATATAAACCTTTCCTCATTCGTGCTTGGCATATCATCGATTCCTACTGTACGTGGGATCTGCCTTTTTTTTTTTTTTGCTATCAAGAAGCAAACCTCACGCCGATGCTTACGAGCACTTTGTAGTGGGTGACACAGTAGTACCGCCGCGTTGGTCAAGTGGCTAAGGTTCTCGGCTGCTGACCCGCAGAACGCGGGATCGAATCCCGGCTGCGGCAGCTGTATTTTCAATTGAGGCGGAAGTGATGGAGGCCTGTGTGCTGAGATTTGGGTGCACGTTAAATAACCCCAGGTGGTCGAAACTTCCGGAGCCGCTCACTACGGCGTCTCTCATAATCATATGGGGGTTTAGGGAGGTCAAACGTAAATATCATTCAGTCCATTGGTGACACAGTATTCCAGCGTTGAATGAATCTCGCCCTTACATTCCTTGTATTAAACACGTGCACAGTTTGCTGCGGTGAAAGCATCGCACCGCTGTCGCTACTTCGAGAGCCTGGCCCTGTCCCGGCTGCTGCAGCACGTCACCGAGACCGTGGATGCGCTGAGCAGCGTGAGAACGTACGGCGTGGTGGACCGCTTCGCCCGCCACTTCTACCGGCTGACGGACGCGGTGATGCGGGGCTATATTTGCTTCGGCGCCACCTACGGCTTCGTGCGCATGCTGACGTCGGCGGCCGGGTTCGTTGTGGTCGTGTGCACTCTTCTGACGACCGTCGTCTTTGCCGGTGTGCCTGACCCGGCCAGCTTGGGCCTCGCCCTCAGTGCGGCTACCTCGGTGCGTCAGCGTTGATTACTGCATCTGTTGAAACACCTGCCAAAGCGAATGACACGTTACGTTCTTTGGAAAATGGAATGTAACACTTCTTTATTGATTAAGGCAGGCATAAATTAACAAGCAGAGGAGGTGTGAAAATATGATAAAGCAACACAACGCATTCTGCAGATGAACACGTGCAGTACAATCGCAAAAAAAAAGTTTGAGGTGGAAACTGCCACTTCTAAAAACACTCGTGCGCATAAATGTGAGAAGGAAGAGAACGAAAATTTATGAAGTTCCATCTGCATCGGAGGTTTCAATGCATAAAGTATCAAGAGCATCTCCTAAATATTCTATTTTTGACCATGCAATTTCTGAAGCATCGCACAGACCTTAATTTGCATCGCTTGTAGGGGGCACGCATCTTTTTCTGGGGGCTGTGGGCCGCCGTAGCCTGTTCTTATATCTCGTTTGGCATCACCATTCGCTCGTCATTAGCTGTAACGTAGCGAAACGCGCAGCTCTGGTTAGCGATGACAATAACCATGTTGGTGGGTACGTATGCTCAATTTAAAAGTACGTTCGACATCAAGAAGAAATAAACCTAGTCTAATGCAGAATTAGAACATGAATTTTCGATGCTCTCTTTCAAACAGTAAAAAAGTAATGCGTATCGTAGAGGTACATGTCTGTGAGCTTGGACATAATTTCTGTTTGTGGATAGTTGACGAATTATCACTTCTGTTAAGGCCAAAATATATTTGTCATTTACTTGCCTTTCTCAAAGGGCGTGTTTATGTAGTATAACCAGATGTATTCACATCACTGCGCCACGTGTGCTTGCTGTATGCGGGGTTAACACCAGGTACAATTAGTAGTATTTCCCGTTTTGGCTGGAAGATAATGAATTTGTGTTTTGAGTACGTTTATTAAACCGGGTATTTGAGGCGAAATCTTTGTAGGTAATTGTGCACACAGAAATAACCTTATATTGCTGCTTCAAATTTGTGGCATCTACGGTACGCACCCTTTTGTCACACAAAGTGGCCCATGGTGAATGAACAGTGGATGCGGAGTCATGTTCGTACCTGCAATGCGCACCGAAGGTGATGAAGTGTTTCACGATATATTTACTAATATTAACAATGTCCCTCAATATGTCACTGGTTGACTCGAGGGCTGCACCGTGGCCTCCGAGATCAGCGGCGATGTTGGACTCCATGGCAGCGGCCATGGATTCAAAATATACGACTCGTGTTTTTAATACAGGTTGCGGGCGACTGACTGCGGCACGCTCGTGTTAGAATTGGGACATGAACATGCGATGAAATGCACAATTCCATCATTGAGCAAAATATATGACTTGAATCTTTGAATCCGCAAGATACAAAGGTTGTATCCTCAGTATCTGTAGGTTCGGACTTTACAGACTTTTCCTGTCGTGTGAGGCTGTTGCCATATAACGATTTATATGTAACTGAATCTTGTAATAAAAAGCCATTGCTATGCGAAGGCGTTGCTTCCTATGTAGCTCTAGATAAAGACAGCCCTTAATAAAACACGCAGGCTTGCTGATACTGGAATAACGAGAAAGGCATTAGCATTTCACTCCGCCATTATGGTGACCGATATCCCTCACTTTCAATCCTTAACAGATTCCTCTGTCACTGATGTCGCTGTGCGTCATGCTGTTCAACGTTCTTCAAATGATTGTTTCGTTCGAACGCTGTGTGGAGTACACTGAACTTCCTCCTGAGGTAAGTGAATCGGATCGTGAGGGGCTCTTGAAAATATGTGTTACTGGTTCCGTTCATGTGTGTATCAGTGTGGAGTTTCCAGCACTCTCTTTGCTTTATTAGCAATTCAACAAAGCATGCGTTAGCACTTCTTAATGGCGAATCAAGTCTGTTCTTTTTCAATAAACATTTAAAGCTCAGTGCAACACAGGTTCACCGAGCATTATATCACTTAGAAAGAAAATTAACTTGTCTCTATCGCATCTCACGTAAGCACCCTCCAAGTTTTATACAATAACTTTGCTAATTTTACACGACATCGTAAGTATAATCTGCCACGCAATAAATAACTTGCGAACTTGGAAGAAACAAGATTTAGAGAAGACTCCAGTATCATTTCAATCATTACACCACAAAAACAATTGTATTAGTTTTCCCATTTGGCTTATATAGTGTCCCACTTCAATAACTCCGAAAAAGACTAAATTATTTGCTAAGAGAATTGACATGCAAAGCTCAAGCAAACTGTTGGACAGTGCCAAAATTTCGGCAATGACAAGGGGTCACGTCTGCTACATATAGAACATTGTTCAACAGTACTTCCCGAAAACGACAAGAAGTTTATACACCTTTTAGCTCATATTCCAACAGCAGTTTATTACTACTGAAGTTTCCTTCAATAGTATGTTTCTCAAATCGTACGCTCTACTAGCAGCATTATTAACGACTTTAGAGCATGGTTGCACAGCTGCTGCGTACGGTAAGTCGAAGACACATATGCACCGTGCGTGCTAACAGGGTCATTATAAAATCATTACAAAGATATAGAGTTCTAAAGTCATTCCGGCCTAATGTTGAACATAAACAAAACGTATGGTTAGCATTTGTATTCTATCAATTATATACAGGTTTAAAATTGTCGGCCATCTGCGACCTGTCTGGTCCGTTACAAGTAACGTATTGTATTCTCCTTAGTTCTGGTTAGTTTGCATGTTTAACATCTTGAGAAATACTGCATTGTCGTTCATTGAAGTAAACTGGTAATATTATGCAACGCTTCAAAAATTTTAAATATTATCACATCATTTCGAGTGTTCCGGAATCAGAATTCACCAAAACTTAGTAAGAGCTAGTGCTACTTGTATATTCTCTATGTCAGGTGGACGTCCCAGAAAACGACAACGGCAGCGGTGTACCAACACTCGAATTACCACCTGGCTGGCCCAGCTCGGGAATGATCGAGTTCCAAAATTACTCGGCTTCTTATCGTCCAGGTGTGCTTCCCGACGTACTCAAGGACGTCACACTCGTCGTCAAACCGATGGAAAAGGTGCGTATACCTCGTAGACACGCTCCCTTTGTGTGTCCCCGCGTAATCTCGTCGTTTGCTTCAACGCATGTTGTTTGCGATAAGACTAGCGTATTGTACAAAAGCTTCGCACAAGCAGTTCTGCGCAGAAACGTAATTAGTTCACAACTTAAATTTACTTGCAACAACACTGACTCTATCAAAACATCATTTATGGCCAAAATATTCGCTTGTTCCCGCTGTTCTATCAACCTCGATTAACTCCCTACCTTCTATTCGACTCTTTATAAAGACGATAGTCTTTCTTGGGGACCTTCGACGCAAAAATTTTGGCCTGCCTGCCTGTCTGTCTGTCTGTCTGTCTGTCTGTCTGTCTGTCTGTCTGTCTGTCTGTCTGTCTGTCTGTCTGTCTGTCTGTCTGTCTGTCTGTACATTTGTCTGTTTGTCCACTCTGAACAGCATCGGCTACTTGAAACGGCCGACCCCATCCACAGCGCCCACCTATGTTGCTCAAGCTTGAGCGTTCATGCTTGTGCAATTGTCAATTAAAAACCAATCATTGCGCATGTCTGGGGCACCATAACAACACGTATATATTGTGTGTGAGCCTTTTACTAGAGAAGGCATACATAAGTAACTTTAAGGACCGTAGCGCTTATCACGTTGCGCTGACCATGTAACGCTTGCACGGAAAGACGAGTCTTTCAAACGCTTTGCTAAAACAAGACGGTGGTGGCACCTATCCGTCGCCTTGCGTTCTGCACCTTATCACCTCTGAGGTGGGTGCGCACACCCACCTCAGAGCCACGCGCTTTGTTTTCTAAAAGACTGCCAGATGGCGCTTATGTCTCACGTGTGACGTGACTTGATGCGCTCGTTCACCTCCGCTGCACGCTCGAGGCACTCTAACGCAGCGCCTCCAGAATACCATTAACGGATTTTCTTGCGCAGAACATCAAATAAATGTCTTGTTCACTCTCTCCACACATAAGACTATCGTCTGTCGACGACATTTGCAGATTACATGCAGATGCGGGGCAATATTTTTTTTGCCATTCTGCTCGACGATTCGGCCTGCGAGTATAATTTCATTGCCGACTGGATCAAAGGGGCGAGACGCGCGCTTGACGTTTAAAGCCCAAACTCCATAAGCGCGAAAATGCACGCGACAGCGACGAGCGACGCGACGTAGATCGGCTTCGCGCGATCAGTCGCTAGCGCAGGCAAACCTCATTCACGCGACGGCTTCGGCGAGCGAATTTCACTGTTGCTGGCATGAGGCCGTCAACTCGCACCAAGAAAACCGCGTAGCGAGCGGTTTCCAATTTAAAAATAAGATATATTGTTGTGTAATGGAACGGAAAGTGTTTATTATTGCCTTGCAGCATTTTTTATATGCGCATGCGTAATAAACATTGCGTTATTTCTTGTTGCGCATACGTGACTCGGGCAGGGTCACGTGCACCTATGTAGTCTTCGTCTTTTCCGGTTTTTCGCTATTGGCTGCTTGAGCCCAGCACTTCCGGGCGATGAGCGACGGTTTCCAAATCTGGAGAACCGAGCGATCGCGCGAAAACGAGCACGCGACACGTCGTGCGAACGCCCTGTTTTGTCGCTCATAGCGTCGCTCGTCGCTGTCGCGTGCATTTTCGCGCTTATGGAGTTTGGGCTTAATTTGCCTAGACTAGCGACAACATTGCTCGGCGAAGCTTTAGCACTGCGACCATATTTCGGCCACCTACGTGGCGAATATTCGCCTAAAGGGCGTCAAACTAATGTGCATAAAGCTTACAAAGAAAGACGGCTTGAGTCATGCGCAGTATATGAAGAAAGCAGATTGGGCGACGAGAAACTAATATAAGGTGATGGGTTAGAAAACAGTGCAAAAAAACATAATCTTCTATAAATGCCTCACATGCATGGCTACTTAACATTGACGTGCATGGTGGGGTTATTGACACTATAAAATGCGATGAGCTGTTTGAACACGAAGAACACGAAAATGACAGGAAGGACACACACGAGCACAGACAGAACTCGCTGGTTTCCTTCCTGTCATTTCCGTGTTCTTCTTCGCGTTCAAACAGCACGTCTCAAGTGTAAACTATGTACAACCAACTAGCCCCTAAGTTAGCCCTTCTAGTGGGGGGTGGGTTATTGGTACTTTTAAAGGGACTGTCTACCGTCCTTTATTGATCTCCTGTTTTTTGTCGCAATAAAAAGCGTACCATGTGAAGTGTCTAACCTTCAAGCGGTTTCTCTGGAAAGCGCGCGAAAATTTTTAAAACGGAATTTTTCTGTGTTTATGTCTCCTTCCAGAGGTGGGATGAATGCCCATAACACTGGTCGGTGCCGGTGAAAGTCAAAAACTGAAACCAGGTGTGGTTTCTGCTGGCTTCATCAAGTTTGGTTATTATTAAAACTAATATCTTAGTGGTCGTTTTAGTCACACACACTTTTTTGTTGTTCTCATGAGCAGTGGCGGACGCCGGGGCTAGTGCACGCTACCGTGGTCGTATTTCTTAGAAGAGTGGCAGTTTGGGCTAGTTGGTATGACATGACGATAGTTATAGCACGAGAATGTCATTCTTGTCTCTTTTTCATCGTTCTGTTCTCGCGCTTTACTATCATCAAATCATCTTAAAGTCTTGGAGGAAGGAAAAAACTTAGGAGAGGCCCTGACGTCACTCGTTGTGAAGTCGTGGTGAAGGGGGAAGTTGGCCATATTGACTGGGCAACTTCTCCAATCTTGTTTGCATCCGAATGTAAAGCAGAAGATTGGATGGATGGATTGATGGATTGATATGGCTGTACCCTTTAGATCGGGCGGTGGCTCCCGCCCCCAAGCCATGATACTTAGTGAACGAAAAACTAGATTATTTTTTTCTCCTTTAAATAGCGAGGATGAGGACTGGTACTTTGCAGTGAAAGGCTTAATTTTCACTCATGCCTTCCTTTTATCCACCAATCAGATAACCTCCATCCAGTTAATTCTACGCGCTTAAAGTCTATTTTGCCCTGCCTGTCCCTAAACCCCAGTGCTTTGAAAAACTTCGTGCCATCATCCTGAATTACAAGGTGAAGCCCTTTATCAAGCGTTCGGCAGTTTTCTCCTCCTCTCCACACGCACTGCATATCGTGTCTACCCCTTCGTATTTGGCGCGACTGCTGGTAGCGTCACCGAGCGCCTATTTGAGCACGTGAAAAAAAAAAAATTGGTCTTTGTTGCAATCTAACGCTGCCTCAAGTGCATAAAATACAATTTCAAGTTAAATTTGTTTCTTTTTAAGCGAAATAACTTGACCTGCAAGAATTTCTTGTCCTACCAATAGATCGTTAAGGTTGACCACATTCGCTGTTGGGTGACGCTAGCATTCACTTTTTATCGACTTTCAAAATCAAGTAAAAAATATAATTCCTTGTTTCTGGCCCGATAGCATGCTCCTTGCCACTAATGTGATGAACGATCTTTTCATTTGCGCCACAAGCAGAAAAATTTTTCCTAGTGATAGACATTTTCTTTAAACACCTCATAGCGTTTTGTTTAGTTCGGCCTTGAATTGCGATAATGAATTGACCTGAAGAAAGCAGAGCTGATTGTTACGGCTGGAGAAACAACGCGATTACATAGAGGTATCATTTATTACGAATAAAATCGGAGGTGCACTATCGACGGCGCGTCCTCAATTCAATAAACGGTAGCTTCGACCATTCTTACTCCCATTTTCACCAACGGCACGTTAAAAGGAAAGTGCAATGCACAGCACCTCATTCACACACGAACAGCTAGCCGAAGTTTTCACAACTAATGTTCCAGGTAGGAGTGGTGGGACGCACCGGTGCTGGCAAATCTTCGCTGGTTCTCGCCCTGCTGCGCATGCTCAGGTCATCCGAAGGACAGATCCTCATTGATGGCGTCGACATTGCCAAAGTGCCACTTCGGAAGCTGCGCAGAAGCATCACAGTTATCCCGCAGGTAACCACATCAAATTTGTATATACAAAAGCGGTTATAAGATACAGGGGTCGCTTTTGTCGCCGTCGCCGGAGTCCGTAAGCGCTATCGCACGAAACAAACCTAAATAAATAAGTAAAAAAGCATTGAGCATAGATTGGGATTCGAACCCGGGGTTGTCTGCGCGCCAAACCTGAATTCCATCACACTGATGCTTGAAACACAATTGCAAAGTGACCCTGTATATCAGGCTTCGTGTCGGCTAAGGAATCGCTTTATTATGTGTAATACAGCGTTTTAGAATTGCGAGCGTCACACAATATAATTGTGTATCAAGCGGGTGGTGCAACTCTCCAGCCGCGGACAAAAGCCTCAGGCATAATTACTCATCGTCGTCACCCACAGCGTTAACAAAATGCACATAACTTCTTGGGGTGTGTAGCGGGTACCACGCTTCTCTGAATACTGGCATAGTGGATTTCTGCCAACTACAGAACACTTTTTTATGATTTATGGTGCAGTAGGTGTGCAAGCATGCCTGTAGCAGTTACCTAAAGAATGTCGTAAAAATGTTTGGAAAGGCCACTCTTCCAGCTTTCGCTGTGACTATACTGCGCGTTACGTGCGCGCCTGGCATTTTTTTTTTTCATTTTCTGTTTTCTTGTTCATTCTCTAGTTTTTTGTTTTTTTCCTTACTTTTAATGTTTTATTTTGTTTTCAATTTTTTTTCTTGCTTTCCTTTTTTATTTCTCTCTGACTTTCCCTTTTTTAAGGTTCTCATATGACACATACGCCTCGTATTCAATAGTCTTGAATGAAAACGTATGAATCGGCTGTGCTGTCGTATTATCATACGAGATTATAAAACATCTGTCATACGTGCCATATCACATTCTTCTATAGAGTTTCGCTGCGTTAGGCCAAGCGACAACGGCATACGACCGCACACGACGGCTCTGGTCCATGGAATGCTGCGCACTTCGTATCATCACTAAGGCGCTCTAAGAACACCAGGGAGATTTCTCTTCGAAGCGAGCACGCACTCAACATCTGAAGCGTTTTATCTTCAGTACCTTTGGCGAAATTGATAGTGCTCCTCTAGGAGGGCGGAAATATCTATTACGAGACTACAATGCCGAGACCCCATTGAATTTTTGCCTACACAGGTTTGGTCTCGTACAGCCATCCTTATATGAAGATACAGTGGGATTGGGCGTGTTGGTATAACATAATAAAGGTTGCTTACCAGCGCAACCGACAGGGCAGGAGGGGACAGGAGAAGAAACGAGACAGAGCGCTGTCTAGTTTCTCAACTAAGTCAGCGCTCTGTCTCGTTTCTTCTCCTGTCCCCTCCTGCCTTGTCGGTTGCGCTGGTAAGCACCCTTTATTATCCTTATATGCATCCACTGCAACGAGAGTGAATCTCTGTATTACTTCCTCTTAACGTGCAGGGCGTACTTGCGAATCAAGGAAAAAGACCGAAAAACCATTCAGTGGGTTGGCTTTAAATTTGTCTCTTCCAGAGGTCCTTTCGTTTGAAGTAACTGGAAAGATAATCAGTTACAGGTTTGTTTGCGAAGCCGTGGGCGATTTTCTAAGTGGAACAAAACGAATACAACGTCAAGCCGTAGCGTAAATTCACTTTGTTTCTAACCCAATTAGATTTTAGGGTTTTTTTCTTCCTTTTCTTCTTTTATTCTATTTTTAATCCATGTTTCACCCATATGTTCTTTCAAACATCCCTATTTAAACGTATTCAGCTGATTCGCGATTCCGGAGCCCTCCACAACGGCGTCTATCATAATTATACGGCGGTTTCTGGTCGCCAAACCCCGCATATCAATCAAACATATTCTTCTGTATAAACAATTTCATTTAAAAGATAAGGCAGCGTGCGTTTCGTGGCTGATCCCCCGTGGTGGGTTGGGCCAGGACATTAATGAACAACAAACCAACCAATATGCTACAGATCACTACGCTATGCGTGGTCTGGCGCGCGTTAGGCCAAGCGATGACAGCACATGACAACACGGGTCACCAAACCGATGCGCCCTTAAAATTTCAACGCATCTAAGAACAACTCATTTTTCATGAAAGCGAGGCTAGGCGCTTACATTTTTTTCGGAAATCATGATCAATTTCGTACATACCCTCAACTAAGCACAAAGTGATTCTCCCTATTGTTGCCATTTCTAGCTAGAGAGAATTAGAACTTCGCATCTCATCGCCCAGTTGGTTCATGCTTCCCAGTGCTTCACAAACATCAGATCAAAATGTTTCACGCAAAAGCTCTTTCGGCATGGTGAGTGTCGACAACGTAGCTTCAACCTTTCTATTCCCTTCTCTCCACGTGTAGATTAGCATACCGAGTAAAACCTCGTTAAAAGGGCCCTCTTACACTATTTAGCCCCTACTCGGGGTTGGCGCAGACTAAAGTACCGATACATTATCGCAGCAATAATGGCGGCGATAACGAGACGCAGTGCGAAGTTATTTGATGTAGAAAATTTAAAATACAAGGAGAAAATGCCTACCCTAAACTTGATTTTCGCGCGATAACCTGTCCATGTTTTCACCCTCCCTGAATAACCCGGTATGGTTGGCGAGCTCACACCAATGGAACGAGCTGTAAACGCTTACGTCGGGTAACCTCGCACACCAATGTTGCTGGCCCTTTTCAATATATTGTAGACCTCGTTGGCATAATAAACAAACGTCGTGCCTGACACCTGATTCATCAGAACACGAGCAGGCGTTACTGTTCCCAATCGAGGTATTTTCTGCTGTTTACAACGTTCCATGTCACGCCTCCCTTTTATTCTTGGGAGAATAATTTGTGGAACTACCAGGGTGGTGAGGTATTGTGGACTCTTCACGAGTTGTTCAGTGAATCGCCCGACGAACTACGAGGGTACAGCGACGTACTTGTTCCACGATGCTTGCGCACCTTGATAGCACACCTTCAACAATAATCATAAAGGTGTCAGACGTGCGAAAGAGGCAGCTCAGAACCGCACATAAGCGAAAAATTGGAAGCGTGAGAGAGGCCTTTTGTGGGGGCACACAAGCAACGCAACCAAACATTCCGAAGGCAGGAGGTTAGCCAGCGCCCCTAGGTGCTTCGTAGTCGTAGTGATCTTTTTTCTTGCGGCCGCGTTTATCTGAAGTTAATGAAAAGCACTAGAAATAAAAATGTAACACGTTAGTAATCGTAGTTCTGATGGCACGCCACAATCTCTTCTAACGCTACATTTATCCGATTGATCATAGGCTTGCCCCTATCCTCCGTCATTTTCGCCCACATATAGTTCTGACAAGCGCAGCTACGTGCTGATGCTGTCGGCCGAGATGTAGTGAACGTATTGCTTGATTAAAGTATAAATCATATGGTATAGGCGCTTAGACCTAAGCTAAAGTTCATCCCAGTGGTGACTTAACGCAAAGCACCCAATAAATTGGTGCTTCAAAAGTGGTGGACGACCTTTTTAAGCTCTCTACCATTTTATCGACGTTGTCTTTTTCTAGTCACAAGTTTCACCATCTCAATATTGCAATGTATTCAAAAAATTGAAATTGAAATGTTTCACTTTCACCTCGATATGTATATTCACTTTTTTTCTTGCAATCTACGAACATGCACCACAGACAGACACAGAACTTTATTGAGGTCCTGAGGAACACTACCTCAAGGAGGTAGAGTAGCGGGCCGCTGCCACGTCGGAACGGATAGGCCGAGCCTCACCGCCGCGTCGTGGGGCCTCCGAACAGCCCAGAGTTGATGTGCAAGTTCTGAGCTCCTGAGCGCAGAGCTCCATTCCTCTTCGGTCATGTACCGAGAATCGTGTGATGACGGCACCGACAAAAATACTGGTAGGACCGGAATGGGCTCTATTCAGGAGACTAGCCTGCGCATGCGCAGCGGTGGGGACGTCACGCGCGCCATGATTTTTAAGGATCACTGGCCAGCACAATTTCAAATGATCACGAAAAATACATGGCCCCCGATTTTTCTTACTGACAACTTCGGAGGCCACTGACCCCCGTTCCGATTTCAGCGATCTCCCCTGGAAGCGCTGTTCGCACCTAAAAAAAGGACCATTACTGCATGGCGTAGCTATGACGAGCTTTAGGACAGGACAAAAGGAGATCGTATGTGGAGGGATTTCCAATGGAAAGGCCAGTAGTTTAGGGGCGAACCTCTCTTTATGGTTTAGGGCAATCTCTCGTTTCTCCGGCGTAACCAGTAGCGTCTCCCATTTCATACAACAGACGGCGCTGTCCCATACAGACAGACAGACAGACAGACAGACAGACAGACAGACAGACAGACAGACAGACAGACAGACAGACAGACAGACAGACAGACAGACGGACGGACGGACGGACGGACGGACGGACGGACGGACGGACGGACAAGTGGGCGGGCGGGCGGGCGGGCGGATGGATGGATGGATGGATGGATGGATGGATGGATGGATGGATGGATGGATGGATGGACGGACGGACGGACGGACGGACGGACGCTTCGCCCCACTAATCATCATTCACTCCGTCGATATGCTGTAATTTTTTTCTACTGCACCCAACCAGTAGTTTTTATATACCCGCTTCGAAACTCACCATCATCACTTATTATGGCTAAAGCCTTACATGGTCTCATCAGATGCGGAAGTCGTCTGGTGTCTCCGTTAGCGGTGCGTACACTAGTGGTGTAAAAAATGTTAATGGGAGGACGTAACCATATAAGCTCATCATGACGCCAACATGACGTCACTATGATGGCGCGTAACGTGACGTGACAGGCTGACACCATCACATGATATCCTTACCACTCTTGTCTAGTCCGGTACATTTAAACCATTGCATATTTAACAGAAGAGTTGCATATGACTCCTGCAGCTCCTCGTTCGTGGGCGTCGACCGAAAGAACCATCCAATGAACTAAAATATCTCTCAAAATTACGCACGAAAGATCAAAGGCTCTTTATCGCGTCATTAATATGCTTACCTAATTAGGCCGTGAAAGTTGTATATTCTTGGGGAACGAGAAAACACTTGCTTCGTATTGTTGACGTAATATTCACATAAGCAGTTTATTACATCTAAATTTTAATCCTCCAACTAGGAACATAATGTTGGATGTCTAGCACTCTCAGTGCCACCAAACACAAGCAAAAAAAAAACGTCGCATATTCTCTGTTTTCCTATCCGCTGTGAACAACATTAGCGCAACAATAAATATATGGATAGCTCTGAGAAACGTTTCGGCAGCGTGATGAAACACCAAGTTAAAGCAAATTATACACGACGACAAATGAATGCCCACGTACGAGTGCTACTACCAGAAAAGTCGAGGAATATAGAGTCACGTCCAATTCATCGCGGCACAGCTCATTGGCGCCAGTTTCTGCGTCCAGCGGCGTCATCGACGTTGGCATAACTCGTAGAGCAAACGAAGACGAAAGAGAGCGAATGCGGAGTCTCTTCATTTCACCATTTCACAAGCCACTGGCCTCGCTCTCTTGCTTCATCACTGGAGCTTGCTCCTCGGTCGTAGAATATATGTTTCGGTTGCGCGAAAAAACACGTGCGAAGGAGGGTACACAGTACGAGCTCAAGCTTCACCGGCAAAGTGGAAAGCCAAAGCAGCTCAACATGAATAGGCATCAGCTTGCTACGTGCTCATATATCACAACAAAAATGTACAAAAAAGATACCGTCGTATTTAAAGCTACAGTGAAAACGCCAAATAAACAGTTCACAGTAATATGAAATCTAACAATGATCGTCAAAGGCGTGCGCACACGCTGCAAACTGTAAAAAATGAACTGTTCAACAAAACCACTAGGTTTGATCACACAAAACCATCTAAAATTGCAGCTGCTTAGGCAGTAAAGTCAGCGAAGTCATCTTACGCATTTGTCACTTCAATCAATGAAGTAGGCCTCCACTACCTCGCTTTCCATTTCTTCTTTATACTTCGATTAGTCTATCCCTTGGGTTCGGCGTACGCCCGCACTGCCTACAGTGCAAATCCAGGCGGTCACTCGTTCTAACCACGTCATTGGTTTGTCAGTGCGCTAACATGCATGTTCTGCACCGTGCTGTAACATAACTAAATGGCTATTTATTTTCCGCGTCATTTCATGAAGACTGCTTTATCGGCCTTAGACCAGAGGTCAATGTCTCGTGTTGATCCTACTTTCGCGAATTGTCGGCATGTCGCTTTTTCAAGAAGCATTCTTGGCTTCTAGTTGAAAGATTCCGGACGAAATGACCACGTCCTCAAAACACTCAAGGCTTGACGCAATCTGTGCTGCAGTTTTGCGTCGGGTACACACCGTGTACAAGGGTTCACACGAAGCGGACGTGAAAGGTGTAAATGCTTTTCCGCCTATGCTATCTGCCACCTCATATATCAAGCTGAAGTATACACATAAACTGAACTCGTGAACGTCATGACCTGCCTCGAAACTAAGGCAGCCCTGAACCTTCCTTGTAGCCTAAGCACAGCAAAAGTTTTTCAACTGGGCATGCGCAACACCCTTACTGAATAGTGGACGCACACCTTCAAACGCAGTATTTATCTCTCCGCAAGTGCCACTATACTCTTAGAAAAAAAGTGGTAGTACTTGCTAACTTTGGGGTAGTAATGGTTTGTCACATATGTTACAACCCTGGTAGTAAGCGCAGTTAGTAACGGCAAGGGTGGTGACAGTTACTACCTCTGCTGTTACTACCAGCAGTTAGTAACTGTTACTACACTAGCCGTTACTACCCCTGGGTAGTAACTTTTAGAGGTTTCAAAAAAAGTAGTAACCGATGCTACCTAATTCATTACTTTGGGCATATTTCTCCGCTGCTAATGTTCGCTAATCAATGCCCTATTACCAGACAAAGTCGGATAAGAAGCGTGGTGTGCCATGAATATAGACCAAACAGATTCACTATTTTTCACGTATTTTTTAGGGAATTTTAATTTGTTGGACTGTTACTGCGTTTTTGTTGTGCTTGTGGTTGGATGTACGCACCTATAAACAGACAATAAAGCAAAAAAAGCTATTTTTTCACGTATACATGCAGTAAGAAGTAAGCGTGGGGTATATATAGCCCCTACTTCACAAGGGCATGTCTGGCACAGAGGAGCACTTGTATTTCAGGAGAAATTATAAGAAATACAAACCTATAGCACTGTACTACTTGGTTATGTGTGTTTGGTGACGTAGCACAAGACCTTGAATCAGCCTTACTTATACAACATTATATGTTATATTTATCTATTATAAAATGGCCACAAAAAGGCATTGTGTACAGTGGCCGGAACAAGGTACCGAACTCATTGTCAGTGCGTTTGAATGCTTCAAACAACTAATATATCAGCGTTTAAAAGGTAATAATAGTTTTGGGGTTTGACGCACTGAAACAATGATGATATTTGGAGACACGCCGCAGTGGAGTAACTGTTCTGTCCTCGAGGCTCATTATGACCATCTGGTTATTTTGATTTGCCGGTCTTGTTAATGTTTTCTGTAATTTACTTAGTTTGTTGTAATTGTCTATTACGGCACGTGTAGCACTTGATTATGGTTCGTTAACTTGTACTCCTCCGTTTAGACAGTATAAGAATGAAGTTTACATATCACGGTTGAGTAACTTAGAACGAAATGTATTTTCTTGATCTATGTATACCTTCTGCGTCATTTTTCCGTTTATTGATAATACGTTGAGACGATTCTTCTCATAAATAATAAGAATCGCATTCACACGCTATTTTGGATTAGATAGTCCAAAGTCAGGTAGCAAAGAGGTATTAATGGGGCAAGAAAGGTAGTAACGGCTGCAGTTACTACCTCTTGCATTTCAGTTTCTGACTGCATACTAACGTAGGTAGTAAAGATGTCGCAAAATGTTAGTAACGGTAGCAGCTAGTAACTGTTTACTAACGTAGGTAGTAAATAGGTAGCAAAAGGGTAGTAATCTTCAAAGAAAGGTAGTAACTGCTGCAGTTACTACCTATTCGCTTGCAGTTGCTACCTTTTTACTAACCATATTACCACCTCCTTTCGGATAAACACATCCACTAATCAGCAAAGCATTACGGCCCTGCCTCGACACATTCATGCCTCTCAAGCCATCAAACACCTACCTCCCCATGTGCATCCTCGTCATCAAATTGCTCGCCACGTAGCTGACGCATATGCCCTTCACGATTGTTACGGACGAGCTTCGAATTCCATTTGGCTAGGCACTTTTTGTGTATCACAAGAAGCTGTAATTTCCTGCCAACCTACTCTGCCCCATCCCTTGATTCGCCGTATCCCATCAGGCTCTCTGAGGAGGCAGAACATCGCCGCCCTAACCCTTTCTCGATTCGACGCGCAATACTCACTCATTCAAAAGCTGCTGTGTACCAGGGGCAGGCATCGCTCCCCTGTCTGGCAGTTGAACACCCCTACGCATATTTTACCGAGCATGGTAAAGCGCTCATTCAAGGAACCTCGGAAATCAGGGGCTCATAAATCAACACGAGTGTTGATTTCTAGGCCTCAGGGCAGCATCGATTCAGGCTTCTGGAAGTATCGGGCTCACACTTTTGCAGAGCTCACAGAAATACCCCGTTTGAAGAGTCGGACTTACTCTCCTCGAGATTTCTCTCTTACCCACTCCCAATAAATCTGAGGGAAACGCTCGCAGATTCGTACTATCTCTTCCCTTCAGGTGTTGTCCCACAGCTGTGACACTTCCCCTGAATGCTCTCTATGTGGCGAACTTCATGCCACCATTTCCCACATTCTTTCCGGCAGCCGTGCTGATCCTTCTCCGCAGGGACAGCCTGCCATTTCAAGCTGGGAAATTTGGGAGGTCTTGCTCTAGCCTGGGAACCCGGCGTTGCATCTTAATGGTGGTGACTCGGGCTGCCGATGTCATCGCGGTGAGAGGCATGGCCGTTTAGACGTAGCGTGTATATATATATATATATATATATATATATATATATATATATATATATATATATATATATATATATATATATATATATATATATATGTGTGTGTGTGTGTGTGTGTGTGTGTGTGTGTGTGTGTGTGGTGTGTGTGTGTGGTGTGTGTGTGTGTGTGTGTGTGTGTGTGTGTGTGTGTGTGTGTGTGTGTGTGTGTGTGTGTGTGTGTGTGTGTGTGTGTGTGTGTGTGTGTGTGTGTGTGTGTGTGTGTGTGTGTGTGTGTGTGTGTGTGTGTGTGTTTTCGTTCATACAGCAACGTTCCACGTGCATGCTGGTATGAGATGTTATCGCACTTCCACTTTATATGGATCACCGCACCAACGGCAAACTTCTTGGGTTCCTCTATACTGTGTCACGCATTAATCCATGGCAGGAGAAGTCGAGAAGAAAGAAGTGTGCGGGAAATATAAGCCACGGCACGTCTCTCATCCATAGTAATACATATATAACTGATTTCAAAGTAAAGCGATATAGCTGCGAACTTCCCCCATTCAAAACATATACGAGTAGCGTAATTGCGATGCCACAGTCACACAAACTTTAATGATGACTCAGTGCTTACCCGTGATTGACTTGTGTCAAGAAATCATTCAACTCTATTGATAAAGTTGAGGATGCTGCTTTAAGTTAGTCTTCCGCGTGGTTTACAAAGTGTTTATACTGACACCGCAGGACCCAAGCCTTGTGAGAGGGACTCTGCGAAGAAACCTAGATCCTACAGACAGCCACAATGACGAGGAGATCTGGCAAGCATTGGAACGTTCACACCTGTCCAAGGTCGTGTCGTCAGATGCAAAGGGGCTCCTTCTGGAGACTACCGATGGCGGCACAAATCTCAGGTGAGTAAAGCACTTGAGAAAGAGGCTTTGATTTGAAAAAATCAGGTGCACGATTGGCTGACTCCGGTAGGAAAACTTGAGATAGATTTCCGGTATTACTTGTGAATAACGAGTAATATATTTTGTGAACAATCTCGTAGCATTCAGTTGGGGGATGAAATATTCTAGTATTAGTTTCGAATAATCAGTGGAAGCACTAACACTCTTTTTCTTGCCAATACAGCAACAATACTCATTCTGGTTGTTACAAATGTATTTTATCAGTAACGATTGTGTATGCTTACTAGTGCGATAATATAATAAAAAGTGCCCTGTCCTTCTTGACTGGTTATTCCACTTTGTGAAATTCAACGTCCCAAACAAAGTGATATGCAATGCAATATACCCGCGTACAAGAAAAAGGGAACAATGAAGAACGTATTTACTGATTGAGGAGAGTGATACAGAAGACACGAACCAAAAATATAAGACCGAAAAAGTTTTAAAGCTTCGATGTTCACGACTAGAGCCCATTTACGTGTTCATTGGCGTCTATGGCCCTAGACCTCCAGCCATAAACCTTTATGGGGCTAGGGTCACAGAGAAGTCTGGGGCTTTGGCCCTAGTAACAGCTCTGGAGAGTAGGCTGCGTAAATAGCCCGAACTCCCCACATGCACTATGCACAACATTCACTTTCGTTTGGCTTGCCTCGTCATGCTCGTACTGATGAGATAAGAAGGAACACCGCCTTCTGCACGTTAGGTGACACATTTAAATCCTGCGGCTGCGCGATCACAGACAGGAACTGATACGGGTGGCACAAATGTCATGTTGCACAGTGTTGGGCAACGGCAGCTGGTTTGCTTGGCACGAGCTCTGCTGCGGAAATCCAAGATCCTCCTGCTGGACGAGGCAACGTCACAAATGGACGGTGACACTGACCGCCTGATCCAGGCCACACTGAGAGACGCCTTCGCCAACTGCACACTCTTCACCATTGCGCATCGTATTCACACTGTCTTGGACTACGACAGGTAAGTTGAGGAGGTGGTAACCACCGGCGTGATTACGTTCGATATGCGGAAATACATGGCTGTTCTATAAAAAAAAAACTCTGTGCCTCTTGCTTGTGCATCTAACAGAACCGCGTTTTCATGGGTTTGTTGCTGTTGTTGCTGTGAATGATAAGCGTAAAAACATTAAGGGGTGGTGCCACCATATTTGTGGCTTGCACGTTCATTGCTGAAAGGGTGTCTTATAGGTCCAGGAAGCATGTCACACACACTAAAATTCATTTGTTCTCGCTTAATAAGCCTCCTATACGTATACAATTTTGGGTTTCGGTTACTGGGCGGCGAGTTGGGGGTAATGTAGTAGTGTAGGTGGTTACGTGACCACACAAACCTGTGACGCACATTGTGCTGAGTATCACCTGCTCTTGCACACACGTGCCACGCAAGCACCTGCAAAACAAGCGCGCTGACAGTTGTCATGGCTAGCTGCTTCAGCCGCGATGCTTCGCCGTTGCTTTGGTGGCGGAGGTCCTGAAGTTACTCACGTCACAGCAGATCTGGTGTGACGTCCCTACAACATTCGCCTCCCTTAATGTAGAGCTACGGCCATGTTGGACGCGCTAGCTATGGGTCTTAATCGAGAGAATGAGCATCTAGGTACGCTTTGGGAGTGAATGAAAATATATTGTAAACGTTTACTGTGTTTGACCATTCGTGAGGAGGATCCTTGCATGCAGAAGAACAGGCTTCATATAGGCTCGAAATTTTATGGCATCACCCCTTCAAATTGTTTCTCCAGGTATTCTTGAGATATATGTAGAAAGAAAAACATAGCAAAACAAATATAACAAAACGTAAGTGTCCTTTTCGCAATATCTTGCTCTTTCGTTGGCGCTATGTGTCGGCGAGATTTTCACAGCAAGATAATAGAACATTGCTGACATAGCACAAAATATTAGTTTTATTCGTATCTTGTGAAACGGGTTGTTGAACAAGCAGGAGTTGACTCGACGAACGAGAGCTTTATTTAGCGCAAGGGCTAACTGAACGCAAGCCTGCGATCACAGGAAGTCTTCTTCTTTTTCTACTCTAGCTCCATGTCCACTGCTTTCGTTACAATCACCCCCGGGCAATGAGGGAGCCATCATGGCGACCTAAGGACAGGTGTACACAGAAGGGTCATGGTATGGCTTGAGCCGAGAGATGTGTACGATTTCTTGTCCCCGACGGCGCTTGTCCGGAGATGCATCCAGCGGCTCGACAAGGTAGTTGATAGAAGATGTTTGGCGTGCAACTCGATAAGGGCCATGGTACCTGGACGAAAGCTTGTGGGAGAGTCCTGGAGGAGTAGAAGGAATCCATAGCCACACCAGTGAGTTCGGAGCAAAGTTCACAGGCGTGATTGACGCGTCGTGGCGATGTTTTTGGCGCGTCTGGTCATGTGACGTGAACGCACGAGCAAGCTTCCGACATTCTTCAGCGTGTTCTGCTGTTCGAGAGACGGTAGTCATCTCTGAAGGGTCCGGTTGATAAGGAAGAATGGTATCCATTGTTGATGATGGCTCGCGTCCATAAAGAAGGAAGAAAGGCGAAAATCCAGTGGTGCTTTGCGTTGCAGTGTTGTACGCATATGTCATGAAAGGCAGTATGCTATCCCAATTTGACTGGTCGGATGAAGCGTACATGGCCAGCATATCCCAAGTGTACGATTAAAATGCTCTGTCATCCCATTAGTTTGCGGGTGATAGGCTGTGGTAGTGCGGCGTATGATGCGACACTCGCTCAACAACGCTTTGATGGCATCGGAGAGAAAAACGCGGCTGCGGTCGCTTAGTAACTCCCGAGGTGCTCCATGCCTTAAAACCAGGTTTTGCAGTATAAAACATGCAACGTCTTTTGCGGTAGCAGAAGGTAACGCAGCTGTTTCACCGTACCGCGTTAGGTGGTCGATAGCGACACTGACCCAGCGGTTTCTACTCGAAGTATCGGAAAGCGTACCGTAAAGGTCGATTCCGACACGATCGAAAGATTGTGCTGGACATGGCAATGGCTGCAAGGGACCTGTGGCATGTTGAGCAGGCATTTTGCGTCGCTGGCATGTAACGCAAGACCTTACGAAACGGCGAACGAAACGGTACATACCGCGCCAGTAGTACCGCAGCTGCAAGCGAGTGTATGTTTTCAACACACCGGCGTGGCCACATTGCGGTTCATCGTGGAACGTGGCGCAGATGTCAGAGCGCAGATGTTGGGGAATGACGAGCAACCACTTACGGCCGATCGAGCTGTAGTTTCGGCGGTAAAGCAGGTTATCCCGAATAGCGAAGTGTCCTGCTTGACGGCGAATTGTTCTGGAAACTGGGGTGGGCGTCTGGTTTGAGAGAAAGTCCAAAAGAGAAGAAATCCAAGCATCTTTGCGTTGCTCGGAAGGCGTGTCCGAAATGCTGATGGCCAAGGCAGCACTGGTGGAGATAGGCGAGCCGATAGGCTCTGAAGCCAATGGCGAACGTGACAGGGCATCGGCTTCGGAATGCTTCCGGCCAGAACGGTAGATAACATGAATATCGAACTCCTGTAACCGCAATGCCCAACGAGTGAGCCAACCATTAAGATCTTTTAGTGAAGATAACCAGCAAAGCACATGGTGGTCTGTTACAATATCAAACGGACGTTCATATAAATAAGGTCGAAATTTTCCGATTGCCCAAATAATGGCGAGGCACTCCTTTTCAGTTACACTGTAATTCTTCTCGGCTTTACTGAGGGTGCGGCTGGCATAGGCAACGACGTACTCGTCAAAGCCATCCTTGCGTTGGGTCAGTATGGCCCCTAGCCCGACACCACTAGCGTCCGTATGAAGCTCCGTTGGAGCAGACGGATCAAAATGTCGGAGTATGGGAGGCGTGGTGAGGAGCCGTCGGAGTTCCTGAAATGCATCATCACACGCCTGCGACCACGCTGACAAATCAGAACTTCCGGCAACAAGATTGGTCAAGGGGGGCGACAATGGAGGCGAAATTGCGGACGTAGCGCCGGAAGTACGAACATAGGCCATTGAAGCTTCGAAGCTCTTTGATGGTGGTTGGTTTTGGGAACGCCGCAACTGCATTAAGTTTTGTAGGGTCCGGGAGAATGCCGTCCTTAAAAACCACATGGCCGAGGATTACAAGCTTGCGAGCGCCGAAGTGGCATTTCTTCAAGTTAAGTTGAAGTCCCGCCGTAGAAAGGCACGTAAGAACTTGCTCGAGGCGGCTGAGGTGGGTCGCAAAGTCGCTTGAAAATATCACAATGTCGTCCAAATAACAAAGGCACGTCTTCCATTTCAGACCTCGCAAGATGATATCCATCATCCTTTCGAAAGTGGCAGGCGGATTGCAGAGGCCAAAGGGCATAACGGTGAATTCATATAGTCCATCCGGTGTTACAAAGGCTGTCTTCGGGCAGTCACCCTCTGCCATGGGCACCTGCCAGTAGCCGGAGCGTAAATCTAACGAAGAAAAGAACTTTGCTCCTTGTAGGCAGTCCAAAGCATCATCGATGCGCGGCAGAGGGCATACGTCTTTGCGCGTTATCTTGTTGAGTCGGCGGTAGTCAACGCAGAACGGGATGGATCCGTCTTTTTTCTTGACGAGAACAACTGGTGAAGCCCAGGGACTTTTGGAGGGCTCGATGATGCCACGTTTCAACATGTCGTCCACTTGTTCGTCGATGACACGGCGTTCAGCAGATGACACACGGTACGGACGCTGTCTTAGCGGAACTTGTTCACCGGTGTCAATACGGTGAACGACCGCAGAGGTTCGGCCTAAGCCTGACTGGTCACGATCGAATGAAGAGCGAAAGCGGAGTAGAAGATTTATAATCTCTTGGCGCTGAGTTGGTGCGAGCTCAGAGTCGATGGCATCCCAGAATGCGTCCAGAACATCATTAGGCGCTTTGGTAGGAGTGACAGCACAAACTGGGAGCGAAGCCATAGAATGGGGTATAGTAGCCGGAAGAATGCATTCGTAAGGTTCATAGCTTCCCAAGCATTCTCCACGTAGTAGGGATGACGGGCTGTCCGAGGTATTGCACACATAAATGGCAGCGTGACCGTTGCGAAAAACGACGACGGCAAACGGAAGCATGAAATTTCGACGGCACGCAGATGTGACCGATGGCATAAACAACACAGGTGATTTCGGAGGGGAGGCACACGACACCGAAACAACAACAGCTGAGTAAGGTGCAATGTCAACGTGAGAGGCAGCAAACACTACATGAAGCGCCATCATCGGGGTCATAGCACGGCACAGATAACGCGAGTTCGGAACGAGCACAGTCGACCAAAGCAGAATTGGACGAAAGAAAGTCCCACCCAAGGATAACGTCATTCGAAGAACGGAATTAAACTACAAATGCGACGACGTACATCGCACCTTGAATGACGACTCGTGCAGTGCACAAAGCTGAAGGCTGAATATGATGGGACGTAGCGGTCTGCAAAGATAGGTCGGTAAGTTGAGTGGTCACTTTCTTCAAGTTTCGGCACAGTTTATTGCTAATTACAGATACGGCAGCTCCAGTGTCAACAAGTCCGTGCACCTTAATGAAATCAATATAGAGTTCGATTTCGTTCGGGGTACAACAGATAAGGTCTTGAAATTTTCGCTACCAATGCAGTTCTTGCCTCCGAAACTGCGCCCGTCAGTTTTCCCCTCGCGGTGGGCTGTTGCGACGTAACATTCGAGAAATGGATCGACGACGAGGAGAAGGTGAACGGCTTGAGCCGGATGGTCGGCGACCGGGACGTACGTCTAGAGGTGGATTGGCAGGAACGGGATATCGCGGCTGAGTCGGCATGGTGGGCATGTAATGTGATGCCCCTGCAATGTCATGAGAAGGGAAGCTGCGACGACGGCAGTGACGAGCTACGTGGCCTGGGATGCCACATGAAAAACATATCGGCCGATTATCCGGAGTGCACCTTTGGCTGACGGTAGGGGCACTGTTCGCTGAATAAGGTACCGTAAATGGTCGTGCAGGCGGCGGCGTCATATAAACGTTCTGAGCTGTTTCGTATACAGCCGGAGACGAGACGGTCAGCGAGCGGGCAGGTGGCGTCGGCGAATAAACGTGGCGAGCAGCTTCGTGGATGGCTGGAGATGCTGGCGCACGTGGCCGAGCAACTGCGGCTGCATACGTTAGTGGTGCGGTAATAGTTGGTAGAGCCTGAGCTGGAGGCAATGCTTCGGCAACTTGCGATTGAATGACCTGGCGAAGCGAAGGCGACAAGGGTGCCATCGGCTCGGTAGTTCTTGTAATTATAGATAGCTGCCAGGCGACCACCTCGCGTTTGTATTGCTTTATGAGTGGTATCAACGCAGAGTGGTCGTCGGTGTCATGGTGATAGTCGAGGGATGAGATGTCCGCGGTGTCTTGAGCGGCGCAACGGGCAGAAGCGCGCTGCCTACGCAGCTCATCATAGCTTTGGCAGAGCTTAGTCACCTCGGCGACCATCTGGGCACTCTTCGCAGCAAGCATTTGGAATGCACCGTCGTCGATTCCTTTCGTGATGTTTTTTTTTATCTTGCCTGCCTCATCCAGAGTCGGCTTGACGAGCTTGCAGAGAAAGAGCACATCTTCGATGTAGCTCGTGAAAGTTTCATCTGCTCTCTGTACTCTACCCCGCAAGCGCTGTTCAGCACGAAGGCGGCGTACAGCAGGACGGCCAAAGACTTCCGAGAGGGTTTTTGCCAATTCCGACCAGGTACTGAAATCACTTTGATGATTAAGTTTTGCCACGTCGGTCAGGTAAAAACTCACATTTGTGAGCTTATCGGCTGCGTTCCACTTATTGTATGCGCTCACCAGTTCATACTCGGCAATCCAGTTGTCCACATCTTGGTCCTCTGTGCCACCAAATATGGGGGGGTTGCGCATCCGGAGAGCACCAGCGCAGAAGACAGGCACAGGTGCGAGTTCTGGAGTAGCGGCCTGAGACGGCCCCGGATCAGTCATTGTAGAAGGTCGTTGGAGTGTGCGGCTGTGAATTTCCAGGGTGAGGACCAAATGTATCCCAGCACTTCCACCACTTGAAACGGGTTGTTGAACAAGCAGGAGTTGACTCGGCGAACGAGAGCTTTATTTAGCGCAAGGGCTAACTGAACGCAAGCCTGCGATTTGTTTGTTTGTTTGTTTTCCTGGGATGATGGCTCATACCCACTCAGGGGGATTGGCCAAGAAAGTGTAGTGCAGTTTTTCTGTGATCATTTCAACTATGTGTAATGAATTGGTATTATAATAAGACTAATGTAAAAAAACAACATAAAAAGAGCAAACGAAAAAAAATCAAGTTGAGCAATTTTGATATTTGAGGTGTTATGATTACTACTCAGCTGCGTTTACTTCACTCTGCCCTGGGGAGTAAAAAATAATAATCGTTTGATTGAAGATCACAAAGGTATACGCTTGGTTGCCTGAATATAACCGCAAACGGCATTGAAAGCATCCCTGTCGCAATGTCCCAAAACTGAGGCACCAAAGCTTAGCGCCGTTTCCGCCATCAATCTAACGCCTATTTTCAGAAATGGCATAACTAGTAACCTTTTTCGAAGTATAGCGTAGCGGCGACAATACAAAAAATAATGATCTAGTGATTCCATTTCTCCGCAGAATGCGCAGAGGGGTGATGTTGTCTGACCAGCTCTGTGTAGATACAGGTTTAGGGGGGGGGGGGGGGGGGGACACGACATCGAAATTTAGTAATTAAGAATTCAAGCTTTCTGGACTGGCTCCAGTGGGGTTGCCATGGAAGTATGAGGTGGTTATATTCTGTCCATGTAGTTGCTTTTTCTATCGTATCAGTGGAGATTGCTGATTTTCGATATCTTGCCTGTGATCACAGCAAGTCTTCTTCTTTTTCTACTCGAGCTCCATGTCCACTGCCCTCGTTACACTTGCAATATATGTATTTTAAAGCACCAGAACCTCTGCTTCGGCATGTCTGGCGACACCGTGGCCAGAAGCACCCATAATCGTAAAAAAAACTTTTCTTTATAAACACGTACCGAAAAATTTCAACTCGGAGCCCCTGTTATGCCATGGAGGTGTCTTTTACCGATGTGTGATCGCCTGGGGACCTGGGGAACCCCGTTACGCAGAAATATATCATGCTTATTCAAAGTGACGATTGGAAAAAGCGCACTGAAAGAGGGAAGGGGGGCGAAAAACTTTACCATGAAGTTTAATGAAAACCAGCAGATAACGGATCCAAGCATTGCTGAAGGCTTATAGCGTACAAAAACATGCACTGAGAAATACGTGACACACAAGTGCTAACTTGTAACAGTGTTTCTTTCGGAAATAGGGAACCACATTTATAGGCAACATAACTTTTCACCATTGTTATTATAAGCACTCAGCGAATTCAGGTATCTGCGTAGACAGGCTAACTTCTTGGAGGAAAGTTCAATCGACAGCTTGGAGGTATACTTATATACCAGTTTGTCGATCAATTCAGTTTCGGTAACTTTGCAGGGTAGGTGACTTCTTTTGGTACCGATAATTAAACATTCTTGAAAAATAGGCATCCACGTGCTACGAACGTCATCACTTCCACCTGAATCGCTGCTCTGCCTGCCGTGAGCATCGAGAAACCCACTACTTTTGTTTTTCGTTCACGTTGTATTGGCGTTCCTTTAAACGCTCGTTGACGCAGCGACAACTTTGACTTACAGAATTTTTCTCACGTGTGAACTTAAGCTTGTACACTGCTGCATGCATGATTAAATTTCATAAACCTGTTTTTATGCCTCCTTTCGTACCCGTGCTTCTCTGATGGGGCAGGTCTGGTTAGTATTCATCAGCTTTGCAATTTCCTGCAAGTCGGAAACAATACTTTAACGTTCGCGCGTTCTCCTATATTTTTTATTGGTAACCCATGGATATACAGAATCACCTCGACCTTCCTCATGTCAGCTATAGTGAACTGGCGGGAGTGATATTTGGCGAGTTCGCATTCACAGCGCCCTCAGAAACGCTGACAAGCGCGTGCATAGGGTAACCTGCGGCCCGAAGACGGTCAACAATTTGTTCGTGGTAACTTTCGCTTATGCGCCCAGGACATAACTGGCGTTGGGCGCTGAGCAAGCAAATCTTCGCCATTCCCTCCTTCACAAATGTGGAGTGTGCCGACTGATACAGAAACGGCGGCTTGTTGGCGCGAGGGTCGTACTTCCAGTGGATGACTTGTTTCACCATTAGCTAAGGTTGATGCCGCAGTGAACTAGGCCTTGAAGTGAAACTTTCATTTTAAGCCCATGTGAGTGTTGTTAATAATATTCATTGTGTGGGGTTAACAACATCCCAAAACGACGATATGATTATGAGAGGCACCATAGTAGAGGACTCCGCAAATTTAGACAACCTGGGGTGCTTTATTGTGCACCTAAATCCAAGTACGTGAGCCTCAAGCATTCTCACTTCCATCAAGCGCCGGACTTCCGGGCCAGCAGTCGAATGCCTTAGCCACTAAACCACCGTGGCGGGTTGTCTGAGCGTTGTTGACCTTGCTAAATGAGTTCTGATTCTTATTTTCGATATATAGTACCATTTGGTTTTGACTTCGACTCTCTCTATTCAACTGCGATATCAACCCTTATTACGATTCAGCTCCGGTTGCAGATTCAGAAATGATTGGTATCGGGGACGTTATACGCCACCATTCAGGCCCATAAACAAGGTGAGGAGTGGGGAAGGGGGGGGGGGCTGAGGGGCCGCTGCATTCCTCTCTCGAAATTTGGATGGTGAAGTGTTTTGCTGATGACAAATAATACAAAGAGGTGTTTTTGAGGACCATTAACAGATTCCCATCCCCCGGTAAAACATTTATGGCTGTGGTCTTGTCACCGTTAAAGAATATCAATAGATAAAGGTTCAAAAAATCATGTCGTGGCGTGAGCATCTTGAGTAAAATACACAGATGGGAACCAGCAGTCCTTCATTTATATTCGAAGCAGCCACAGTAGATCTACTGCGGGTTATAACATGACTGCATGAAAGATCTCATTTTGCCGAAATTGCAGTGCCCTTGGTTCTTGGCGACAAAAGGACGTTGTCGCTGAGCGACGCGTAGCAAATAAAAATCTTCAGTTCCTGTAGCAATCAAATCTAGGCTTTTTGCGTAGCAAACGGTTGCACCACAGAAACACGCCAGTGCTCAAAACTGCTTAAAAAACATATCTATAAGCGAGGAGTATTCATAATGCCGGTAATATTACCTGGCAGAAGCAAGACTCGCGACAGTAGTCAGAACATGTGAATTGTGCAACCAGTGGTTGGTTTAGACGTACACTCATTACAAAGCACTCAGGCATAAGTAATCGTCATCGACAGCAACGGCATCGACAAAGTGTGCAGCTGTGTAGTGGAACGTGTTGTCCTATGGAAGAGTAGCGGGTACTTCGCGAAGCTTAAAAGAAATCACAGCATATCCATGAAATGAATGATGATGAGTGGTGTGAAACATCACTCAGTCCGTTCGTGCGTTCTTGCTTCCGTTCGTCCATCTGTGCAATCGTCCGTGCGTGAATCCATTCGTGCGTCTGTCCGTTCATCCGTGCGTTCGTCCCTGTGTTCGTCCAAGCGTCCGTCCATCCGTGCACCCGTCAATTTATGCGTCCGCCTGTGCGTCCATCCATTCGTTTGGCCGTGCTACTGTCTGTCTGTCCTTCCGTGCGTCGATGATATTGATTGATATGTGAGGTTTAACGTCCCAAAACCACCATATGATTATGAGAGACACCGTAGTGGAGGGCTCCGGAAATTTTGACCAGCTGGGGTTCATTAACATGCACCCAAATCTGGGCACACGGGCCTACAACATTCCGCCTCCATCGGAAATGCAGCCGCCGCAGCCGGGATTTGATCCCGCAACCTGCGGGTTAGCAGCCGAGCACCTTAGCCACTAGACCACCGCGGCGGGGCCTTCCGTGCGTCTGTTCATTCGTCCGTCCATCTAGTGAACACTCCATGTACCACCATTTCGAATTTTTTCATCAAGTATTCATCATATAGAATTACCGCCATCTAGGGGACATTCCAAGGACTAAACGAGGGCACGGCCGAACTAGAGGAGTAGAACTCGCACACTCTTGCGGCCTGCGCTTCGTGTCTTGCTCCCACGCATCACCGCCACTAGTTCTCGGCACTACGGCCCAACCATCGCTAAACCTGTGATTAGAAAAAAATTATTGTCATAGGCGTCAATAACATTTCAACAAACCATTTTTTTCTTAGACATATATCAACTATGATGGCAAAACAGACTTCATTCACTTCAAATGAATATGAAATGACGTGGAAAGAACATGCAGCTGTGTTTAGACAAAGTGGTTAATGATTTTGAGAACTAGTACTCTACTATGAGAGATCAGCTGTTTAGGAAAAAAACTAGTCGTTGTGTGTTTTAAAAAACTAGGTAAGGATTTAGAGTACTACAGGTACTCCACTATGGGAGAGCTTAAAGCCGTCCCGTTGGGGGGGGGTTAGAAAAAGGGGGTAACAATTTAGAGCACAGGGTACTCTACTATGGGAGAGCTTAACACCGTCCCTAAAAATTCACACCGTCTACTTATTGCAATAAGACTATGGTCGTCCCGTTGATCGTGATTCAAGACAACGATGGCTTCTGGTTTTGTGCACAGCAACTTTTTTCGGTCATAATAGTGCTCAAAGTTCGTCCTTCTGTTACTACTTTCTTTTTATTAAGCATCGAATTCAAGGCAAATTTTATTGGAGATTAAGTTAGCGATACTCGTTTCTGTAGGTTGTTTTATCAGAAACAACTATCTTTTGAATTATGATGAACGTGCAGGCGTTTCCTCCTCAATTCAAATGAGTTTGCGCGTGCCGCTCCTCTATAGTCCGGCCGTGGAGGTTGCTACCTGCTACTACTACTACGACGACTACCCCTACTTGTACTACTACACCCTACATCGCGTGCGCACGACCCACGGCATAAGGATCTTCGCCCCTAAAAGCGAGAATTACCACGTACTGATCACTTCACAACTTTACTTGCGCTGGGTGTTCTAGAATAGTTCGAGACGGGACCACCGTTATGCGCACAAACGCCCGTTTTCTCGCGGAATGATTTCGATGCCCAGTAAAGAGGCGAGTGAGGCTAACCATCGAGATGTTGATGTTAATGCGTCCCAGGTAGGTTACCATGTAATATTATTGAAGGCGAAATCGAAGCTTGCAATGCTACATGAATTATTCTTTCATTCCAATTCATCCTTAAAAAACCGCATAACACATTTTTTTTTTTACTTTCCACAGGATACTTGTGCTGGAACAAGGAAAGGTCAAGGAATTCGACTCAGTGTCTAAGCTGCTCTCCGACACATCATCTGCCTTCTACAACATGGCCGTAGAAGCTGGTATTCGTAGTCCAACAAAACAATTGGACCTTATCTCCGTCGATTTGTGATACACATTTGTTGTATATTCAAGAAATACTTATATACCATATTTTGACAAGGACCTTCTTGGAACGATCTCATGCGACAATATCAATTTCCATTAATATTTCGTAATAATAGAGAAAGGCCTGAACAAGAAATAGCAACACAAACTTGACGAAGATTCGGGCCCCCTGTACAGGGCATACAGCAAACAGACATATAATTCACTCATGTACATATCGCGTATTCAGTATCACATGAAATACAAATTATATGCATCTAGCAGATACATTGATACATACATCAAGAAATAAAGTAAATATAAATGTAGCTTTGAAACACAACCATTCGGAAAATTGTGCCTCGTATGATATAAAATGTTCTGTTTGTGTTGAACCCGTTGGTAATAAATCATTGTCATTATCATATCGCAAACCAATCGTTTTGATACTTTTTTGTGGTGTAATATCACAATTTTATGTTGAAAGAACATAATTAACAAAACAGGAAGGGTATATCGAGTGCTTTGCTCACCGCATTTGTTTCTTGAAAAAGGTACTTGCCAGAATTCATTGTTAGGCATAGCATACTGGGAGGTTCTAGATTTTAAGTCCACCAGGGCAAATTATATTTTATCCCTATTGATTAAACTATGCCTCTCGTAGGCAGAGTGTACGAGTAAATGTTCAGCATGGAGATGAATTGAACCTAAACAGCAGTTTGTTTATCGAATGGTGCGCCAGGTACTTGTTTAATAGCATCGCGCCATAAAGAACATATTTAACCAGTCATAACATGAAAATCATGACATGTGTGTCATGAATGTCATGATTTACATTTTGTGGTCCTGCAGCTTTTGTGGTGGTTCCTTTCACATGACATGTTGCAAAACATGTATGGTATAGCATGATTGCTTGGCGAACACAAGCGACAGACCCTAACATGAAAATTATGTCATTCGTGTCATGTATTCACATGACTACATGCGAAGCTCATGATGCGCTCGCGGCTGTTTCGCTGGCGTCACATATACTAAATTTGGTATTACGGTACGTGAATGAATCACTAAGGTATGTGACTGGTGCAAACATGATAATCATGAGATGCGTATCATGTAACAACATGACTACATGTCACGCTAATGATGTGCTGGCGGCCGTTTCGCTAGCTTCACTTATACCAAATTTGGTATTCCAGGACGTGAATGGATGACGAAAGTATAAGACTGGTGCAAACATTATTAACATGGCATGCGTGTCATGTAACAATATGACTACATGCCACGCTCATTATGCGCTCGCGGGCATTTCGTTAGCGTGACATATACGAAATTTGGTATTACGTTACGTGAATGGACGACATAGGTAAATTACACCCCCAAACATGATAATCACGACATCCAAGTCATGTAAGAACATGACTACACGCCATACTCATGATGTGATCGCGGCCGTTTTGCTAGCTTCACATATGCCAAATTTGGTTTTACGTGGTGACGTCAATGGGTGACGAAGGTATGTGCATGGTGCAAACATAATAATCATGAGATGCGTGTCACGTGACAACATAACTACATGTCTCAGTGAAGGCGCCAATACACTTCGCCGTGACATGGTGCGCGTGCTCGGCGTTCGTTTCGTTGCATCACGCCGGCGTTGCCGCGCCAGTCGCCGGTCCTGCCATATACTCGCAGGCGCGTGCCGCGCTGCGTTGCTTTGACGCATGCGCGTTTCAGTGCGTCCGGCGTTCCTCCGTCTCGAAAAGAGGCAAACGCAGTGCTGTTGGATTAACGTAGTGGGTGAGAAATGCAGCCTATCGCATTTCTCGCCGGCTGGCGTCGGTCCACGCTGACGGACGCTGGTCGCGCCGGTGGCACCTATCGTCAGACTATAGTTTTTTCACGTTTTGCTAACGTATAGCGTCACTGTGCCCAGCGCGCACGCGTGTCAACGCTACGTTGGAATATATTCGGCCCTTCATGATGCACTCATTACCATTTCGCTAACTTAACATATACGAAATTTGGTCTTGCGTGACGTCAATGGATGACGAAAGTATAAGACTAGTGCAAACATGATAATCATGACAGATGTGTCATGTATAAACATGACAACATACCACGTTCATAGAGTGCATGCGGCCGTTTCGCTAGGTTCACATATACTAAATTTGGCATCACGTGACGTGCATAGATGAAGAAGGTTAGCGACACATCCAAATATCATAATAATGACATGGCAGTCGTGTACGGCATAATTTACTTCCACCTCGTATTGTTGGAGGGATCTTGAAGTGACATATCAACCTTCATCATTCGTGCTTCGCCTTTCTTCGATTCCCACTCTACGTGGGATCTGCCAATATTTAAGAGGCGTCGGTCTACGCCCACTGCTGTTGCCGGTCATCTCAGGGGGAAAATATCGTGTTTTCAGCATTGTCAGAAAAATGGCGCCATGAGCACGCGCTCTTATCTCCCACTTTTACTTTCACCCGCGCAGACGTACAGAGTGGACGCTCTCTCGCGCGCCCTTATCGTGGTGAGGAGAATCGTACGTCTTGGCTGGCGTTGGGCTTTCACTGGAACAATTCTGTTGTAGTTGCCGGGCGCACAAAGGTTGCTGCAATCATTGCACAGTCTCTGTTTGCGAAAATGGCGCGCTTTCCAGACACACCGAAGTAACAACTGAAGCGCTTATTCGCTTTCATAATGTGCACCGTTCAGTTGAGTTTTCCAGTCTCACTGCAGCGCCAGAATAAATAGCCTGGCGGATAAAAAAAGCAACCTTCAGACGGCATCCATGAAAGTGGAACGCGACGCGCGCATCTCGCGCCTTGCATATTTCGGCGGATTGTGGCCGTGATACATGAGGGATGCGAGCATTCGACCGTTTTCTGCATGGCCCTAGCGGCGATCGTCAAAGTCTTTGATGGGGACAGGGTGAGCCATGCAGCTCCCTCTGGTTATTGTGCGGAAGACACAACACGCGTTGCGTTTCCCTCTTATCTGGCAGTGACGTTAAATAACTCTAACATGCCGCGAGTAGGTGACCTTAACTGCCTTCAATGCAGCGCGTTTGAACCGCGTCTGTGCGTTTGTGCTGCCTTGGCACCACCTAAAGACATCGAGCTTGAAACGCGTTTGTGTAGCATTGAAGTCGGTGGCAAGTCAGGTTCAAGTCAAGCAGTGTTTCTGAATACGGGGGTAATTTTCAGCTTTGTGAGGTTGCCCGTTTGCACTAAGCGAATGAATTTCTGTATATTAAATGCAAAGCATTTCTTAGTGAACATCAGCGACTTTGAGCGTATCTCTCTATCTATCTATATATCTATCTATCTATCTATCTATCTATCTATCTATCTATCTATCTATCTATCTATCTATCTATCTATCTAGCCGCTTACGACGTCTCGCTCTCCTAGCCGTCCGGTGATGGTATAAAATAACAAACTTTGTATGGCATGACATGACCGTATGACGAGCACAAGTCACTAGTCGTAACATGAAAATCATGACATGTATGTCATGAATGTCGTGATTTACATTCTTTTCCACGGTCCTGTTGCTCTTGCAGTGGTTTCGTTTACATGACTTGTTGCAAAACTGATGTGGTGTAACATAACTACATGGCAAACACAAACGACAGACCCTAACATGAAAATCATATCATGCGTGTCATGTAACGACATGACTACATGCCACACTCATGATGCGTGTTCGCTAGATTCGCATATACCATATTTGGTATTACGGGACGTGAATGGATGACGAAGGTATGTGACTGGTGCAAACACGATAATCATGACATGCGTGTCATGTGACGACAAGGCTACGTTCATGATACGCTCGCGGCCATTTCACTAGCTTCACATGTACCGAATTCGGTATTATGTGGCGCGAGCACACGATATAGCTAAATGACACGTCCAGGCATGATAATCATGGCATGCGTGTCATCTATCAACATGACTACATGTCACACTCATAATGCGCTCGCGGCTGTTTCGCTAACTTCACATATGTCAAATTTGGTATTACGTCACGTGAATGCATAATGAAGGTGTGTGACTGGTGCAAACATGGTAATCGTGAGATGCGTGTCCTGTAATAACATGACTACACGCCACACTCAAAGCGCCAATTACACTTCGACGCGATGCGGCGCGTGCGCATGCCGGATTTCGTTTCGTCGTGTCACGTCAGAGATGCCACTCCAGGCGCCGATGTGCCTGTCATATACTCGCAGGCGTGCGCCGCGCTGCGTTGCTTTGACGCATGCGCGTTTGAGCATGTCCGGCGTCCCTCTGTCAAGAAGAGAGGCAGACGCGGTGCTGACTAGGTAATGTAGTCGCCGCGAAATGCAGCATGTCGCATTTCGCACTGGTTGCCGCCGGATTGCACCGACAGACGCCTGTCGCGCCGGTACTTGCGGTTTGCTTGGATAGCGTCGCTGCGATCCGCGTGCGCGCGCGTCAACGTTACGTCGGAGTATATTGGGCCCTTCATGATGCGCTCGCCACCATTCCACTAGCTCCACATATACCAAATTTGGTATTGTGGGACGTGAATGAACGACGAAGGTATGTGACTGTTGCAAACATGATAATCGTTACACGCGTGTCATGTAAAACTTGACTACATGCGACGCTCATAGCACGCCCACGGCCCTTTGGCTTGCTTCTCCTTACACCGAATTTGGTATCAGGTGACGTGAATAAATGACGAGAGTAATCGACACGTCCAAACATAATAATTGTGACATGGAAGTCATGTACGACATAATTAACCTCCCCCTCGTAACGTTTCGCTGATTTTAAAATGGCATATCAACCTTCCTCATTCTTGCTTCGCATATCATCGATTCCCACTGTACGTGGGATCTGCTTTTTTTTCTCTTGCTATCTTCGGGTCTGTTTTCTTCCTTTCTTACTCTATATTTTTATGTCTTCATACATTTCTCTTTTTTCTTGTCTTTAGGTGTCTAGTGTCTATAGCAAACAGAAGCGCGGCCGCAATGGTATTTGCATTGGTGATGTATTTACTTTTAATGTTGTTAAAGTGTAGAATTGCACATGAACGTTACTTGATGTATTCGTTCAAGAGATCAATGTGAACTGCTTAGTGCTATGCGTTCGTCGTGGGGTCTTGGTACGAGAAGAATGAACATATTAGTTCTCCGTATGTATTTATTGCTTGAGAGTGTCATGCCTAAATTAAATTAAATAACATGAAAAACGGCAAGTAAGGGCGCCCTTGACTGAATTCCCCATGCGCGATTCAGAGCTTACTTATACAGGGGCGGCCAGTGAACAGCTGTGCAGACGAAGCAGTCGCTTTTTTTTACTAGCAGGCGCTGCGAGCGTCGGTTTGTGAGGTGAGAAAGGGAAAGGGGAGCAACAGTTTTGTGGGTGTCCTCCTGTAATCTTTGCCCACATTGTGGGCAAATCGCTTCATTAGAACATATGCTTTGGCAGTGTACCAAGTTCGCTCATTTATCGAACATCATCTCCGCCAGATGGGAGGCGGCAATCCGCAGCTCGTCTTTGGCAGATCAGCTCTGGGCTGTCCACCAAGCCCGCGAGGCGGCTGAGGAGCTCGGCATCTGAGTCCTCGCGTGGGAGCTGCCCGCAACACAGTGATCTGCATTTTGGAGGACCAAATGCAAGTTCCTCCAATCCAATCCAATTCCTGGGCCGGCATGAGCAAGGAGTATGCGCAGCGGCGGGGTGAACGGCGCCACCGGCGACGCCGAAGCGTGACATCGTGCGACTAAGAAAAGCTCTGCGCTGAAAGAAATCACAGCATATACACCGTTTGAATGCTGATGAGTGGGTGAAGCTCCGGAGAGAATCATGGGTACACCATGAATCTTCCGTGTAATTCACCGAGTCGGTCATCATTTGAAGACGTGAGAAACACTGTGTGCAGATGTGTATGCCATGCCGCTTGGGCCTCCTGCTCTCGTACGGCAGGATCTTGGTAGCGGTGTCGCGCAGCTTCATGGCGAGCCAACAGTGAAAGAATTTTATTACAACGCTCCACTTAGCGTACGTCGCCGCGCTAAATCTAACGATTGCCATCCACCAATGACACGCGCCATATGTGACATCATTCCTATTATAACATCTCGCATCTTTCATTATCAACTACAAGTACCGCCATCTAGTTTTATAACATGGATGGATGGATGGATGTGGCTGTACCCTTTAGATCAGGCGGCGGCTAACGTCACCTAGCCGTATACCAAGTGAACTAACCGCTAGATTTTTTTCTTTTTTTTCCTTTAAATAGTGAAGTTGAGGACTGGTACTTTGCAGTGAAGAGTTTAATTTTCTTTCGTGCCTTGACTTCAGCCACCAATCAGATAACCTCCTTCTAGTTCATTCGACCCGTTCAAAGTCTATTTTGCCCTCCCTGTCCCTAAACCCCAGTGCTTTGAAAAAGTCTGCGCCATCATCCTGAACTATAGGGTGAAGCCCTTTACAGAACATTATGAAGTGTTTGGTAGTTCCCTCCTCCTCTCCACACGCACTGCATACCGTGTGTACCCTTCGTATTTGGCCCGATATGTCTTGGTTCGCAATACTGCCGTCCTGGCCCCAAACAGTAGAGAACTATCCCGAGTATTATTATAAATTCTTTCCTTGGCAATTTCCTGCTTAAAAGTTCGATAGATCTCTAGTGCGGACTTCTTAATCACGCCAATTCTCCACATGTCGGTCTCAGCTTCCTTCAGCTTCTTCTTAACCGATAATTCTTTTTGGTTTGGCCCCCTGCTGTTTTTCAAGTATTTACCAGTCAATTTTCTGGTTCGCTTCCTCCATTTTGTATCGACATTCTTCATGTACAAGTAGCTGAAAACCTTCCTAGCCCAACGCTCCTCCCCGATTTCTCTCAATCGCTTCTCAAATTTTATCTTGCTGCTAGCTTCCCTGCCCCCAAACCATGTCCATCCCATATCACCTTGTACTCCCTGATTTGGTGTATTCCCTTGAGCTTCAAAAGCACGCCTATATACTTATTCCACGTTGCTTAATTTCTAATCTTGCTTGAACTTCTGATCTCATGCACAAGACCACATTGCCGAACGTTAGACAAGGAACCATGACCACTTTCCATATTCCTCTCTCAACATCATATCTATTGTAATTCCACAGTGTCCTATTTTTTATCCCTGCTGCATTTCTGGTACCTTTAGTGTTAACGTATATTTCGTGTTCCCTTAGGTACTCGGTCCCATTGCTTATCCATACGCCCAGATATTTGTATTTATCTGTTATCTCTAGCGTGACTTCCTGTATCCTAAGCTCACAACCTTCATTATCATTAAAAATCATGACTGCTGAGTTTTCTTTACTGAATCTGAAACCTAACCTGTATCTCTTATTACCGCAGATGTCCATCAATCTCTGGAAATCTTTGTTGTCGGCCATTAGCACTATATCATCTGCGTACATTAATGCTGCTAGTGCCTGATCAATGAGTTTTCCTTGTTTGACGAAAGAGAGGTTGAAGCCAAGTCCACTTCCCTCTAATTTGTCATCTAGTCTTTGTAGGTACGTCATGAATAACAAGGGTAACAAAGGACACCCCATCCTAAGCCCCCGTTTCACCTCTGTGGGCTTGGATACCTCTTTTTCCCACTTTATAACTACCTTGTTAGTTTTATAGATTTCCTTTAAAGATTAGTGACTCCATCTTTCACACCTAGTGTGTCCAGTATTCCCCACAAGTCCTCTTGAACCACGCTGTCGTACGCTCCCTTGATATCCAAAAATGCTAGCCCCAGGTGCCTGTGTTCCTTTTCTGCTATTACTATGCACTGCGTCAGTGAGAACAGATTGTCTTCCAACCACCTGTGTTTCCAAAACCCATTCTGCAGTTCCACCAGCACCCCCTCATCCTCTATTCATGCCTGCAGTCTTTCCTATATAATATGCTTCACCAACCTGTAGACCACTGATGTCACTGTTATAGGACGGTAGTTGCTTATGTCAGCTTTGTCCCCCTTTCCTCTATAGATCATGCTCATCCTGCTAAGCTTCCATCCATCGGGGACTTCACCATCGATTATTGTTCTGCTTACTGCCTCTCTCAAAGTCTCTTTAGACTTCGGACCCAATGTCTTTATCAGCCTAATAGGAATGCCATCGGAGCCTGTTGATGTACTACTTGGAATCTTCTTCTCAGCCCTTTCCCACTCTCGTTGTGAAAATGGAGCCATTGTGCCACTTCATCCATCCTTGTCTATTCTGGTGCATAAGGCACTTCTTTGTTGAAATTTTTCTGTCACCCTTGTTCTTATATATTCAATAGCTTCGTCCCCTTCTAGCCTAGCACATTGAGCTGTAGTTATAAATCTGTGCTCTAGGCTCGTCTCATTTCTTAGGGAGTTTATTTGGTTCCCAAATTTCCCAGCTGCCTTTCTATCTTTTTTATGTACTTCTGCCAGCCACTGAGCTTGTTTTCTTCTAATCTTTTCATTTATCAGAAGGGATGCTTCCCTTCTAGAGCTTAGAAAGATGTCCCATTTTCTTTCAACATCGTCTGTCGGTTCACCCCGCTGCTTAGCATGTCTGTGTTCCCTAGAGGCCTCCTGAAGTTTTGCTATGGCTCTCTTAACTTCCTCATCCCACCAACTCTTGGGCTTGTGTCTTCTTTTCCGGGGTGACTTGTCACGTGCCTTAGCAAGCTCTAGCTCAAACAGTATAACTAGATTCGTGTACGTCCACACTGTTTTATTATCTTCAATGATTACTTTCTCAATTTGTTTAGTAGCTATTTCTATTTGCCTTTCTGAAATAAATTTTCCTGTAGTTGCTCATCTTGTCTCCTTCCCACTTTCACTGCTTTTCCAAAACTTAGCTTGATACGTTTGTGATTACTACCCAGACTTCTGGAGCCACCTTCATCTATGTGCTTACTATGTGTGATTACTACCCTGAGTTTAATCATGCATCCTATGTGACATCAGTGCGTAATATATCGTCAAATACAGCCTTCCTACCTTCTATGTTATTTGCCCTTCACAATTCTCGGTACTGTTGCAAATTCTCAAATCACGCCTTTCACACATATCCATGATCATTTCGCCTGTTGGGTCGGTATATTCATCTATATCTTCTATGTGCGCATTCATATCTTCTAGTATAATTATCTCGCACTCTCCTCCTAACTCTTCAATGTCTTTTGATATACACTCTACCATTGCCTGGTTTTCCTCTCTGGCCTTTGCTCCCGTCCGCAAGTACACCAAATCAAGGAGTGTCAATTGCCCTGCCACTTTCCCTTTCAGCCACAAATGTTCCTTGCACTTCTGCTTGACCCTTTGCCAGTCTGTACTTTTATGAATGAATGCCCCAGTACCACCCCCTTTTTCTGCTGCCTTCTGTTCTATTACAATATTCCCATACGTAGTCCGGATTGCAAGGTGGTTGCTTCATGTCCCGAAGATGTGTCTCCACAACCCCCTATACCATCAGTTCCTCCTGCCTCACCTGCTCTTCTATCTCTTCCCACTTTAACCTATTCCTGCCACCCTGCATGTTAATATAGCCTACGTCTGACTTAGCTCGGCCCTTGTGCTGACGTCGATTCCTTGAACCACAAAGTCCACGTGGATTGAATATTTGTGCCCCTTTAGAACCGTCTTCGGCTACACTGTTGGCCTCAAAGCTCTGGGCCCTCCTAAACATCTCGAATCGATTACCGCCATCTAGTGAACACTGCCAGAACTAAACCAGAGGTGTCTACCTGCTACTACTACATACCTCAGAGGATGTACAGACCCACGCCTCAAGGAGCTTCGCGCCTAAAGCAGGATAGCCGAGTGGTAGTAATGCTGGCCTTAAGATCGTAGCTTTGGATCTCACATCACCATTTCTTTTTTTTTTTCGTAAAGCCTTTCTATCTCACTCTTTCTTCATATGTATTTATTTCTCTCTCCCTGCAATCTTCATCCCGCCCATGAGTTATTGCATGCCATGCCGGACAAATCAGGGCACGCGTTCTTGGAGTGAAAGAGAAGAGGACGAGGATGAAGAGAGCGTGTGGGGGTTCAATGTGATGATAATTTTCTTTCAACGACACACGGCAAATCATGAGCGTATTACCTTTGCTTTAAAAATTCGTCTTTTTTCCCGGATGCGGTCCTTCTCGACGTCCTTCTCTTGTCTGCGCCCAGGGCTCGCGCCTCGAAGTGAAAGGCGGGATGCATCATAGCCATGGGACAGGCAAGCGGTACATTTTTGTGCTTCATGAGATCGGCTATTCACCCTGTTCTGCATAATGTGCTGCATCTGTTCAAAGCTGTGAACCTGCTTAACGAGGGAACACCGTTCTCTCCACCTTTATTTTGTCAGCCTAACGATTTGCTGTTACAGTTCCACCGATTCCGAATCGAACGCTGGCGTTCCTTTGTTCCTCCCGAAATTAACTATGTCATAGAGCAACGTTCATTGGAGCATCATTCCGTACAACACTGGACGGCCTACAGCAATGGATGCACTTAACTAATAATGCGAATAAAGGCAGCGATAAAGCAGCCTCACATGCACGAAGTCCGAGGTTCGAACCACAGTGTCGTGAAGCTTCGCATTGGATTTAAAAGAAAATTGTGTGGGTTGAAGGAATTTTGTAAGCATACTTAGGGTGCGACATCATGCCCGAGACCGGGCCCTCTGATGCACTCCCCTCACCAGGGAAAGATTGGCCACCCCGGTGCGGAACTCGACGACTACCTTCCGTATGAAAGCACCAATTAGCCCTTGTTGGGTATCGGGTGTCTCATCTCGTGGCTGCATGTGCGCAGAGCTGACAGACAGAGCGGACAAGGCGAAGGTAAGTTAAGGCAACACTTATGCACAGTATATACAGAAGCGTTACATATTCGGCACTAGGGCCGACACCTTGTTGGGCTCGCACCGATGTGCAACGAGGATGGGGAACTTCTTCGGTCGCTCTCTAGTCTTCGCGCGCTTGGTTCTTCTGTAGCCCTTGGAAATCCCTTGCATCAGCCAGTTGTTCAAGACCTCTAATCAGGAACAGTCGCTGGCTGTAACCGGACCCGTCTGTGTGGGGGCTTGCCGCACGTTCCTTGAGGATCTGCCGTCGGTCACGACAGGTGCACCACAATTGTTGCCGTGAATTGCATGAGACTGCCGCCTTGGTTCACGTCGTTGCATCAGACAGCTCGCTGGTATTGACGCCCGTTGCATCAGCAAGTTTATCGAGGTCCACGCCACTTGCATCAGGCGATACCAACTTCAATACTTTTCCGAAGCAATGCAGTTGCGGTTGCACTTCCAGGCATAACAGCACCCCCGACGCCAAACAATTAGTCGTAAAGACCTGCTGCTTCTACCTGGCTTAGATGCCGGGCCCGCTCGTCTGTCAGGTTCCTCTAAGTTCGCCTCCAGTGCCATGGATAAAATCTGGCCGTAAACAGATCCCTTTTTTGAAGAAGGATCTCAGCTCTATTGGCTTGTTGCCAAGATTGGTGGAGTCTTCCCTAGTCTCTTCTGACAATTATCTTTGGTCCTAGCACTTCCTAATTGTTCTGAAACTTCTCAAGAACAATTTGACGACCAACAACAGAAGCAAGTGCCCCCGGTCATCCGACAGAACACCAGATACAGTATAGCATAATATATTCCTAGGCACGTGTCTATCCAAATTTCGTTCCCTCTGCGTCGAGAGGCACATGTGGGGCACAATTCTCTTAAAATCAAAACTCAAGGTTTTACACGTGCAAAAAACAAAATAAAATAGAGTACACAATAAGCTCACTCGGGGATCACTCAGCAAAGGAGCGCTCAGCTGACAAAATTTTGCCCCGATTCACCAGCGAAAGACCGAAAGGATAGTTAAAGAAAGGACTGACTGAAACACGTGGCTCAATGCGTCTGCGTTAGCGTTGTGCTGTTGGCGTATCACACTTCACCTCACTAACCAGCCACTTTTAGACGACATGTTATTCAACCAGGTTAGAGGACAGTGGTTCGTTTCGATTACAAACTTCGAACCGGAGGCATAACAGGCCAGCTTTTGAACGGCCCACTCGTGGCCTTTCCCTACCATCGCTGTCTTCCTGGCACAATATGGCTCCCATGCCGCGATCACTCGCACCGAACTGAATGACAAAGCTCTTATAAAGTCTGGTGTCATAGGAATGGGCTTTTCACTTAAGGCTTGTTTCCGCTTCCAAAACGCATTTGTTTGTTTTTTCAGTTCTCCGCCACTTTAACCGCCTCAGATTTTCGATGTGCGCCAGTTAGAGGGCAGGCAATGGTACAGCAGTTTTGCACGTAATGCGGATAGTATCCAGCCAATTCGAGGAAAGTCCTTATCTCCGATCTTGTGCTTCGTCGGGTGTAGTTCCCGATGGCCACTATTTTAATTTCCGAATGTCTACACCTGCTACGCTCACAACGTGTTCGAAGTAAGACACCTCGCTGCACCCTAGGTGACCATTTCCAGGTTTCGCGGTAAGACCCACTTCTTTCAACCTTTTCAGCGTGACTCGTAAATGCTCCACATGTTCTTCCCAGTTGTTTGAGAAGATGGCGACATCGTCGAGATAAGGTAGGGTGAACTCGGGACAGGCCATTAAGAATCCGGTTTAATAAGCCTGAAAAACAGTAAGTTGC
This sequence comes from Rhipicephalus microplus, assembly GCF_043290135.1. NCBI lineage: Eukaryota > Metazoa > Arthropoda > Arachnida > Ixodida > Ixodidae > Rhipicephalus > Rhipicephalus microplus. Next base: position 106,662,547 of record NC_134708.1, on the reverse strand, counting down.
ATTTTAAGCCCCAAATTGTCGTAATTGGGCGGTACGTTCTGAAGGGAGAAACAAACGGGGCATATCGGTCAGTACGTTCTGTAAGGGTGGACTCGCCAATACCCTCACACGTGCTCTAACGTGGAAATGTAATTAGTTTGTGACACAGCATCAACCCTCTCCTCTGCATTTGGTATTGGGTAAGTCTGGTCTCGAGTTATGGCATTAAGGATGCATAATCCGATAATCGATGCATGGCCTAGGATCCTTTCTCTGTACTTCAACCAATATTAGAGGAGATGTATAGACACTGTCGCCCGGTACTATGACTGCTAACCTAATCATTCTATCAATCTCCAGGGGAACATTGATACGACTTGCTACAGATTGGTTCCTCATGGGTTAGCTCGATGTCGTGTTTGATTACACTCGTTTTTCCAAGTCGGCCCAGTAACACGTCTTTAAACTCGGAAACAATCCTCCTTATCTAATTTTCTGGACTTCACCTAACCTTCGCTCCAGGTTCAACTGCTCCAGTATTACCTCTGATCCTCTTTAGGTTACATCACTAAAAGTAAAAATTTCGTCCCCTTCTTTCTCTGAAGCATTTGAAAGCAGAATGAGGACCACTGGACGTTCAACGTATGGTTTCATCAAGTTGTTGTCGTAAATTTTATTCTAGTGCCTTTCTAATTTCTCTTCATAGTTGGTACCGGAAAGCTTCGATATTACTTTAGCGGGCCCTTTCCAGTGAACCTAAAGCTTGTTCGTTTTAGATGGCCCCAACTCTCACTTCAAAAGTGCTTTTCTTCGCCAACAAGCAGATCGAAACGTGAAGCGCGCTGCTAACGTACAAATGACGCACAAAAAAGAACAAACATAGGACGAAAGCCTACTAACAACGTTTACAGCTTGACATTCAACGCGCGGTTTAAACAAAGCAATGCGCGAACCGTAATCACAGGTACAGATATTAGTGCGAACCAGTAAGTGTGCAGTTGTCACTTCGCTGTGTTTGGAAAGCGTGCTCTTTTCGCAAACAGGGCCTGTCCAGTGAGCGAAGTGATATTTATGCGCCTGACAACTAAATAAAATCGTTCCCATCAACCGAAGGCACACGATTCTCCCCCACCAGATGATAAGTGCGCGGATAAGGCCCCTTCCCTCCGCGGAGCAAGGCACGCATGGAAGATGAAGGCGCATCGGCACATCGCGAAGAGCTGGGCGCCGTCCCTTGTGATGAGCACCGCGCCATCTCAATGGTAATGCTAAAAATACGCTATTTTGCCATGTGGTACATATGAATAGCTTGCCGTTTCAACGGGGAAGGAGGTGCTCCTTCGTGGCTCAGTGGCTTACGCCGCGCGCTCACGAACGGAAGGTCGGACGTTCAATTCGGCGCGCTGGAGTCTTTTCCTGTAATATTTTTTTTTCTTTATTGTGTTTCCATATATATATATATATATATATATATATATATATATATATATATATATATATATATATATATATATATATATATATATATATATATATATATATATAGTTATATAAGTGTACATACGCGGTGAGTGACGGCGACGAGAGTGTCCATATATTTGCTATCACATTTAAATAAAAAATAATAAATATAATTCAAGCAAGGCCTATGCGTAATGACAGGCTGCTGCACAGCCACTGCCTTAGCAGCTACAAAGCCGTATAAGTGAATGGGTGTAATGTGCGCGTCGCTGTGAATTCACATCACCACTAGCCGCTACTGATGCGCTACAAGCTACCGTTTTGCAGCAACGATATCTAGGCGGAAGTGTGGACAGCAGGCGTTAGCTCAGCGCCCTTTTCTCTATTATAAGTTTCCGACATCTACAGCTTCGAATAGGCCGATAAATCATGCGTAGTGTTCGAGGCTATTTGCCACGTGCTCGCGTGTTTGAGCTCGTATTGATCCCCATAGCACCGACAAGTTACACTGGCAGTACAATCACGAGGTGAGGTGCTCGTGTATATTTTGTCACTTCTTCTCGCTCCATTCCTTCGCCGTTTCCAATCATGGTGAATTTCACTGAGAGAACAGGAAGATTCAGAAGTGCGCTGAAAGAGCTCTCCTCGGAGAATGTGGTTATAAGAGGGAAAAGAAGAGAAAAGTGAGCCCCGTAACTGTCTGCATCAGCGTGCGACGGATGGGGGTGAGGGTGAAGAGGAATTAAAAGGATAGGATTAAAGGTGTATATATATATATATATATATATATATATATATATATATATATATATATATATATATATATATATATATATATATATATATATATATATATATATATATATGGAGAGAGAGAGAGGGAGGGAGGGAGGTAGGGACAGAGGGAGGGAGGGGGGAGAGGGAGAGAGAGGGAGAGAGATGCGCAAGGACAGCGAGCGACGACAGAAGAGATATCGGAGCCGGCGTGTTGTACGGGTAGAACAGGTGTAGGAGCACGGCCAACCACTCGTAGAGCGAGAGGGCTTTTGCCGCTTCTTGAGCAGGCAAAAGCAGTTCGTAGTGCTCTCATCTGAAAAGCGGATGAGGCGACGTACTACGAGTGACGTTATAACTTTCAGACGTCACATTGTACGTATTTGAACTTTTTTTTCAGCCGTCGAGCCACCCAGCAACCATTTGGGGTTTGAAGATGGTGAAGATCACGACTACGCAGTGTGCGAAGTGTATGCGCCACTGCTCAAACGCACTGCGAAACCGTGAATGGCGAAAAAGGCAAACAAACGCGACTGACAAATTTCATACATATTTTGCTGCTGCCCCGCAGAAAATATCGAGGCTTCGAATTATTTGGTCTCATGGGGAGAAAGATTCTGGTTGACACTGGAGTCAACCCCCTGACGCTCGAAGTGCAAAATACGCCGCTCGATGATTATATACGTACGCTCTCGAATCAAAGTGTTCCCCCTTCCACGAAATATGCATATTTAGCAAATTTAGCTTGCATATTTGCATAATAAGCCTGCATATTTGCAAATTTAGCTTGATATATGCATATATCAAGGAGCCTCCTCTCTTTTAGCCCAAGCTCACAAACACTCATCTGTTTCATGCTTTGTTGATGCCGCCCAGTTCGGCGTTTCCGCTCGCTTTGCAGTAGCATCCGTAGATACTAAGGGTCAGATTTTATCTTCGGCATCGGTTCGAACCACTTCTTCTTACAAAGCAGAACAGATGGCCATTGCACTAGCACTCCTTGATCCACAAAAGACTGATATTTATACGGACTCTAAATCCGCTGCTAGGGCCTTCGCTTCTGGTTCCGTGTGCAAGGAAGTTTTGAGAACTCTCGCTCAAAAGGAACTCACCCACCACACTATTATTTGGTTCCCTGCTCATTTTGGCTTGAGGGTTAGTGGCCTTCCCAATGTCAACGAGCTAGCCCACTCCAAGGCGCGAGGCCTTACTTACCACGCCGGGACTTGTGCTTCTCAGGCAGAAGAGCCAGCCCCCAGCCTTCATTTTAGGGACATTTTGACTACCTTCAAAGGGATCACAAAGCATTATCAATTAGTCCATAGGTCTTTTCCATTGCCACACGAAAAGTTGTCTAGGCCACAGGCAATCTCTCTTCGCATGCTTCAGACGGAAACATACCCTAGCCTCTTAACCTATAGCCATTACTCCGATATTTCAGAACTTTGTCCGGACTGCCAGAATCGCAGTGATTTTAACCACATGCTCTGGAGGTGCCCATTTTTACAAAGAAAAAATGAAGAATTTTCTGAAAGCTCCTTTCATTTAATGCGCACGAGTCCGGTTCTCATACAACAACTCAAACCTGTCCAGAAGGCCCACGATGTGGCGGAGAGGTTCGGCCTCCCCGTCCCAACGTGGGAGCGGCCCGCGATCCTACCTCTATATAACGGCGGGTGGAATCCTTCAGGACTCCAAAAAAGTTTTTCATCCATCCATCCATCCATCCATCCATCCATCCATCCATCCATCCATCCATGGCGTATTTCTCCCCGCTCGTCAGCCTCTTCCCTACTCTTCGAAAGCGGTATCGCGTTCCAGTGGCAAATCGAGAGGCCCTGTTCTCAGTACAGGTGTCTGCCCCGCACACGTCAATGCACGACGCTCCTACACCTGTTATCTCAATGAACTTTGCATTATAGGATGGTTGTTCGTCAATATTGGGGTGGAGTACTTGCTGAGATTCTGCCACTGCTCTGGTCGGGCCACTTGAGAATGACGCCCAGTAGACGACCCAGTACACTGTGTGTGCTGTGTGTACGTAATGGGCGGTGTGTAGTGTTTCCTGGACATCGTTATTGTGGTGTGCTACGTTCATAATACTGCGAAAGTTACCTCTAACTTCTGCGTGCCGTGCGGACTTGTAAAAGCGTCCTACGCGTTGTTGTACGTCGAGTTGAATAAAATCAAATTTGGTCTACTGAGAGGCTTACGGGTGCTACAGCAGCACGAAAAAAAAAGTTCACCGAACGAGAATTTTGTGTATATTTGCATTTCGTGCCGAAAGTCAAACTAGGTTGTCCTGCGAAGACGTAGACTAATTGGCCTCCCGTTACCACATTTGCGGGGTGGCCTGCTCGAACGTGTGAGCACGCCTAACCGAGGTCAGCCACGCACTTGCGATGGGCGCACACAGCTTCGTCGGCCTTACTCAGTCACCAGGGCCGCAGCGGCCTTTTCATGAATGTGTATGAGTGATGGACCTGCACATCGACGGCAAGATAAATAAATCATTGTTTAACTTATACGCGATTAACCTTTACGAGCAAACCACGCGCGCGAAATACACGATGAAGTCATCGGTAAGTTGCAGTTCTACTAAATGGCGACACGAAAGTGTGGTGCAGGGTGCAAGAACGGCGATTGATTATACTTGCCTTATCACTACTTTTACGGATAACTAGACGCAGCCGCCACGTGTTCCGCGGCTTATTATGCATAACATACTGCAACAATGACAAAGAACTTAGCCCCTAGTTTCTCCATGGTATCGCTGCTGACGTAATTATGAGCCTAGATGGATCAACAACGACCAAAAACCTAATAGTTACTCCACGAGATCGCCGCTGACGTAATTATGAGCCCAGAAGGATTTGTTATTCCTCCAACTCCCGTGTCAAGAAGTTTTTCTCTTGAGCCAGATATCCGTTGATCTTATCGCAACTTGTCCTGGTCAAAGCATGTGACTGTGCTGCAAAACAAACTAATCAATTTTGTGTATGTTCTTCGTGTTATAGCATGACTGAGATGGGACCCTTTAGAGAAAAGTCTTCTGCAGTTATACAAGGCATTGTTTGTGGGCTATATGCGGTACAGCTCACCTGTACTTTCCAGCATGCGGGCAACGTGCCTTTGTACTTTAGAGGGCCTTCAGGCACGAGCACTGAGAATATGCCTTGGCCTGCCACGGTGCACGTCAACCTCTGGTACTATAGAGCAGTCCCGCACCTACCCTATACAGGTTTACACGTCCTGTGAGCCTCTTCGAGTGCACCTTCGTCTGCTGACCCGACATGCACAGCACCCGTTGTCTTCGCTACAAGTGGACTGACCAGGCTGTACCTATTCGCGATGCCTCAATACGCATAGGCACATGATCCCTTCAGACTTTGCACCTGCCGTAATCCCTGCAGTGCCTCCATGGACATTGACTAAACCGCTGGTGTGCCTTCACATACGTGGAATTCCGTATAAGTCGCGTGTTTCTTATATTGCCCTCAAGCAACTCACCTTGGCACATTTGGATGACCAATACAGCGACTCTGTGCAGATTTACACCGATTAATCCGTAACCTCATCCACCTCAGCTGCAGCCTTCATGATCCCTCAACTCGATATTTCCCGACAGTACAAATTAGACCACCGGTCATCTTCGACAGCTGCAGAACTTGTTGCTATACAAGAAGCCATAAAATGTGTGCACGACCAAGCACCGCGTAAATGGACGATTCTGTCTGGTGCAAAATCAGCGCTTCAAGCTATCCATTCTTGCTCAAAAAGAGGTCAATTTCACGAGTTAGCGTTAGGAATCGTCCGAGCATTTGACCTAACACACAGGAGCGGTCACTTGATTACACTCCAATGGATGCCTGGACACTGCGGCCTGGTTGGCAACGAAACAGCCGATAACGAAGCAAGAGCGGCAGTATACAACGCTTCTATGTATGTCAAAGTACCATATTCGCTAAGTGACGTCAACACATTGTTGAGATCGCTCATGCGCGAATGTGCTGCCACCTACTGGTCGCTACCAGATCACCGGAACAAGCGCCTGCGAGAAACAGACCCCGGTATGACTTTTCGTCTTCCAGATGAAATCAGCCGAAGACATGCTAATATACTGCACCGAATTCGCCTGGGCGTCGCCTTCACTCGCCACTACACCCACCTAATCCGCCGTGCGGACAGCCCGAATTGTAAGCGCTGTCAAGTGCGCGAAACGATAGCTCACATATTTTGTGACTGTGCATTATACGTGACGCAAAGAAAAATGCTAACTGCAACGTTGGCAAGAATCGGACGAACGCCATTAAGTGAAAGCCACATATTGTCAGCAATGAACGACCAAATAGTGTCAAAAACTGCTACAAAGGCTGTTCTAGACTTTATAAAAAACACTGGACTAGATACTAGACTGTAGGGTACTATACTAAGTGGCTACTGTACATATGCACCACCTCTTCTTGTCTCCATCATCACCCTTCATCCCTCTTTCCTTCCCCTTTCCATTATCCCCTGTGTATAGTAGCAGGCTAGAGCGCACTAGCTCAGGCCGACCTCTCTGCCGTCTAATAAATTCTCACTCTCTCTCTCTTAGCCGATAAGAACCGACATCGTTCGTGGAGTAATAATAATTTGTGTGGTTTTACATCCCAAAAGCAAGATATGATTGAGATACGCCATAGTCGATGTCTCCAGAAATTTCGACCGCATGAAGTTCTCTGACGTGTATACCGACATCGCACGATATACTGGTCTCTACCATTTCGCCTTCATCGAAATGCGACCGCCGCGGCCGGGATTAGGGTGTTAGAACCGTTGCCGAGATCGAACCCGCTATCTAAGGGTCAGCAGCTGAGTGCCTTGGCCCCACCGCGGCACGCATCTTTCGTGAAGTAGTCATCGCATAGCACTATGCAAGGGGCCATCGCCACCGCATTTTGGGACTTATAAATGACGTGACTGTTGGGCTCGCGGTGAGACAGTGACTGCGTAGTGGCCGACCTGCATCTTTCAAACACGGCACAGCGAAAACATTGGTTGCATTATCAAAAGACGTAGCGACGGCGAGCTGAGGCCTAACCGCTTTTGCAGGCCGATGCAGCACGCGGAAGAATCTTCCAACGCTGCAGTACTGTAAATGCAACATGCGAATACACGTGAAGCCAAGGTACACAACACGACACCCACCGCACAAACTCACCAAACACAATGACAAGCATAGGTCGTGTTTTATTTTCTTTTTGCGTGACAACTTCAGTAATGGCACCCCACCCGGCGCACTCCTGCGCTCTGTTTGAGTGCACACTCCCTGTACGCTCGCCTGCAGTGGAACGCGTCAACATTTGATACACGACTCAGAGTACATCATCTCCATGGTATTGCCAGCCTTACCTGCTGCTTGTATAAGTTTCAAAACGTGCTTAGATAGACGAGCCAGGTGATCTGAATAGAAGAGTCGGGTACATAAAAAAACCTGTCCTCAGGCTGCATGGCGGCCTTCACCGAACAATATACATAATTTAGTTGAGCGTTCGCAACAGCCTGCCATTATAGAGATGGCCGGCAGGCTGCATGCGTCCGCAGAGCTTCTGCGGTTGCCAAACTAAATCTGTCTAATTACTCGCCTAGGAGTTGGTATTATATTGCACTCTGTGCCGCAAAGTGACCACGTAAGGTGAAGGGGTAGCCTTTTTAGAGTCTGTTTTAAATCCTTGTGAGGCAACTTACTCGAGTGCAAGTGGAAGGTATCCCCTACGCCATAAACCGTAACCTTTGTGAAATAGGTCAGCACTTGTTACGCCATTCATTATTCGGGTTTCTGCGCATGAGCGAAGTACCCGTGCATTACGTGCTGTGTGGATGCGGCTGATGACGCTGGAGAATTATAGATGAGCCTTTTGAAGGCGTGACAAGCTTTGCACCACTCTCTCGCTGCGCAATCAGCATTCTCTGACGCCTTCAGCGGTTTTTTTTTTTTCACTGTACCACGCTGTGTGCCTGACTGGATCAGCGGCTAGGGTTCGAGACTGCTGACACAAGGGTTGTGGGTTGGACTCCGGCTAAGGCGGGCGTATCTCAATGGAAGCGAAATGGTAGAGGCCCATGTACTGTGCAATGTCCGTGCACGCTACAGAACACGAGATGGTCAAGCTTTTCGGAGCCGTCCACTACGGCGTCTCTCATAGTCACATCCTGGTGTTTGGACGTAAAACCCCAAATATGATTACCTTCTGCCACGTTATATTGAGCATATCATCGTGATTTCTCGCTCGACATTGCGCCGGTAGAATGTTTTCTCGCGCAAGAATTTCAAGCAAATAAGCATGATTACGTAATCAGATACCTTACTGGCACGCATATTGGCCGGGTTCAAATCCGGTCCGATCCTAAATGTTCGCTTTCTCATTTCATTTTTTTATCTTATTTCGCATGATAGTGGTCACGAACACCGACGGCAGTGGATGAGGACAATTATTTAGCGCTTGTTGTGGTATCACAACAGCTTTTGCTCCAAGAAAAACATACGCGTCGCATACACCTTGTCAATGCCACTATGAAACTATCATGCTGACGTTGCTTGCATTGAATAACAGGTATTTTGGCGGAAATAAGGCCTGTCGCGCAGCGTTGACAGGCCAACTGCTCCACAAAATGCGCGACCTCGGTCACACTTGCACGAAGCCGCGCACGCACATCTCATTGATCCCTGAAGGCGGCGGTGCTGAGACGGCGAAAGTTGCGTGCTTCACGTTTGCGTGTTTCCCTGGCTTACTACAGAATATGACATCGAACGCCACAGCAAGTTCTTCTACCGGGAAGTGGCGTCTGAGTATCTACGAAGAACAGCGGACGCCTCAAGAAGCCATCGCGGACATCACTGAGGCAGCTGTGCATGCCGATAGCGTTCGTAACGAATTCACGTGCGCTGTGTGCATCGGCCTGCTCAAGGACACCGTCAGGGAGTGCGGGCATCGCTTCTGCGAGAAGTGCATCACTACGGCTCTGGAGAGGGGCAACCAAATGAGCCCCTTGTGTCGTACCAAGATCGAGTCTGAGCGATCGCTGCTGCATGATCGTCGCATGGACGCTATGATCACTGCTCTCTTCTTGAACAAAGAGGAACATTACGCTACCCGCTTGGGCCATTCGGCTGTGTGATCTGGTGACCAGAACGTTCGAGCAACTGAAAACAACAGCACCGAGAGGTAATCACACGCTCTGATATCAATTCGCGATTACTCTGCTGTCGACAGCTACACGGACTGACATTACGGGACTTGATACCGGCGGAGATCGGCAATACTTTGACTGCGTATGACTTTGACAGCTTCGACTAGTGCCACTTGAAAAACACAAACGTCTTAACAGACAACGCATCAGCTGTAACGTTGCAATGGACGTCACCGGCGCACTGCACAAAATAAAAAAAAATAAAAAGCCTTGAAGAACTCTGCAAATGCAAACAGAAATGTTGACACGTATACCATAACCGATTTACCGCCAGAAATCACCGTGTGCCGCTATGACACAGTTTCATAGGGTCATACCTGGACTTTATTGAAGACGAAGCGATGTCGTGGAAAATGCTCTAGTAAGAAGTGTATAAATGGTGTTAAACGGTTCCTGACACAATTTTTGACGTCCTTTTTTTTAAATGAAAGCCCAGTACTTCAAGAGTCTTATATGGGTGAATGATCCAGGCAAATTAACTAAGGCATGTTTTAGAAAGGTAACTTCGGTTCTTACTGCACCCCAGTCTCGGCAAATAATGGACTTCTAGTAACGTGCTAACGCAAAATATCGGAACCTTTCCGCTGCCTCCGTGGCTCCGTTGACGATGCACGAACAGCCACTTTCGTCGTTTTGAAACGTAGCACCACAACCCGTGTGTTCAGTCGCCTGAATCGATACTGTAGCGTGGCGCCCCGATAGCAGTGATGTCGCTGAGTGTGCCATAAGAAAATGCAGTACCATACCAAAATCAAATACCTCAGCACGTGCTGAGCTTCACACTTGCTCAGAGCTGACACTCTATTCAGGAATCTACTATGCAAGACAGGGTAGCCAGCAAGTCTGAGAACTGGCTAACCCCCCTGTCCTTCTTCCTTCCTTCCTCCTCCTCCTGCTATGCCAAAGTAAACTCTACTTCGAAAATTGTTGTCGGTACCCCTGCAACGTTTTGTTTGCAGTGGTCAATAGACTAATGAGTATATATATCAATATGCGAAGTAAAATTTAGCTGGTGAAGTACAGGCGTGATCGAAAGTAGGAAGACCACAGATCGTTTGCTGGAATTCATCGTGGCGCCATGTAACGACGCGGCGCCTCCTATCAAGAGAACCACTGAAGCAGTATTGCGCATGGGCGTCCTGTCATATCTGGTCCATGGCCTGTCATGTTGCTTTTTCAGAAGTGATTATGGTGCTCGTAGACAAAACGTCCAACGTACACTGGGTGTCACTTTCCTTGCTCATTCGCATCTGTGCAGCAGCGATCGCGGCGGGGTCAGCTTAAGTACCGGGCGTGCATCGCATTTGACACGGAATAATTAGCATAACTAAGAATAGTTAGCATCATAAACGCAATAAAGCCAAGCACAATTAAATATTTTTGTGGCGGTGCTGTGTGACGTGAGAGCTTATCTCAATCTCAAAAGGGCTTTACTAGCTAATCATATGCTAATAATGCCTAATAAGTTAGGCATTATTAGCATAATTACGCGACACGAGTATTAGGGGTCAGTTTGGTTTAATGTCATAAAATTTATGATTATAGGTAATTGAAACTGCTTCTAATGAGCACTTATTAATCTTAACTGAGCACGACAGGGCTTAAATATGTTAATGGCAATTAAAGTCCTCGTGAGCTTGCCCTCGCTGGCTTCATTGGGAATGCGAGTATTGTTTGAATTAGTTGGTATTACGTAGTTCCGGCTTAACTATTTTCAATTAAAAGTGTATTAACTAAACAGTACCATGCATAGCTATGCTTAGTCAAGTTTATCGATGAGTACTATCACTTCACCTAATTATCGTAATTTGTCACATTCAGCCTGATTTCATCACTTGAAGCTTGGGTATCTCGAGTGTGTTTGATTTCATGTCACACTACTTGATAAATCATAAGTATAATTAGTCTTAATTGACACTACAAGTATTTATTCAAGTCTGATCTGGCTATTCGTGGGCAGGGGTGATCAGTATTTTCCAGAGCTTGGCTTCTCTGGGCTCATGCGAAACTGTGCTTAGAATAATTCCACGTGATTAGTTCTGGCTTATTTAGACTTGATTATGCATGACCTAATAAGTAGCTCCCATGTACAGTTGAGTTTGATTATGTTCGACTTATCTTGCCTTTCCTTAACAAGGCTCTTTGTGAATTTAACCTTGACTAATGCGGCAAACGTGAAGTAGGCTGCATTTTCGCCTCCATCGAAAATGCGACGGAATCAACCGCGGCGGCCGCATATCCAATCGAGGCGAAAATTTTTTAGGCCCGTGCACTTATATCTAAGTGTACGTTAAAAAAAACCTTGCAGGTGGTCGAACTTTTTGGAGGCCTTCAGTACAGCATCTGCTTACAAAGTGTTCGCTGCTGGGTAATTTGAGGTGGGGCCAGTTAAGCTACATATAAGTAGCTTTTTTCTGACCTTCGAAACCAGATCTAAAGTTTTTGTATTTCGTGTGGCAAAAATAAACCGAACTTCCGAATTCAGAGTCATATGGTGGTTTTGGGACGTTAAACCCCACATGTCAATCAGTAAATGTTTCTTGTCTACTTTGGCATTGATGTCGGCCATCATTATAGTATACTGTGGCATTACTTTATTAATTACTGACTTTACTTCTTCGTAGAAGCGTTCAACAAAATGATCATCATGCCTCCATGCAGGCGTGTAGGGATGTACATCTTCATCTTGTACCTTTAGTTAAACTTCATTATGATACTTGTCACCCTCGCACTGATGCTTCTTCTGTGTTGCCAGCTATATTCTTGTGTATACAAAACCGCACCCCTAGTTCTTTTCTGTCAACTATTCTGCGGTAGCATAGAACGTGTCCGTTCTTCAGCACTGTATAAGCCTCATGTGTCCTCCTAGCTTCGCTGAGCCCGATTACATCCCATTTAACACACTATAATTCCTCAAATAGCACAGCTTGATTAGCCTCACTAAATAGCATTCTAGCGTTAAACATAGCCAAATTCAGATTTCAATGGCGGCCTGTGTGGACCCAGAGATTCCTAGCACCCTCCGCTGCACCGCAGGTCTGACCGCCGCCTTGGACAGTTGCTTCGCAGCCGCTGGGGACTGAGGGCTGGGGGCTAATTGATGTGTCAGTATAGGAGGTAGTGACCAAGTACTGCACCAAGCCTGCTCTGGTGAGTTAGTGCATTACCAGCAGGTGGTCACAAGTGGGGCTGCACCCGAGATCTTTTCTTTTACGATTCCTTCATCCCGCATTTTAAGTGAATATACGATTGGGAATGGTCCGGCATTGACATTCGAACCGAATTTCGTCGTTGCATGCTTGGGTGATGCACTATGTCTAAATAGGCGGATTTGTTGCACTCTCTTAGCACTGCAGAACGCCACCTGACCACCTATTAGTTCTCAAATTCACATTACTCGTAGCACGCCATGTTTTTTTTTTCTTGAAGAGGCCCTGCAACATTTTCTGAGCATGGTCAGAAAACGCTGCTGATCGGTAGTAGAGGCTTCAGACAACACGCGAGCAAAATATTATAGCTCATGACGCAGCCTGGAATTCGCTATATATTATCAAATTCAGCTGAAAATCGCTTTCTCTTCTCTCGACAAATCACGTTATATGCCTAAAAATCACACGTCAACAAACCATGTACCAACCATTGGTTGATTTGAACATGACGCGCTCACTCGTTACAGAGATCGCCACCGGAGGCCGCTACTTGTCCACGCGTGCGCACGCGACCACACTGATAAAGCCGCGCATTCAAAGAAAAAAAAAAGAAAAAAGTGCTCAAGGTCGTGAAGCACGCGTGACGTTTTTCTGTGGCCCTGCCATCCCCCCCCCCCCCCCTGCTTAGCTTCCAGCGCTTTCGTCGGGACTAGAGAAGAGAGAATGCATTTGCAGCATGTGGCGAACCTTCATAACTCCAATCGTACTGGACGGATTCTTTAAATTTTTGCGGCGTTGAATTTTTCAGGCAATAAGCTCTTCCAGTGAATTCATTCCATGGTTACTTGAAAGAGTGTTTCAGGGCCCCTTTAACTGTTTAAAACTTCATATTTTTTGAAAAACAGCGTGACTTCAAACTTCTGACCTTGCGAGCTTAGACCAGTTTCGAGCTTTTCATGACCCTCCTTAACATGTGTTTATTCTGCCGTAAGGCTTTTTTCTGTCTCGCTCAAATTTTTATATAGTTGGCTTCAAAATGTCTGCAATGCGAAAGTTTCGGAGTAGCACCGTGATTAATCTTCCCTGTCAACTGATGAGTTCAAGGTACGAGAAAAAACCGCACCAAGTAGAGCAACAATCATGCGAGACAACAAAATGGCATTGACACGTAGAACGGAGCAGCTGATAGTATGCTAACGGACTCATGAGTTGACTCACTGAGGCTTCAGATAGAGTCGTGAGTTCGAGTGGGCGAAAGTGAATATTATATTAATGATTCAGAGTCCGAGTGAGTGCTATCGAGAAACGTGTTAGCGTGTCTGAGTTCGAGCGAGTCCGGTTAAGGAAAACATTGGTCAGTGTGAGCACGAGTGAGCCCTATAGGGCAGGGGTATGTTTCATGAGTGAGTCTGAGCGATCTCTAAATTTCTTGCCTAGCTATGTCTGTGGTATACGCCGGGTGGGGAGGCGTCGGAGAAGGTTTCACGCCTTCGTGGCTGTCAGCCTGCCGGTGATGTCGTCACATACCAGCCTCGAATTGTGGCGACAAAGCTGCTCTCAATGTAGTTAGATTTAGGCGTCCACCAGGAATCGACGCCAGGCTAGCTACTGAGAAGGCGACGTGAGCGTATGCCAGTTAGACTGTCGCGTTCTGCTCTTGAAGGTGAAGCTCGAGCGTCGTGTGGGTTTCACGTTCCTTCCAAAATTGCAGGCATCGCAAGCATTTCGCGCCTCATCTCGTTTTGCGCTGCCTCCATGACCGGCTTAACCTTTCAGCAAGTGGCGATGTCATGCTATGATGTCATCATGGGACGCCACTAGTCATGCTATTTAACGTCATAGTAACGTTGCGGTGACGTTACAACTGATGATCTTCCATGTCACCCAGTCATTTTGCTTTTGCAGCAGTCGTGTTGGTTCTGACACCGCGACTATGGTCAATTTTAGTTTTTGATGAGCCAACTACATGGCTTTCACCCAGGGAGTTTGAGAAATGGGGCCCCATGGAGCTTGGGGACCCGAGAAGTTTGCGACCTGCCAGGGTACATGGACCGAACCCAAGTCAATCTTGGGCTTTTGCTTTCGTGTTGACCCAAGGTTCGAAAATCGAAACTAGCGAGGGCTTCCAAGGCATCTTGGTTCGTCAGCGAGATGAAGCAGACGCAGCGCGAGTCACGGTGCCGTATGGCCCATGTCCCACATAATTTGCATTTCACCACTTGTAGTGCTGTGTGCGTCGTCAGCGTTTTGACCCAATTCTCCAACTCTGGTGATACTCCGAACGCAAAAGCAACCTACGCAAGGCATCTTGGGGACCCAGTGTTGGGCCACGGCCACTGGACAAAAAAAAAACAGCAGCCGTGGTCTTGCTTTAATAAATCTAGAGTATTGGGTCATTCTTTGATTGCTTGAAAAAGTTGTCCACGACACTTTTGAGACAACGTAAAACTCTAGACGGGACGCGCTTAAACTAGACTTTGAGTGAAATTTTCTTTTTATATTGAGCTCTAATACACATTTTCTTCGCAGCCTGTGGTTCACTTACATACCTTACAATAAAGGGCGTGGTTAAACAATCAAAATATCTGAGCTTGTCTCCTTATTTCCAAGGTTGCACTTTCTGCTTTTTGAATATGGAAAGTAAATCAAGTTGACAAACAGTATCACCATGCAAGCTTAGCGAGGCAGTTCACCTCTGAAGTAGTTCCATGCACTGTGGTCCGTTTACTGTATGACCATGCTATAAGGTCGGTGCTGGGGACGTTGCCCTGGGACATCTTTCTGCTCTCTCATAAGAGAGTACCATTATCGTTGCCAAGTTTTTCTAAACACATATTCGCCTTTTCACTCGGTTTCAGCTTGAAATAGCACCATCACGTGTTGCTTCCTGAGGGAATTCCGGTCCTTTCAATTATCGCTCTTCAACACGGAAACAGAAAGTATGCCTATAAATACGGAGCTTTTCTTGAGGCCTAACCACGTGCACGCGATTGCTTCGCGACACTTGCAAACAATATATATATATATATATATATATATATATATATATATATATATATATATATATATATATATTTATTTATTTATTTATTTATTTGTTTATTTATTTATTTATAAAAGGGAAAATGTTTACTTAAGGGCTAGTTTTTCGTGTTTTACACAATAATAATGAGATCTAACAGACAATAATGCCAAGGAAAATATAGGCGAAGTTATTGGGCCAATCGTAATGTAAATGAGAAGAAATAAAAGTGGGTGAAAAGATAACTTGCCGTGGGCAGGATCCGTGGGCAGGATCCGTGGGCGTTAATCGAAGGTCGCAGGTTCGGATCCTGCCCACGGCAAGTTATCTTTTCACTCCCTTTTCTTTCTTCTCATTTACATTACAATTGGCCTAATAACTTCCCCTATACCTTCCTTGTCATTATTGTCTGTTAGATCTCATTATTATTGTGTAAAACACGAAAAACGGGCCCTTAAGTAAACACATGTTTCCCTTATTCATTAACGAGGGTCTCGTACTGGCAGACTTGGTGCCTTTAGGTTGTATACGGAGAACTATTGGTCAGCTGCCGGTTAGTAATAAGTTCACTTGCTACGTGACGCCAAACAGGCTCATAAAGAGTGTGCCACACTCGCCGCCATGGCTACTAGTGGCGCTGGCACTCCCACGTTTAAATTGACATAGATACCCAATAAAGTGGCTGGGGGGATAGCTGTCGTGGTAGCTCAGTGGTAGAGCATCTGACGCGTTATTCGAAGCTCGCAGGTTCGGATCCTGCCCACGGCAAGTTATATATATATATATATATATATATATATATATATATATATATATATATATATATATATATATATATATATATATATATATATATATATATATATATATATATATATATATATATATATATATATATATATATATATATATATATATATATATATCCAGACGGAGCTTCGCCCACTCACCATTATTCACTCTGCGGATATATAAGCGGTGATTTCTTATATCGGGCACCTTTCGCTCGTACCGCAACTTCTTGCGAGTAGTCTTGCTTTGTTGGTTGTTGGTTAAGCAGTACGTCCGTTCATGTTTCTTGTGCCAACGCCGGAAGAGCTCCCCTCG